>NC_063200.1:23635017-23890017 GCF_017589495.1 Alosa alosa | reverse complement strand
ACCCATCCTAACATAGCTTTCTGAGAGAGGTTTTTAGGAAGCATCTAAGCCAGAAAATTTTGTTGTTTATGTCACATCACAGAACAAGGATAAATACCAGTTCAATCATTCTATGTCACCTTTAAACGCTTGTATGTGTTGAGTGACTGACGCCAGCTTCTACACTCCAGATGCCGACACTCAAATATGCCATAGTTGGGGTTTTGGTCAAGTTTGGCTTACAAAGTTATAAATACACAGAGTGAGAGGCCTCACTGCTGTGAATACATCTCTACCAAAGTCATTTTAAGACTGTCACCTCATGCGCCTATGAAGACACTATGAAGTATGAAGATACATACTGTCTAGAGAAAGTTTACGAACATCTATTGTCATTCTGAGCATGTCACTGTTTAAAAAAACACAGGTGAAGGGCAGAACAGACAACCTGTTGCACAAGAGGACATGAAGACAGGGCTGATGCGAGTCTGTTTAAAAACCGGTTGAGATTGGAGAGGAGGGGGGGGATGTCTGGAAACTAGGGGACTAATCTGGGGACACAAATTTCTACAAACATACTGGTCCATTCTTGTACCCCACACCCCCACCCTAACATACTCCCCAACCCAACACACACACACACACACACACAGAGACACACACACCAGGCCAAAGACCTTTCTCTCTCTTTCATTTTACACAAGACCTGTCCTTCACCACCCGACCAACCACCACCCCCCCAACACCACACCACACCACACTCCCCCATCCACCCCCAACCCCCTCCCCCCACCTCCTCCTGTTTGTGGTGGATCTCCTCTCTCTGTTGGTCCTGGTGCCTGGAACATCTGCCGGAAGCAGGTCACCCACAGTGGGATGTGCACTCGTCTGACAGGGCCCTGGTTGCACGAGAGGCTGTGGCCACAGCCCGGGGCCCCAGTGCTGGGCCCGGCAGTCTGTGTGAGGGTGATAGCAGCCGTCGGAACTTCTGCTGCGCCTCGGGTTGTCGGTCTGCAGACCCAGACCGGTAGACCAGGCATCTATTTCTGGCCGGGGTGTCTGTTTGCGGCGGACGTTTGAGTGTGTGTGTGTGTGTGTGTGTGTGTGTGTGTGTGGAGGTGGGGGGATAGTTAGGGTTAGGGATAGAGTTCAGGAGACATGCACCTGCTCATGAAACACACACACACACACACACTTCTTGATAAAGGAAGTATTTCTGTTCCTCTGTATACAGCAAAAATTTTAGCTTTCTTTGGGAGTGAGAGGGGGTAGGTGTTTCAACGGTCTTCTTGCAAGTCGAAGTGAAAACATGTCAGTTTTTTTTTGACAACGTTCAGTTTTTTATGTGCTTGAAAAATGTAAATGATTCTGAATGCCAAATGGCCATCTTTACTTGGATGACATGCTTAAGTAAAAAATCTCAGATTGTCATAAGTGGTCTGAAGGATATGGTATAAATAAATGCAGTGAAATTAATATGCATCGGGTTATATAGAGTAGGTCTATGTAGGGTACATCACAGAGGCTTATAGGCATAAGCAGAAAAATACTACTAGAAAAAATACTATCCATGACTGGATTACTGACATAATCTTGCCATTCAGGTCTACTTGCTCATCACATTCATCCTGCCATAGAGTTCTCACGTTCAGTCTTTTCCCCACTTCTAGGTAGTGTTATGTCCCCGCATCTAATATAACCACGCAAGTGAAAAAAGGAATTTATCTCTAAAACTCATTAGCTGAATGAGAGAAAATCTGGGACTTCACTATGAGCAATGCCCGTCAACCACACAGTTGTATAACCCTGACAAGCACAGATAGGGGGCAAAGTCATGTGGTTCAAACGCTTTAATTTATTATGCAGTGAAGTCACTGCCAGTAGAAACCACCGGATACCTATTGGAAGCCCATACAGTCTTCCCTAGGTCCTATGTGGTTGCTCTGCGGTAGACCCCCGTGTGCTATTGAAGGCAGTGGTGCCTCTGCCTTGACATGGGGACCAGCAGGAGGAGAGAAGCCAGGCTGCTGGGGAGCGGAAGCTCTCAAACTGTAGTGCTCAAGCTGCACTCACCATCCAAGGACTCACATGAGCGAAAGATAAGATGAACGGGGTTCTTTGGCCTGTGGAGATCAAACATGTCGAGTGTTGTAGATTATGTTGATGGTTGACCTGGAAACCATCGCTAAATCCTATCTACAGGAGATGACGTTAAGGGGTCAAGGGGAATTATGGGTAGAATAGCTACCTGCATGTCAATAAAGTTACCTCGCTTCTACAGCATTAATCCTGTGAGCCCGTTGTCCATCGCACTTGTCTTACCAGTAGTAAGTAGTAAGAAAAAACGGAAGTTACGCAAAATTACGCAACGTCTATTTCAAGTCATCTGACGAGAAGCGATCTCGTACAAGCCAGAGGACCCCTCAAGTGCGGCGGAGAGTTCTTCCGACTTGAAAACAAAGATGGCTGTGCCCTGTGTTTGTGTTAAGCTGTGCTATTTTACTCTTCTTTTTACTGCTGAGCAAATGTGAATGTCCATTTCAATTACTCATACACATTCCAAGGGTATGTATTATGTTGTCTTGTTGTTCATGAAATATGGTGTAATGTGTTGTTTATCCATTGGTGTTGGTAAAAGTGGCTAGCAATGTTACTGTGTTGCTAAAAACAAATGCTAGACAATGCTACATTTCTCGAGGCGAATACCGGCGAATAATTGGTCTTTTCCTGCGATCCATTACATTACATTACATTTTTAGCAGAACTTCTTGACCAAAGTGACTTACATATTATGTCAGCTATATTACAAGGGATCACATTATTGTCCCCGGAGCAACTTGGGGTTAAGTGCCTTGCTCAAGGGCACAATGGTGGAAGCCGGGAATTGAACCGACAACTTTTAGGCTACTGCACGCTAGCCAAGCCCCTTAACCACTACACTACCACCGCCCCCGATCCCGTTGTCCATTGTGACAACCCGTAACTTGTGAAATGACGCAAGTTCCTCCTAAGACGAGCTATATGCGTTTCGGTTTGTGTTTACCTCGAGTAACGTAGCGTTGTCTAGCGTTTATTGCAGCATTGTCGAGCTTCACTGCGTCAAGCTAGGCTTTGTGCATCTCGTGACCAAATGTGCACACTCACCAACAGGAGGCCCCAGAGCTCACAGAGTATAAAGATCTGTTCGATTGTGGCACTGTAGGCAAACTATCTGTAGTGTACCACATATGCCTGGACAACTCTGTGCACCCCCACAATATGTGCCACCAGACGGGTGCCATTGGCCATTAAAGACAAATTCATCGAAGAGCTCACCCGAATGAGCTCTTAAAGCCTGTTCAGGAGCCCACTGAGTGGGTATCGGCCATGGTGGCCACATGCAAGAAAGATGGTAGCATAAGACTGTGCATTGACCCTGTCCACCTCAACAGAGCCCTCTGGCCGCATCATCCCATGAAAACTGTAGATCAGGTGATTGCTGACATGCCAGGGGCCAAAGTGTTTAGCATCCTCTACGCAAAGTGTGGCTTCTGGCAAGTGCCACTCAGTGAGGAGTCATCAAAGCTGACCACTGCTGGAATATCCACAGGCAGTGAGGTCTTCCAGAGGTATAGTTTTATGGATCAGCTTTTTGAAGGACTACCTTGTGCAATTGTGGTCGATGACATCTTGGTCTGGGGCCGCATTAGATATGAGCATGATGTGCGTCTCGGCCAGGTAATTGACAGAATACGAGCCATCAACCTTAAACTAAATCCGGACAAAGGCCGTTTCCGAGTGTCAGAGGTCTCATATGTAGGCCACCTGCTCACTGACCAGGACATTAAACCGGACCCTGCCAAGACTGCTGCAGTGCGCCTGATGACTCCCCTGGAGGACAAGTATAGAATCAAAAGATTTCTGGGCATGACAAACTACCTTTCAAGTTCATACCGGGCCACAGTGCAGTGAAGTCACAGCGCCCTTACCATCTGTCTGCAGAATGGCAAACCAGTGGCGTTCGTATAAGTAGAAGTATATATACTCTTTTGATCCCGTGAGGGAAATTTGGTCTCTGCATTTATCCCAATTCGTGAATTAGTGAAACACACTCAGCACACAGTGAACACACAGTGAGGTGAAGCACACACTAATCCCGACGCAGTGAGCTGCCTGCTACAACAGCGGCGCTCGGGGAGCAGTGAGGGGTTAGGTGCCTTGCTCAAGGGCACTTCAGTCGCTTCCTACTGGTCGGGTTTGAACCGGCAACCCTCCAGTTACAAGTCCAAAACGCTAACCAGTAGGCCATGGCTGCCCCATCAATACATGAATGATGAGACGGATTCCCGCTATGCACAACTAGAGAAAGAGCTACTTGCCCTCATCTATGCCTGTCAGACATTCCACGCCTACATATAAGGCCGGCCTGTGACTGTTGAGACAGATCATCATCAGCCTCTCATCACTATCTTGTGAAAACCACTGCAACTAGCATCTGCATGTCTTCAAAGGATGATGCTTAAATTACGCTACATTCTCAATGTCATTTACAAAAAGGCAAGGAGCTGTAAGTCGGAAATGCACTCTCCCGTGCATGCCTGCCCTCCGCAGACCGGGCTGCAATGGACAAGGACTATGATGTCATGACAGTGGAGGTACTCTCCTCAAAGAGAATTGAGGAGCTCAGACGCGAGACATTGGCAGACCCCGTGTGCAGGCGCCTATTGGACATCATCACTACAGGTTGGCCTGACTCATCAAAGACTTGAGGCAGTTCTATGGCATGAGAGATGAAATCACATCTAACAACAACCTGTTGCTCCGTGGTCAGCGCTTCATCATTCCCCATTCACGGCAACACTATTACGTCAAACAGCTGCATTAAGGTCACCCGGGTCTCGAGGCTACAAAGTGTAGGGCCAGAGAAACCATGTTTTGGCCCAGTATCTACCAGGACATGGAAGGTGAAGTCTCCAGATGTGCCCCATGGCGCGCACAGCATGGACATGGCATGACATCTATGCAGCACTCCAAGAGATGGACTGCCGTCACCTGCCCAGCGCCTGTTTCTCGACACACTAACTGTATACACACACAGCCACCGAGCTGCAAAAGATACAGGAAGTCATTAATTTTCAATGGAAGCCGGCTTCTCTCAGCTGCAAGAAGCGGTGTTTTGGGCGTGTTGAGCGACCAGAGCGTCAAGCAAAAAGTTGAAAGTTGGTCAACTTTATGGTAATGAGCTATGACGCGGTTCAGCGGCTAACGGCAGCAACATAGAATGCTGCCACGTCAGAGCGACCAAAGCGTCAAAAGCTTCCCCGTACTTTTTGACAAGCGTCCTTGACCGGCAGCCAGAGCTTCTTTTGCAGCTCTAGTCGGCGGCGGTGTGTACACACAGTAAGACCCTTATCCCCATGACGAAGGCCATATATGTGGTAGATGTAGGTGGAGACACGGATCCACTATCTTGTGCCAGACAGAAGGGAAAGGCATACTATGACAAGTCAGCACAACCACTTGTGCCATTGCAAGCAGGACAAATGGTAAGAATGCAGACAACCAGGGGATACGACAGGCTAGGAACAGAGCTGGGGAGAGCTGTTGCTGAAGTCCAGGCTGGAGATACCACGTATGTGAGGAACAGTCACCACTTGCAACATACACCTGAGACCTACATCCCCCCCACGACAGCGGAGGCAGCACAGACACAATAATCTGTAGTCACCCGTTCAGGGAGGTTATCCAAGCCCAATCCAAGCTCTCTTTACAAAGACTACACTACATAAACATGGACTGTCTTTGTATGTTTTATTTTGCGCACACACACACACACGTCATGTTATGATTTTCATTTTTATTTCTCATTTATAGGCCATTCCTGTACCCCTCACAGCAGCCTGTAGCTCCTTTTGGTTGTTTAAAAAAAGAAAAGAGGTTGGCCCATACGAATGTTGTAGATCCTGGTTACAGTGGGTAGCCTATGTTAAAAGGATAAATAGTTGGCTATTCTAACCATAGCTGTTAAATATATTATTTTGACTGCTCTCTGTCTTTAAGAAGGAGGATGTAGATTATGTTGTGATGGTTGACCTGGCAACCATCCCTAAATCAGAAGATGATGTTAAGGGGTCTAGGGGAATTGTGGGTAGAAGATTTTTGGGAATGAAGAGCTACCTGCATGTCAAAAAAGTTACCTCGCTTCTAAGTGTCTGAATCTGTGTGCACACATCTACAGGTGTACTGTACAGATTTGTGGCAAAGCCAAAAGCATTTGGTACTGTATAGTAGAGGAACAGAGAATAACAGTTAAGCTGAGACGTCACATGCTTACTTTAATGTTTGTACAGTTTTGTTGATAAAAGATACTGTATGTTCACAAACTACAATGCACAGTACCTGCCGATTTAGTGTCCACTATTGTGCATCTATAGCTTGTTATACCTGTGGGATGAAGCCCCTTAATGGGTATCTATTTGAACACTAGGGGGCGACTCTGCACCAGTAAAGAACTTGGCTAAAACTGTAAAAGTGTCATCGACCAAAGCTACAAACCACAAAAATAACTCTGTTCTCATGCTAAATTCTTTTCACTTCTTCTGAGTAAACTATTCTCAGAAGAGACAGAAATGCTTGATCACTGGCAAACCTCGACCTAAGTGGTTAGGTCTCATAGCCTATCCAGGACACCCAACACAACACTGGCCTATAGTCCTTGTAAAATGTTGACCACTGTTTTCCTAACAGAGCAGACTTCCTCATATTTGGGAGATTAATGTTTGACCAGGCCTTTAGTGGATGCAGGAAACTTACGCAAGTCGGCCTCTTAGCACTCTGAGGCTAACTGTTCTCTCACAAGTAAACAAAAACCAACCGATAGGTCTCACCAGTCTGGTATGTTCCTGTCCCTCAGCAGTGCTGTAACAACTATGGACAGGAAACGGATGTTGTTGCCATGGTCGAGCCCTCATATATGATATATCATAGCAGGCTATGTTCCCAGTGGCTAAACATGGCCCTTTCAAACATCACCTTATAAAACAATTTCAATAGTACAATAGTATGTGCCATTGGCCTATAGACAGTACAAGTATTTTGTTACCCATAAGAGAGAAAGAGCAAGTAACTATGAGGTTTTGCAAGAACTTCCTGTCCACACTTGTATTAAACATTTTTAGCCCACGGTGGCTGTCTGTCATAACAGCCTTTTAATCTCTACTTTAGCAAACAGCCATGCCCTCATAAATCTCTCACTCTCACTCACACACACACACACACACCCCTCACACACCCACACACAATGATATTATCCATCACATAACATTGCACCAATATAATAAAAATAAATATGGCAAAAACAAAACAATGAACCAAAGGCTTGGGTGAAGTCCACTGGCGGGTAGCCAGTAAGGGCAGGAAGTGGGAAGGTCCAAATAAGCTATGGGAGAGAGAGAGAGAGCGTTCTAAAGCCTACAGAGCCTGTTTTTCATGGCTGCCTGCCACTCAGAGAGTGTTCCGTAATCCATGGTAATCAAGGTCCATTGCATAATACTGCTAAACACAGTGTTCTCCACACCCAACAGTGGGATTAACCCACATCACTGGTCTGGTGTTTACCAGTTTTCACATTACTATATTATGTTTATCTGTATTTGATCGACCCTGTTTATTGTGGCCTGTGGTCATTAAAAGCACAAGAATAAAAACATAGTCAAGGGTCACCCATTACATTACTAATCAGTAATAATTTTCTTTCTTTTTTGTGATACAAAACTACACTTTCTTGTGTAAATTATGCCAAATGAGTGGGTTTTGCGTGTCTTTATTTGTGCAATCTAAGGAACTACTAAGCCAACATAGAACAAAAGTAGCCTATCTTATGTTGGTAGTCATTGATGAGTTTTTCGATTTTTAGCACACTGCTAACAATATATTTAACAAAATATCTATGATGATTCACTGTGGTTAAAACTGTATTTCGTAACTAAGAACATCAAAACATTAAAGTGTTGTTTAGGCAAGCAGTATGACTGTTTTACATCCCTACACTATGCAGACCCAGACCTACACAAACACATGCATTGGTGAGGTTTTGAACCGGTTGGCCCCCACCGGCAGGCAGCCGCGCAAACATTCCTTACTTAGGCTACTGGAGGGCCACGTGAGTTGGGAGGTACATGGACGCCCCGTTCTGCAGGGATTAGGTTTCGTCTCTTGGCAAGCTGCCAGATGATCGCCAATACATTCCAGCTGCTTTCAGCACAATGGCTGCCTGATGTGCGCGAGAGGCCTTACATCAGAGTAACAGAGCACTCACGGTGGCTAAAATTAGGCGTGTTGCAAACAGCTGCTGTGACTTTAAACAAACTGGACTGGTATACCGGTATATCGCGTGCTGTGGTGATATAGCCCTCTTACACAGGCGCTATTTTTCAACTCGTAAAAACTCGTTTTTTTCTAACATCATACCCATGCTCCTTCCACTGAAAAAACAAATGTATGCACTTACAATAACTGTAATCAATGTATTTGGTGTTGGGGTAACACACTGAACCGCTGGATGAGGATTAGCAGCAGACCCATGTGGATGACTCAGTTGTTATCTCACTGACGTCAGCGACCATAAGAACAGTGGATGAAGAATGGCAAAAAATAATGTAAACTGACGGGAAGAGCTGAAAAAATCACAATGCTGAAGTGACCTATAAGAAGACCAGACTTTACAGGCTGGCACAGTCATTCATTGATTTGGTCCATTTCAGGCATTAAGTAAGGCTTTTTCAGACACCATCCATTTACCCTTCATAAGATATGGGAGTACTTGCAACAAGATCCAAGATGATTACATAGATATTTTGATAGCAACTGCACCAAAGTTACCCAACAGTCAACATGGTTTAAGAGTTTAGCGTAAACAGTCAGCTACTGTTTATGTGTGGTGTGTGTGTGTGTGTGTGTGTGTGTGTGTGTGTGTGAGTGAGAGAGAGAGAGATGCATTAGTGTGGATGAGTAGGCCTACACTTCCATATTGGCACAATGTTCAGTTGATGAGCTGTTTACGTTCACAGTCTGCATGATGCCACATTCCATTCATGGAGGCCGCAGTGTCAGTCACTGGTGCCCCACGCCTGATCCCAGCAGCTGATGTTTCGTCCATAACCATATTACATACAGCTGAGTGCTCGTGTTTCCACAAACTAGGCCTAGGCCACGCAAGGAAAACTATAAGAAAATGATAACTATATGCATTTCAACTTTGCAAAGTCAAAGTAAAAATTGTCAATGTGTGTTATGTGTCTTTGATTGGTGAACACTGTTTTCTGAGAGTTTATGCCCTGTGTATTTATGTAGTAAGTTGGCTTACATGCAAGGTTCAGGGGCAGGACCTTTGAGACATTGGCCTTTACAGTGGGAAATATCTGAAGAGGCATTTCAAATGTGTTCATTTTTATACTTTGGTGGTCTAATTATTGCCAATGGCCAATGTATATAATTGCATTTTCATATGTATGCCAATTTTCAACTGAAGGTCTGCTTAAATGTTTCTATGTGTCAAGACCTAGAGGGTCTACATGAGCTCTACTGACCTAGCCTAGGCCTACTTCTTTTTTAAACCCATGCATGGCCGTTCTTTCTCAAGGGTGAAGTCTCTGAAAGGTTGAGCAGATAAACAAACTCTCATTAATTACACGGGCCTCATCCAGATCCAGCGGCGTGAGGGTCTCCGAGAAGAGTGCGTGCTTAGAGGAACATATCACCTTCATAACAATCGGATCCCAACATTCAGTGTAAAGGTCAGGGCGGGAGTGCGTAGGATTACACTTTAATGCGTTTTTAATGAGGCGGCTGCCTGTGCCTCGAACTGTCCAGCGAAAGAGGTTGTTGTTTCTGAAGCGTGCAAGATAGAGGGGCTAATGAACTGGAGGGCTATAAATGGAACGAGGCTCTCTGTGCTTCCCCCCACCCACCCCACACTCTGCTTCACCCGGGGAGCATGTGCAGTCATTAACTGTTTGTGATCGGTAGTGTTGGTGTGAGAGTGCTGCGATACCGTGGTTGTTGTAAAGAGAGGCTTGTAACGTGTCGTAAATCAAATGAACAACTGTAATGTTTGATTTTGAGCCACTTATTTTGGTGTAATAGGCCTAGGCCCTGGATTATGAGGTGTCAGATAGTAGGCCTAACTGATCAAGCAGCGGCTGCTCTTTAAAAACTGATAGGCCTACGTTTGCAGTCAGCAAGTCAATGTTAATATGAAGGCCAGTTGAAGCTGAATATTTAACACTAATGTCATGTGGACAACTCCGGTCTGAGAACAACCTATGGTCTGTTTTTGGAAGACAATGAGTGTTAACTTTCATTGGGGACCAACACGTTAACTGGAGTAGGTTTGAGTAAAAACGGAAAATGAAGCCTATTCACAACAAAATAGCAATAGCCTACAGACGAAACCAAAGTGATTTGAACTTGTAAGTGTACAGAAAGGGTATAAAAGGATTGTTTGTGCAGTCAGTGCATTACCCAAATTCTTCTTCCAGGCAATGCCATCTTGTTAGAAGTCTGTAGGCCTACAAATTGTTGTACAGACTTTCTTCTAACCAGATGGTAGCGAACTAAATAACAGTAAGGTTATTCACAGAATAGTTAATGGCTTAAAAGAGTGATTTACTTTGACTTAGGGAATCTACCCTGAAGCTATATTTAGTTGTGAATGCATTTTCCAGTCTTTCTCAAAACTGCACCGATGATTGGATGATTGGTGTTTTGGTCCCCAATGAAAGTTTACACTCATTATCATCCAAATATAGACTCACGGTTGCTCTTGAACTGCAGTTGTTCTTTAAATAAGTCAATGCGCTTTTGTAAACAGAAATATATAACCAACCAATCCCTGTTTTCACAAAGGCATCAACAGGTGTAGGCTACCTACCTACCAACCTACATAGTCCCTAATATTACTTAAGATTAAGTGAGATTATTGTAGTAGGCTGATGTGTCATTAACACCTCATTCAGCATTGTGTTGACTTAGGGAAGTCAAAGGATAGGATTCAGAGGCTTTGAATTCTGTTCATTAAAATACTGTGCAATACAATGGCTTCAAATGTTCTTTGTAGCAGGTACATTTTTGTATCTCTTGGTTGTATGGTGATGTCCATGCTTTGATGAAAGCGTTCATTGTATCTACTAAATACACATGCAAAAGCAGTAGGCAGTGATGATGGCAGCTCAAGTAACATTTTAAAGTTCTACTCTCCAGGCTAGTTGGGGTGCCATCAAAACATTGCAATAACATGACAAGTAAGCCGTGTAAGCCGTTAAAAGCATAACTAGCACAAAAGTCTCCTCTGTGATTCACCACTGAAAGTACATTTTTAAATCAGTTGACTCACTTTCTAACTGCATTTGTTCTCTTTCAAAACATGTTATATTTCTCTCTTTTTTACCTCAGCAACAGGTTTTCTTCTCTACTGCAAATGAGGATATTTCAAGCATCGCATCATCACGTGTGAAGCCACTGATGTCTCTGAAGCCATATTATGCTGGGTGATTTAGATGTTACAAAGAAAGAAAGAAAGAAAAGAAAAACAGAAAGAGAGAAAAAAACAACTCATGGGAAAGTCGGAAGTTAACGGGGTCAAGACAGTTGAATGCCCACCTTTCCTTTTTTTTTCTTATAGCCGTCTTTTTCTTATAGCCGGAGGTGTGATGACAAACTGTCATTTGCGTCATTCCAAAAAAAAAAAAAAAGCCTGGGCATACAATCCCACTCCTCACTCTTTGCGCGCGTCGTTGCTAGGCAACACATCTTTACCTCAATACACACACACACGTGTAGACATGAGGAAGGGCAACACGTGCAGCAGAAGCTGCTGCTTCCACCACCGCCCCTTGCCCACACGCACACCCACCCTCCCCCAACCCCCCAGGTGGAGAAGCAAAGGCAACAAACACATTAGGGGAGACCGGGTATGGTTGTAACATGGGGGGAGTTGTAACATCACCAATTCCACCAATCAGGGATAAGATATGAGCCATGTGACAGTTTCTGACTGCTCAGACTTCCTTAACGATCACATATGGACATTTTCAAGTTGTTAGTGCCATTTATCCCGGAGTAAGGAGAAAAATTCAACATCTGAGGTAAGAAAGTAACTTTTTTTTTTTAGATTTATTTTTTTCTAGTGTTTTTACCATTGTAGATACAGTTGTATGAGTTTACATCAGGTCAAACAATAGTTTCTCTAGTAAAGAATGGTGTAGCTCTCTCTTGCTAATGTCAAAGCACCATGCTAATACAGCTAGCTAAACAATGGATGACAGTGGTGGGGTAGGTTGTAACACAATTTTTGAATATGTTAAAACCTGTGGAATGGGGCTAGTAGACCCATTTAATGTCTGTTTAATTTCATCTTTGTGTGTGTGACTGTTCAGCCCTCTCTCTCTTCCATGAGAGACACAAATACATACACACACAAAAAGTATAAACACTGTGGTTTTATATTTAGTTTAAAACGTTAATATGATCTTCATTCTCTATGTGAAGAACGGATTGTATGGTATACAATATGTTGGTGAATCTATTTTCACACCCTGTGTACCCTGTTTATGCAATAAATCAGTATATCAAATGGAATTCCATTGTTTTTCTGCATTTTTTTTTACCTGTTACAATCTACCCCAATAGGTGTTACAATCTACCCCAGTAGTGGGGTAGGTTGTAACAAAGGTACACACTGTATTTGTCATAATCTCACAAATTCTGTAATATAGTTGAAGAGATTTAAATGGTTGCCACTTGTAGTAGACAAATGTGGGTACTTTGCCAAAAAGTTCCAGAACTGTAGCTTTAAAAGAAATGGTAGTTTTAGGTGCTGAAGAAAAATGTGTTACAACCATACCCGGTCTCCCCTACCTACTTTGCTTTCTAAAGTGATAAAAGTATCCATAAGCCTGAAAGGAGGGATTTCATTGTATTAAAGCAGATCTCTTGATAAGATCAGCTATACTTAAGCTCTGATTTGTATCTAAACCCTTTTTAAAGTAGGGCTATATATTTTTGGGTCCTTTTCCCTTTATTCAGATAGGACCGTGTAGAGTGTCAGGAAGCAAGTTGGAAAGAGAAATGGGCTGAGAATGAGATTGATAAATGACCAGGGGTCAGATTCGAACTCTGGTCCTTGTGGGTTCTTCGACTCAAATGTGCTAGAGATGCTGTACGCTCTTGCGTTACAGTGCCCCCATCTAAACCCTTTTAGTGGCTGTTTAGTGCAAATCTAAAGCCTTCCCAAACAAAAACACAAAATACAACATTTGTGATCTTACTGGTGTTGCGATCACTAGGCCTGTTCCTACCCTGTACATCGTGCTCTTGTCTGAGTTATGGCATTTGTTATGTCACAAGACCACTGCCGGCCGAACAGTAACTTTCCAGACAACCGTAAAACGCATGCAACGCTCAGTTAATTCGCACATTTATGAAACATTTTGGCAAGCGACAAAAAGCCATAAAAATCTATGGTCAAGCGGCATCGCTCTTGAATAATAACCGGGGATAAATTACTCAACTCGGTATAAAGTGCAAGTTCTACTGGATGTGGTGATACAAGGTCAGAGCCATTTCTTTGTCAGGGTATTTGTCATTATGATGAACTCATAAACCCTGGCCTGCAATGCCTCTGTAATTTCTTTGTTAATGATTCATGATGCTTCCGTAATGCATTACTGTGCTATAAAACTGCAGTTAAAATGTATAATGGCACTTAAGCTAATGTGATTATATCTATTTATGTTATGTACGTATAACAGTTAGCAAACTGAGCGACTTCCTGGGTGTCTTTATGTCACATCATGGAATGGTTCCTTTGTACAGGAAACATGAAGAGGAGAGTCACATTTATCTCTTCCCTATCTGTTCTTTCCCCCTCTCTCTGTTTTTCTGTCAGTCTCGCTCTCTCTGTCTCTGTCTCTCTCGCTCCCCCCTCTCTCTCGCTCTGTCTCTCTCGCTCATACTCACATACATACACACACCCATGGAGACGGACTCTGGGAGGTTTGGCCTGATTCTGGTGTCCACTCTTGTCCAGTCTTGTGGGTGCAGGGAGGACAGCCGCTCCACGTGACCAGGTTTTATCCAAATCTGACAGTAAGCTGTAAATGCAGTTACCCAAAAGCCATGGAAACAAGTAGCAAAAAAAAAAAATATTCATGATTTACCACTTAAATCAAAAGTCATTTGTGAAAACAGTTGCCTCACTTTCTAATTACTTAAGTTCTTTTCTGTCTGATTATTCAAATATTTATTTCAATGTCATCAATGAGAGACTGTAATTTATTATCATTAAAACACAATAATGTCACCACACTGGATTGAAGTCTACTGATGTCTGTTGAAGACTATGCTTTACACATGATAGAGACCAAGTTTCTAGTTCAGGCATTTGACCTGAAAACAGAGAGAAAGAGAGACACATACATTCACATGACACATGTGAAAGAACCCCCATACACACGCACACACACACACACTGCCACATCCACACTTCCAAGAAAGGAGGCTTCCTTGAAAATCACACGTTTGCTGTTATTACTCAACAGCGGGACCCAGAGTTGCTGAATTTCCCCTCCCCTTTTCCAGACAGCCCCCTTCCTCTTCCTCCTCCTCCCTCTTTCACTCGTTCTCCGTCGCTCCCTCTCCCTGTGTTGGGGTGGAGCAGAGAGCGGCACGTGCCCTAGAGAGGTTGTGCTGAAACGTTCTCCTATATTTAGCCCCCGCCCAGGCCCCAGAATAGAGAAAGAGAGAGAGACAGAGCGAGAGAGATAGAGAGAGAGAGCATACGTACAGGCTGGGAGCAGCTGTTGCCCACTGCTGTAGGATGCACAGGGGTGGAAGTGAGGGAGTGGAGGGAACAGAGAAAAAGAGAGAGAAAGAGAAAGAAGATAATCAAAAAAGCGAATGAGCTTCAAAGAGTGTGAAGGAGAGAGAGAAGGAAAGGGGAAGGAGGAAAGAGTGAGATTCATAGAGAAGGAGGGAAGAAGAAGAGAGTCAGGGTCGTCACGGAGACACTGGAACGTGACGCTACAGGGTTTGAGGCCCCCTCCTCGCAGAACTCCATCCCTACTCCACCCCCTAGTTTTTCCAGACTGACCTCAGCCAAAACAGCAGCAGCTGGTCTTTTGCCCTCTCTGCCACTCCTGCAAGAGGCCCTGGTGACTCACCTCACACACACACACACACACACACACACACACACACACACAGTATAAGTACATACAGTAGTTCCCCTAATACACAAAAACCACACGGTGCAGTTACACACCCTGAAATCAAAAGCCCCATGGTGGTAAATGACACCCAGGCGTACATTCAAGCAGTTGCCTCTCTCCAGCTCTCTGTGCGGGCCCTTGAGCCAATAACGCGTTTGCCACTCATACTTGACCTGTCTCCAGTTTCCACCCTCACAAAAGTACTTAGTATGGAACGAGGAGTGATTTGAAATGGAGTCACTCGAGTGATTCACACACACCTACGGCAACGGCTCTATGCTGACCTCACATGAAACCATAAGTAATGTATGTGTTTATGTGTGTGTGTGTGTGTGTGTGTGTGTGTGTGTGTGTGTGTGTGTGTGTGTGTTTGTGTTTGACATGTCATCTGAAGGGGTCCATTTCCATGAGTGCGCTTCAGTTGGTGAGTAGACTTTACCACCCCAGGAGTTATAGTTTCACAATCAGAGTAAGCACTTTGTTCCATGAGGCCTGAATATTAAACCCTTCTTGAAATATCATTATTCATTTTTGTTTAATCTTTCCGGCAGATTTGCAGCCAATGTGTAGGTGATTTGTGGGAGAGTTCACTAGAAAATATTGCCAGAAGTTTGCCAATGTTGGCCAATATAGGCAAACTTCCAATAAAGTTCTGGCAATAAAGAGGTTTGCCACTAGATAGATAGATAGATAGATAGATAGATACTTTATTGATCCCCAGGGGAAATTCAAGCAACTGTTCACCAGAAACCTAAAATTTCTGTTAGGGCACTGCCCAATTGCCCAATAATTCAGAACCGTTGCTTACATCAGTACATCAGAATTCCCATGTATAGCCAGCCCCCATGTTTTTTTTACCTCATACCTGAAGAAATTTTGCAAAATGAATGTATAAACCTCAGTTAATTAGAGAAATAAAAAGTGGATATCTGGAAAAAAAATGTCATCAGTATAAGGTTAAATATTTGTATAACAGATCTGTAGTGTTTAGTATTGATCCTTGTGTTAACATAATTTAAGTAATTAAGTTGCAGCATCATATTAACAGTACACTTTATAGCATATTGTAGTGAACTGAGCCTAGCTGGTTATGAATGTGAGCTCCCATGGTGCTGTGCAGTGTTTGTGTGTGTGTAATGTTGATGTTGGTTTTAGTGATAGTAATTGCGTTTACCTTGTCATGTATGTGTTAGCTTGTGCAGTCTTTCTTTATGTTGTACCTCATGTGTTCACCCCGTGTATTGCATGTGTTACCTGTGTAATGGTGTTCATGTGATTAAGTGTGTTGGTTCAATAAAAAACATTCTGAGACAACTTTGCAGTTTGTTACAATATTCAGAAAATGTGGAGTGAACAAAACTGTTGGTTACGTTTTACGACTATATCAGTTAATATGATGACGATTGTCTTTTTACATTTTATACATTTATCTTTTTTTTTCAATTGTCTAGGTGCTGCTGATTGTACCGAAGTACCCATGTGCAGAGACATGCCCCCTTAGAACATGGCAGAACATGTTGTTAACTAACAGCACAACAACAAACTGATCCTTTGAGTCGTAATGAAGTTCTCATCTCTCCCCAAGACTGATGATTGCTGATCTAAGAATTTAGCACAATCGGATATAATGACTTTTTCCAGGTGAAATGACATGCATCCTTACATGCACCGCTTTCAAAATGTTTCATAGGCATGACTAATAGGCAGTTGTATTGCCAAAGCAGTCATTACATATAGGACTCTCACACACACACACACACACACACACACACACACACACACACACACACACACACACACACACACACACACACACACACACACACACACACACACACACACAATAGATTAGTGATATACTGTAACAGCACATTGTGGTGACTTTTAAATGACTTCCTGACACTTATCTAAGCCCGGGTTCCCGTCTGCCTGGTAACACTTTCCCATGAGGAGGAATCCAGCGCAATAAAGCGACTGCAGGACTGCAGTGTTTGGCTCAGTAAATCACACACTTACCCACAAGGCCAATCCACGTCTTCATCGGTGCAGTTTGCCATGGTTCTATTTACTGTACAAACTATCTGGATAAACACTCCTGCATGCACACACGTCGCTCGCACATTCTTTACAGACGTGTATACACAGCCACTTTATTTGTCTCTCCACGCCATGCCCTTTACTCTGCTGTGTGACACACATATACATGTTTCTCATATACACATGCATACATTCAAGCACACACACATACACATACTCACACATACTTTTTAAGTCAAACAAATACGCAAACACTCTCTTTCTTCCACACAATGACCCACTCTCTCTCCCCTCTCTCTCTCTCTCTCACACACACATACACATACACACACACAAATGTTTATCATTAGTGTGTGCTCAGGAGGAGGTCAGTCTAAGTTTTTATGGCCCCTCTCTATTCCAGGAAGGAATGTGAGTTATTTCGTCAGCGCTGGCAAGGAGCTGCGCCATGCTGCACATAGCTCCACAATGCCAGCCCTGGGGCCCACACAAGCTCAGCTGCCAGGGCCTTTTGTGCAAGAGGGTGTGTGTGTGTGTGTGTGTTTCTGTCTGTGTGTACTTTTGTCTGTGAGAGTGAGTTTGTGAGTGTGTGTAAGTGTGTGTTTGAGGGTGTGTGTACACACAGGGAGCTCAACTGTAAGCTAGACTACTTTTATGCAATGGGACATCTCCACTTTTATGTCTACATACTTGACTGTGTGTACTGTATGTTCAGGGGAGGTGGGGGGAAGAGAGAGAGAGAGTGGGAGTGAGAGAGGGACAGACAGACAGAGAGAGAGTGAGAGATAGAATGAAAGAGAGGGAGACCAAGTGATTGGTATGTTTAAATGTGGTATGTCTATATAGTCTTGGAATGTGGAATGCCCCTTTCTCTCTCTCTCTCTCTCTCTCTTTCATTGAGTGTCAGGAAGCGTGGGAAATGTAATGAGTGCACCGCAGCATGGAAGTGAGCTCACCCATTCAGCCTGGCTAGACCTCAACATACAGAACCACTGTATGGAAACCTCTAGAATGTCTGAGCCTTTAGTTCACACAAAAAAACGCATACTGAGCAGTATGTTTTGTTGGAAATAGAGGCTGGGAGGGGTGAGGTGGGGTGGGGTGGGGGTGATTCACATAACTGCTCTTACAGTAAAAGACATGCAGGTGCTTGTGGGAACAGAAAAATGCAAGGTGTTACACAGATATCAAGGCCTGGCGATTATTTACTTTTATGGCGATTATTTACTTTAAAGAGGGGTAAAGAGAGATAATCCACAGCCCTAGTCGTGTGGGTGTGTTTTTCTTTCTCCCACTCACATGCACATGCTCTAGATATTGAGGGCTTATCAGAAAAAGAGGTCAAAGCACATTTAAAACCCACACAAGCATTGTTACCTTGAAAGAGGGAACAGCGGCTTACAGAGGACACCTCAGCCTAAATATAGATCACGCACAACTTCTACAGTACATCTGGACCGAGGAGTCTCCTATTCGAACAACATTTGACCATGGACTGATTTCTCTCTCTTTCACTCTCTTTCTCTCTCCCTCTCTCTCACACACATATACACACACACACACACGCACACACGCAAGCACGCACATAGAAAGAGCAACAAAAGGATTCGTTTGCCAGAGCCAGACACACCGTCAGCACTCGCCTCGGCCTCTATGCCTCCGCGGGCCAAGTGCTCTATGGGGCAGATCAGCAGCAGTGTCTGTCTGCTCCCTGTAGGCTTGTGGGCCCCATCTGAGGCAGCGATAAGAATAGCACTGTTGTCTTGTAGCCTCCTTCCCCGATAAAGGAGAGACCAGTAAATCACTGGGTTAATGCCACACACACACACACACACTCAAAAACACTCACACACATTCTTTCTATCTGACAACTGTGTGTCGGAAAGAGATGACTTGTAAAGAAATGTGATAAAGAAACAGCCACCTCTATCAGGATGCCTAATTAGTGCGAACACAGCAGAGCTTTGTTTCACAAGTTTACAAGTGCAGACACGAGTGATGACATATATTTGCAGATTTTCTACAGACCATAACGTGCGCATGCGCGACTGCAAGATTGAAGAGAGAACTCCAGTAAATGAGTAAAACAAGATGTTTTTGTGCTCTTCCACTGGCTTGGTGTGACGCCTATCCAATAAGACTGCAGCACAAACATACCTTCACGTCTCGTCATCTATCATAGGGACTATAAATGTAAAGCTGGGTGATAACACACACACACACACACACACACACACACACACACACACACACACACACACACACACACACACACACACACACACTCAAATTCATTTACAACACTCAATATAGGAGTGAACTTCAAACACACATGTGAGTCACAAGATTCAGTCGACACTCTTCAAAGAGCCTGAGATAGCAAAGCAATGAATTAGTTCAAACATACAGTCTAATAGTCATACACACAGAGGCAAGTCAGAGTGCTCTAACATGTCTGTGCGATTTCCGAGCTCATAGATAAGACTGCTTTGAGTGAAACAACACAAATCTTACATGACTAAGCAACGAACCAAGTGAGTGTGTGTGGAGTGAAAAAAAAAGTGTGTGTGTGTTGCTTATTCAACCTGGCACGCTCCTTCCTGCCTGAGTTTATAGAATCAGCATTACATCATTTCTGTTAATTATTCCCAAAAACTCCCAAGGCACAGGAAACCCACCAAATCCCCCCGCCTCCCCCAAAGTGGGAGAGGTTAGTGGATTAACCTCCTTTTCTGTCTCTCTCTCTCTCTGTCTGGCATGACGAGGGAGTCTTTTGTGTTTGTTTATCTTTTGCTCAGTCAAAAGATAACAAAATCATGGGGAAAAGGCGTGTGTGCGTCTAGCCGAAGCACACACACAGACCCAACTAAGCACTCTTTCCCTCGTTGTCTCCTCGCAAGCGCTTTTAATGAACTGCTTGTGAGCTTTTTAAACTAATGTCACTGACATTTCACTCACCAGTACCCCCCAGCCCCACCCCACGGGCTGAAAATGTGACCTAAAAGGGGGGGGAATGAGAAGAAAGTCAAATTCTGTGGAATGTTGCTTTAAACGTCTTAACTGCCAGGCCACTTCCTGGCTCAGGCAGAATTCGGGGGCAGAATGAATAGCCATCTCAGGCCCGCCCTGTTCGGTGGAATGCAGCTTCTCTTGTGTAGATCTCTCGAAGGGAAAGTACAGAATAGCATAAAGGACTAGACTAGATGAACTGCAGAGAGGTCCATGGTATGACCGCCACATGGTGTTGCCACCTGGCTGCTACACAAAGGAAGTAAAGCTCATTTCCCTTGTTCTATCCATGCCTCACTCCTGAAACTCTTTGTAAGCATCCAAGTAACCAAGCACCTCGGTTACTTAATTAGTGTTAAACAATCCAGGACCAGAAATATACACAGTCGGAACTACTTGAAGTGTTTGAACATCAAGTTCAAGTGTGTGTGTGTGTGTGTGAGAAGAAAGAGAGTGTGAGTGTGTGCGTGTCCATGTGTGTGTGACTACTTACATAAGACAAGTCTGAAAAAAGAGATAGGATACTTTGGTGACACCCTAAATGTATGTCAGTATACATGTTTCTGTGTACGTGTGTGTGCTTATGTGTGTATATGCCTGTGTTGTTTGTGTGCGTGCATGTATGTGTGCAGCAAGCAGTGTTGGTCAAGTTACTTGGAAAACGTAATTAGTTACTGATTACTGATTACTTATCCAAGAAAGTAATCTAGTTATTATAATACATGATTACTTATTTTCAAAAGTAATTAGTTACTTTACTAATTACTTTACTTAGTTACTTTACAAAAACACACTAGCTATACACAACCTGAATACGCTTTTTTAAAACTTGGTTTTATTAGTTTCAATCTTAACTTTTTGGTGTGTATACTCCTTCATTCGAATAGATGTGAATAAAATACAGCAAAAAAATAAAATTAAAACCAAAGTCCAAACCAAAGTTACATCTTTTAACAATTGCAGTGCAGAGAGGAGTAATGCATTTACCAAAACAGAAAATGCTGTTGCATGCCACATTTAGGCTGTTCTAATGTCAAGAAGAGTATGTGTTTGAACTGTGTGTGTGCAGTGCCGCTGCTGGCTATTTTGGTGCCCAAAGCAGAACTGTTAGTTTAAAATATTTCTTAAGAAATACTACTAATTTGATGCAGTTTAACTCATTTATAAATGGTGCGCTGTCACTTTAAGAGCATCTACACAACTCTCATAATGATCAGCTCCATTCAAATATAAGCCTATGACTAGTCCACAAACTCCACATTTGGCACTATATTAGCAATAGTCATGATATTAAGTTGGTATAAACAGCTAGCTAGACATTTTCTGTTTGCAATTAAAAGTGATAGCTTAGATGAGCCTGGTAGCACCTACCTGAGTGTAATATGTTTCAATCGGCATAGGCTACTGTGCTTCATGTAAATGCTTAGTTTAAGGCAGTGGTTCTCAAACTTTTTCTTTCATTCCCCACTTTGATCAAGGGGGCCTTTTCGAGCCCCACCTGCCCCTCATCACTCTAAGAAAGTGGTAGGTCAAACTTAAAATTGTCAAATGTATTGAAATAATGACAAGTTCTAAATATATCCTCTTCAGCAGAGTTGAAATCAGCTGGTGCTGCAGATATAATAATAAATTAATACATAATGTGCCATTGTAAATTAAACACACATATTTCTGTTTTCCAGCAACATACAGTATTAGGAAGCATAAGCCAATATTTTACAGCATTGTACAATATATTCAATGAAATACCAACATGCTGCATTAAATGGATCCATAATCCAGTCATACTGAGCACTGCTGGTTGGGAAATATTTTTGAAATAAACTTTGCAGGGATGTGATGTAGGCCTACTGTTTAATACATGGGATCACAAGAGTGGCTCCCGAAACAGACGTTTCAGCGATTTCACTGATTCTCAAAGGCATACTGTTTGCGATCCCGGCCTGTCCCATACCTCAAGTTTTTTGGTGAATGCAGTAATCTTATCTGCTAGGTGAGGTAGGTGCTTGTCTTTGCCTTGTAACTGGAGATTTAACTCATTGAGCTTTCCAAATATATCGCAAAGATAGGCCAGCTCCAAGAAATGTTCATTAGTGAACGTGCTTGCAGATTCATGAACATGCGCTCACGCTGCCTTGACACGAGCGCTTCCCTATGAATAACACAGTGAGTCCATTGCGCATCGGGTGCTACCTGGGAATAGGCTACAGATAAAAAAAATAATTAAAAAAAACTCCTGTTTTTCGCGCCCTACCTGGCATGTCTCCGCGACCCAGTAGAGAAACGCTGGTTTAAGGGAAACGAATTATTGAAGACTTCAACACTCACCAGCCCCATTACAAAAAGCAAAGACCACATTATATTTATTATATATATATTTTTTATTTTTTTTTTGCCCATTTTCCAAATCACAGTGAATGCAGCCAGAATATTATAATGCCCTGGCACCTGTTATAACGGGCCAGTAGGCTACAGGGAACCCGCGACGTCCTCTATTTTCACCTGTTGCTGCAGCCGTCATGTCGGGATCTGGGGGTTTCTCAATGAGTTTCACATTCCTGTGCCGGCTTGCTAGGTGTTTGCTCAGATTTGAGGTGTAATTTTTCGCTGTAGACAACATTTTTCTTCCCAGAACAGTGTACAGCGTTAATGTTTTTTTCTTAATGTCTGAACTGCAATGAATTAAATGCTCCATGTTCGCGCTCTCTCCTGCACTCCATGTCTTGCACACGTGTGTCTGTTGTTTACATCTATATCTGGCAGCTATAGCCTACATCATTGTCAGGAGTTAGTCTCACAAAATCCATATGGCAAAATCCCAAATTCTTTTACTGTCTATGGCAAAATCACGGTTTAGTAACGCAGTAACGCAGGCTGCTTGCAGGAAAGTAAAAGTAATCTAATTACTGTTTTTGCAATTGTAATCCCTTACTTTACTTGTTACTTGAAAAAGTAATTGGATTACAGTAACGCGTTACGCGTTACTGCCCATCACTGGCAGCAAGTGACTCCAACTACCCAGTGTACTTTCTTGTACCTGCCACACTTTGGCTGTTCTCTAAGCAGAAAATAATTATGTTGCCCCTGTTTGCAAGGTATTCATGGACTCTGGGCCCCTGTCATCTCTGACCCCTTAGGCTTGGTTTACCTGTGGCCAGTCTGTGTGTTTGTGTGTGTGTAATTGTTTTGGCTACTGAATTTCGATTGGCCATTGGCAGCCATTTGGCTGAGGGAGCCAAATGAAACTTTAGAACGTGTGGCAAATCTTGGTGCGTGAACTTCGTCCAGATTGTAGTAACAATCCTACACGAATCACTTTCACTAGGTGGCGCTACACCACAAATGAGATGTGACGGGCCTCCTTGAGACCAATGTTACACAAAAAGTTAGTTTGGAGAGTTATTCGCTAAAAAAAACACTTTTGGCCCAGGTGACGGAGGGACCACCAAGTTTCATGTTCCCCGGTGATCTGTGGTCGTATTAACCTAATATGTGACCGCACTGCAATTAGCAATTAGGCAAAACAGGCATTAGTATCAATAGCACATACTGTACCATGAATGTAGGCTTTTCCAGAAAGCTACATCAAGAGAAAATAAAAACTCCACACAGATTATGTGAGCATGTGAATCCTTGTTTGAATTTGTCTCTATTACTTTTTATTGTTCAATAACCTACTTTCTCGAACTAAAGCCTGACCACGTTCATCTTTCACAAGCTATACGTAGGAACATGACTCTTTAGAAACAGCAAGCACTCTCAGCTCCTGTGCTGAGTGTACAAACCTGAAAGACATGTTTATTGGCACAATATTCAAATTAGCATGGTGAGGCAGTGGCCATCATGATCATGTTCGGTAAAATCTGCGTGGGATAGCTTAAGTGGAAAACACATGGCCAGTGTTTACACTGGCTCAATCATTATACATTAACTTGCCATACGCATGCCAAACACCACCCTGGCTCAGAGCCGTGGGAGTGATTGATAGCTAGATGGTCGCAGGAGCACTCAGTTGGCACCAAAAGCATTACTGTTGATGCCCTGAAACAGGATGTCACCAATCAGATTCAGTGTGGTCTTTACTACACATAAATACCTCTACTACACCTGATAAATAATCAGATGTATGATAACATTGCGCCTGAGGACAATAAAGTTTCACTCTTTAAATCTGAATTAGAGGCGTGGTTTCCACCTTGGACTAGTAATGCTTGTTTGGAAACGCAGCCTTCTGCTGAATATGGGCCACTGCTTACCAGTCTGGCATTACCAAATGTGCAAAACAATAGGAATACTGACAAAAAAAAGCACACTAGCAAAAGGAGTGGGGGTCATGATCTGTTATAGTCTCTCCATTTCCCTTAAATGATAAGCACTGTTTTGAAAATGAGTCAAATGTTGTTGCCCAATGTGTTGTTCCAGATGGTGAGAAAACAAAGGCATGACTGGTAGGTCACAGAAGGAGTCACATTTCTCTTTTGTGAGAAGAATTGCTGCTCTGTCACAGGTGTGACCTTAATATCATTCAAAACAACAGCAATGATGGTTATTATGTCAACAATATGCCCACAGGATACACCCTACTGTCAAATCAGCATTATTAATCTTATACAACCAATGAGAGAATGAGACCTTGGCAAACTGGAGGCTAGGAGTGCAACAAAAATATTGAAACTTTGCTAATTATTCTACTTTGTCTTTTAATTATTCTATTTGATGTATTTTACTTGCCCTTGACATTGCCCTATAAACTACAACAACCCTATAATGCATATGGCCTGTAAGAATGAGGAAAGCTTTCCAGAACAGTAGAGTTGATGATTTATTGAGGCGTTTTACAAACTTTTTGGTAAAGATACAATTCTTCCCAAACCATTCATAAGTACATATCCACAAAGTAGTGCATTGCTTTGTTGGGTAGTTGGTGCAGTATAGTAGAACTACATTGGTACAGAATATGGTCATTCGACTTGACAAAAATGCTTTTAAGGAAGCACTAGCTTTCTGGAATATTATCTGGATCAAATGTCCACACACATACTGTATAATGGAATAGTATTTTGAAAGGCAGTGGAAGGCAACTCATGAAGATGGAAAACTGACATTTAAATAATATGAACCCATGCAAAAGTCATATGGTTTACAAGTACAACCTTTCTCACAGTCATGCCTATTCTGACAATATGGCCCACATAAATGAAATCATGTATCTCAAAGTACCTAAAATCTACAGAGGCAACCATCACATAGTTCATTATCACAGATCTAGTAGCTCTGCGTTTAATTTCTCTCACAAGAACTAGCAGTAGCATATTAGATGCTAATAATTTCGAAATGGGACACCCCCACCCATGTCTTGCACCATTTTAAGGCCAAAACTGCATTAAACACAATACGTGACAAATGGTTTTTAAAGTGCCACATTTGAATTTTTGGGAAAGAGTTAGGCCTCTAACTATCTAAAAGTTAGTAGGCAGGATTGCCCTTGCCTGAATCATTCAGGCTGAATTACAACCCCCACCCAACCCTCAACAATGCCACACCGTCACCTTGACCCCCCTCCTCTGGGAGAAGGAAACTGTGGTCTGGCTGCTCCATCACATCTGGCTGAAGGTACTAGCAAACGTTGTCGCCATAACAATAGTGGTGATGGAGAGATACACAGACGCTCGCTGGAGAGGGAAAGGGGCTTTGACTGCCTCCGGTCGGTTCCGCTCACTCTCCCTTGAAGCGTGGGGGCCTCTTCTCCTTGAAGGCGGCCAGGCCCTCGAGACGGTCTTTCGTCGGAATAACCTTGGAAACAACAGAGACCAGTCAACAAATCCCATTCTATCTTTAGTTTGGGCTCATGCATGCGTGTCCACCCTCCTCCAATCTCTCACTCGCTCGCTCACATACACAAAAAAATGACTGCAATCTGATGACTAAACCTTTACAGCGACAGCCTGACCTGCCTTGTTTTCCTCTACGTGTGGGCAATGTGTGTTACTGTGTGCACCAGGCTTAAACAAAACTGATTCTGCTAGAATTATCCCTGGTGTGTTCATAAGGCTTTCCAGGCTTACCTGGGCATAGCAAGCTTCTTCAATAGCTAGACCTGTCTTCAGGTCCACCTGCAAATGAAACGGATTATAGAATTAGACATTTCCTCTCATTTGAAATGCCACAAACAATTCTTCCAGGAGGTTCAAATGCGCTGCTCATTCTTCACTGAAAATATTTAAATCAGGCTAGAGGGCCATCTTCAATTACACTACACTACATACTCAATCAACTCATACAAATTGGCTTTCGGACACAGTCAAACACTAGATTAATTAACTGTGGGCGGCAGAGTTCCTGAAGGTGCTATTGTGCTGGAGGAAATTAGTGGCTTGTGTAGCCAAAGGTTGCTTTTTGAAAAGCTGGAATGGGGCCACATAAACATCACATCAGGCGAAAGAAAAACAATGGATGCAATTCAAACACGTGAACAGAAGAAGGCATTATTAACCTTTACATACGGTAGATTCCTATTTGGGTCAAATGTTTTTTTTTTTTTATATATATATTTTTTTGGGCTTTTTATGCCTTTAATTTGATAGGACAGTGGAGAATGACAGAAAGTGAGTGGGAGAGAGAGTCGGGGTGGGATCCGGAAAGGACCACGGGGCGGGAATTGAACCCGGGTCGCCAGCGTACGGTGCAGGTGCTCCAGCCAGTTGTGCCACAGCCTATTTGGGTCAAATGGTTTAATAGGGAAAAATGCCCTTAAAGCTAACAGCTTAAATTGAACAAAGCACCATTTTAAATTGAACATATGAACTGCTTTTCGTTGTCTTTACTGCATTTCGTTGTCTCTGTACTTGTACTCTGCACAATGATAATAAAGTTGAAACTAATCTAATATAATCTAATAAACAAATTCATGCATCTCACAGATGAACATGCTTCCACTGGTTTTATGCGTTTTTGCATTCTTTTTTATAGCCTAACCTGCATTACAACAATAGAAATCAAGTAAAGCTAATTAAGCTAAGTGAAGCTAATTAAGTTAAAAAGTCTGTTTTAGTCTATGACTACAAGACATCAACCCTGTCATCACCATCATGGCGTCTCCAGGAACACTGTGAATGCTCACTTACTCACCTACTAAAAAAAAAAAACTAAAAACACCACCAGACTTACAAACCTTCACCATGACAACAACTCTGAAAGACCTACTTTAATAGGTTACCTTGGCATTTTCCTGTGCCAGAAATATCTCGATGGCATACATGGCACAGCTGCGTGCGCGCACACACACACACACACACACACACACACAGAGAATGAAATACAATAAAAAAAGATATATAACCTTGTTTCAACCACTTGTCTTTTATAAAAGGTAATACAGAACGAGTCCAATTTTGACCATCTCAGCCACAAAATGGATGTACTAAAAAAAAAAGGCAGACTAGATGAAGCAATGAGGCAAGATATCTGTGTACAAAGCATAGATGGGATAGTAATGGTGGTGGGTAAAGCGAAGGCGTGTATAAACAATCAAATACCTTGCATTGATTTATTGATTGCTTCCAATTAGACCTGATCAGATATTGTGGAGCTACGTTAACCAGTTCGTATAAATAACATTTTGAAAGGATTGCTCATGTCTTTTTTGTTGAAAAAAAAAAAAAAAAAAAATGTTTATGCTAAATGTACCAAAAGACTGGGAAACACTGTCAATGGAGTTTCTGGGAGAAGATGACTAGACTAATTCATACTTCCTGTTAGTAACAGTGAGGTTGAGAGCAGGACAGGGAGGAAAGGGGAGAGAGAGAAAACCTTTTGCAAAGTCACCAGTAGGGTTGTGCCATTTCATATTGCATACCGTATACCTAGATCATTCTTGTATTGCCAATATTGTTGCATGTTTTTGCATAGCTGTATGTGCCTCCATACAGAAAAAGGTGCCTATGTGCCAGCCCAGCCTTAGTAACCAGACTCGACCCTCCTCTGTGCCTACGTACCAGCCTAGCCTTAGTTACCAGACTCGACCCTCCTCTGAGTTTATCTAAATGGTTGTGCCACACAGCTCTGGGCCTGCTGCTTTTGACAGCACAGATCAGCATAGAACATCATGCCTTACAAGAAGCCATTAAATACTGAGGCAGACATCACCTACTACATAATAGCCTTTTGTAGCTGGCCAGTTTAGAGTTCAGTCCTTTGTATGGCCACTAAATGAAGTCAATTAATCAAGAGTACAAGGTGCACAGTGCCACAGTGAATGAAGTTTCCTACCTCAATCCCCTGGTTGATTGCCAGCTTTGCCATCCTGATTGCAATAGGTCCCTAAAAACAAACAAAACTACTGACACCAATTCAGCAGAAATGTACAGCGGTTATTCACATATTAGTCATATTCACTGGAAAGTACAACATACATCTCAGATGTCCTGAGAAAGGACGTTGGCTGATAAGGTACCATTAGTGTTGTCTCAGCATATGGGAATACTTTGCATAGTACTATTTCTACATCATAACACTGACCCAATCCTAACATGCTTTCAAATGAGCAAATGTCAGCAAACTGTTATTTCAAAATAATTCCTCTTCAAGGAATTTGCTCCCAATACCTACATATGCTTAACCTATACATGAAGTTAATACATTGGTTATTCAGACAGCATGTGCACTACACTTTATTGTAGATCGTCTGATTGACCACAAAGTTCACTTTGACGTTGACTAACCTGTGGGTTGAATTCGCGGGCCAGTTCCAGGGCCCTGTGGTAGGCTGCGTCGCCACTTTTGTTCTGCTCCACGGAGTGGCTGACCAGCCCCAGCTTGCAGGCCTCCGTGCCGTCAACTACCCGCGCTGCGAAAATCAGCTCCTTGGCCAGGGCCACGCCGATGGCCCTCGGGAGTCTCTGGGTGCCCCCTGATGAGAGGAGAGGGGAGGAGAGGAGAGGAGAGGAGAGGAGAGGAGAGGGGAGTGGGAAAGGGAAAGGGTAAGGTTGGGGCAGCAGGGGCCAGGTGATGGGGGGGGGGGTATGGTGATATGATATGCGTGATAATTAACACATTTTCATGACCATCAGTTCCAGACACATAAACACTTGGCACAGTTGGCTTTGGATTGAGTAACTAAATGATAAGAAACCAGAAGACGGTATTGCAGGACCTTTGTTTAACACTTCCTCTTGAACCCTATTCACCCTCCTCCTCCTCCTCCACACACACACACACACACACACACACACACACACACACACACACACACACACACACACACACACACACACACACACACACACACACACACACACACACACACACACACACACACACACACACTAGTGTCTGGTGGTTAGTCCCCATTACTCATGGTCAGGGTGACCTGGCGATCTTGCCTTGCCGGCCTCCATATGGGCCTCTGCATCCTCAGGCATGATGGGCAGGATGGGATGCCTGAGCTGGCCCACGTCAGATGGGGAGCAGAGGAAAAGCTCCATCATTCTGATTCAGAGCGGTGTGTGAGTGTGTGTTTTGGGGGGGGGGGGTGGTGGCACACACACAAACATGTTGAGCTCTCCCACAAGATTGCTTCAGCTAACCTCTTGAGATGGTCGGAGAGTAAGTCAATGTCGTAAGTAAGCCAGTGAGTCATAAGTGTGGGTTACAGATGTTTGATGCTTGCTGGTCTTAGTCTTAGTCTTGTGACGAAATGACCTTTTTTTTAGTCTTTTGTCATATTTAGTCATTCAAATATCATTTTTTTGTTAGTCAAGTTTTAGTTGACTAAAAGTTCATCATTTTAGTCTAGTTTTTTGTCAAAAGAAAACTAAAGGTAGCTTAGTCTTAGTCTGTTTTAGTCAACACATTTTAGTCTTTTTTTTTTAACAAATTATTTCTGATTACCATTTCAGTCAAATAGTGTTTCACACATCTCAATTTTTCCAACAATATTGTGTGTCCACAGGGCTACCTCGTCTGTTATACTTACTCATTCTGATTTTTGTCAGTCAGTATGTTTTACATGCACAGGTAAGTCGAGCTACAGTTATAGCTCGGCTGGGATTTGACCATAGACAGTAAAGATTTGACTGGACCACTGTCATCATATTCAGAGACCAGTGTTTCTCAAAGTGTGGTCCGGGGATCACTGGTGGTCCGCAAGGTATCCCAAAGTGGTCCCTTGAGAGCAGACGTGGTAAAAATATAATATAGATGAGTTGTTTGCAATATTGAACCAACTTGTATGTAAAAAAAACAGTTCTGCAACTAAGATATGCCAGTTTAAATCATACAGTATGAATCCACACAAAAGCAAAGTACAAAGACAATGCAAGATGGTTCAGTAGGCCTATTGTGTAGACTAATTATAGGCTACTGTTGAAGTAGGTCTAATCTTTTTTTTTTTTTAGATAGGGTTAGTTAAGTGGTCCTGAAACTGAAAAGGTTTGAGAAACACTGTCATAGGCCAAAGTATTAATGTTTTACTCCGCCCGCTAGATGGCGATATAAGCAAACACAAATAACATTCCCCAAACAGACTTTCCATATTAGCTTACTTGCTAGCAAACTTTTGCATCATCAGTCTAACTAGTTAAATAGTTGACATTACATGATAAACATTTTTGTATATGGGACATTCTGGGGGGATGTTAATTTGTATGAGAGAAGCTTCAACTTCTGGGTATGTAGCATTGTGGCATAAAGCTTAGGTAGTTAGCTTGCTAACTCTGGCAGAAATCTCAGTGTTCTTGTTCCATGTAGTTTAGGTGTTGCAGCCACAGGGTTGCAGCAACAGCACGTAGACTAGCCTACAGGAAAGCTGCTTATGAACTCATTCGAATATTTTGAAAAACTTAACAGCTAGATATTCTGTCTTCTCATTTTGAAGACCTAAAATGAAGAGAGATTTTATCTTAGTTTTTTATTTCATGCAAAACATTTAGTCTCGTCTTTTTTCACAACAATAATGCATCTTAAGATAGTCTTAGTCAGTGTTTCAGGACATTACTGCCGTCTCACATCGTCTGCCTCTTAGTCATGAAAAAAAAAAAAAAGGTTGTTGACTTAACATATTTCCTCTACGTCTCGTCCTGGAAAATTAACACTAGCTTGCTGGACTGAGCAATCTGCAATCAAAGTATTGTACAGTATGCTCTCATACTAGAGGTCTGCACTCCCACGGTAGACCCGCGGGCCCCGACGCAAAAGAGTGCGGCGCGGTACAACTTTTGAAAGCTCTTTGCGGGATGAGAGAGGTGCGTTCGCGGGTGCGGGACAAACCGATGATTCACTGCACTCCCGCAAATTAAATATGTGGGTAAAATTAAATATGGAAATGATTAAAGTAGCCTAGTGTTCATAACTATAGTTCAGCTGGATGTTCTGTTAGGCAGCATTAAAAAACGGGGTTTAAGCATAACTGACGGATAGCAGGCCTATAGCCTATTGTCGTTTACGTGGGTTCAATTTGTTCCTGCTGCTCATTGTCAAAACTCGAAATAGAAAGCATGACAGAGGAAGAGGGCACCAGACTAGGCCTACTTCAGTTGTTAGCCTACATTCAGAACCAAGAAACTTTTATCTGGAGTCTTTCTCAGGTGTGTGTGCTCCTTTCGTGAGACAGAAAGAAAAACTGAATAGGCTGTCCCTCCTGCATGCTGGCTTTAGCGGGCAGGAGCCCGGGACATCATGTTCCAGATCTTGGGCGGGGCCCGGGACATCAAAATGACACATCATGTTCCAGATGCGGGCGGGAGCGGGACTAAAAATGACACATTTATGCGGGAGCGGGACAGAATATTGCGGGAGCGGGCGGGTGTGGGAAAAATCAGTCCCGCGCAGACCTCTCTCTCATACTGTACCAGTGGAAGGTCTCTTCCATTTAATTAAAGCTGGGAACAGACCTCCCAATTGTTAAACCCGATTTTAAAAGGATGGATCGTCCGTGACAGTCGTGGGAAGTCTGAGGGAGTCCAATGGTAGTCACGGCTGGAATCGTTATGTGTGTTTAAGTGACTAATTGAATCTGGATCAACAATGGAAAGAATCGCAAAGGATTCAATCTAACATGTTTGATATTTTCTTGACTGGTCTGTGGTTGCCATGGTTGCAATTAGGAAATGAAAGAGCCAACAACTCAATCGTTAAGTCTGAGCTCATAACTAACTCCCAATCTTACCACACTCCATCTGGAGGTTGGGTCTACTCGCGTTCTTATCGTGTGTGACTGGAAAAAAACCAAGTCTGTTCCCAGCTTAAATTGTGTTTATTCATACAAAACCATTATATTAGAATAGAATAGAATGCCTCATTGCATGTACAATTAAATTGGAGATACTCTAGTAAGGTGTTACTCTAAAAAGGTGCCATGTGTAGGATTTTTTGTTGTTGAAAATATTCAAAAATGAATCAGAAATAGCAATATAATGTGAGAAAATAACTGTTTTGACATAATTGTCAAAAATATCCAGAAGCTCTGTGTTGCCCAAATATCCACTACAATTGGAATGCTAACCAGCTAGCCTTGCCTATGCTTGGGATTGTAGGCCTACTCTCACATGTACCACAATGCATCCCAAGAGGTGCTGTACTGAACACATACAAATTAATAGACAAGTGCCATGGCAGACATAATGGGGTATTAAAGACGATTCAACCCCTATAGAACCTCACACGTAGCCCTTGCACTGACATGGTCTTAAAGTGCTTTACAGAGCACTCAAGGCCTTAATCGCCAAAGCAAGCACACAGGCAACATTCAGTGGAACTTCTGATGGTCTAGATCCGGTGTCACCTAAGGCCTGCCTTCAGCAGAGAGGACTTCACCAGTTAACGCCCGAACTATGGGTTGACGTTGCACTATGATATCATGTCCACTGAGACTTTACTTGAGTGTGGTGCGTCATTAAAGCAGAACAGCTGAGAGTTATGGGTTTCATCTGAGCAAGCGCCCCGAGAAATCTCTGGGGGAAGCCCACAGCGCAGTGATAGCCCACTGTCAATGAACTAGCCTTAAACGATCAATCCAACATGGGGACGTGACAAGCCTCCTCATGTCTTGCTCGACACCTGTTGAAGAGACGTCTTCGTTTGCATGACGAGCTGTACACCTGTGGGACTTGAGAGCAAACAAGCTGCTGAGTCACGCGATTCCCGCTCCTGGTCTTGTCAGAGAATGTGGATGACTTACGTCAGACAGGCTAATACACAAGTGGTCTGATGATCCATTAGTACAGTCATTTCAATTTAATTAGCCGCATGATGGTGTTTTATGCAAATAATTTTAAAAAAAAGGTCAAAACCTCTCTTGATCGCACTCAAGTATTCACCACAGTGTCCAACTACCAAATGAATCAGAATCAGATCGGAAAGAAGAATAAAGAAAAAAGAAATGCATTCCCATGTATCGCCAGTCGCCCTTGTGTGCAAAATCAATGTATAAACCTACTGTAGGTTAATAGATGGGAAAACCACTGGTTGTGGGGTTTGTATAAACCTACAGAGAATGACTTTGTTCTATGAATGCCTAATGTGAGGAATTCACAAATCAACACTGTCATGAGGAGACTGCCACAATCACCAGGTACAGCAATTATTTACTGAAATGCTGCAACACCATCTTAATGAGCTGCACAGTACTGTCAGGTGTTCAAGAATAGGCTTGGATGAAGCATGACAGCTCAAAAACATTGTGTGAATTGAGCAACTGTGCTGATATCACTACCTGACAGTGTGTCAACAAATACTGGGGGAAAAACGTTTCTCGTGCACGCGCGGTTTCTCAATAGGCCACAGCGATTAAATGATGCGTTGTGACCAGACAACTTACCGTGCCCTCATTATTATTATTTTTTTTATTCATTAGACCAAAACTAGGAAGTACATGAAAAACAGAATCTCTTTAGTAACTTCTGTCCACAATGACTCACAGGGTAATCTTTCTTCCATTCTCTTGGTTTGTGAGTTTTAGATAAATAAACAAAGGAGTTGTCTACACACAGACAAGTTCTCTGTTCGCTCAGGCTTAAAAGGCTTTGAAACGGCTGGTTTGTAGAGTGAGCAGAAATTCTGCAGGACCAGATAAGGTTGACTAAAGTGACCTCCACCAGGTCCATAATCACTGATTCTAGTGATCTTGTTTGATTCTGAGGAAGATGCTATGTGTCAAAATGTTAATCATTTGCACCTATTAACCTATGTGAAACCGACAATTTACCATAGGCAAAACAAGAGACACTGTCTACCAGGAGTGTCTGCTGCCAGACAATACTGAAAAACATAACCATGATGTTAGGATAAAAAACCTGTGTGTGTGTGTGTGTGTGTGTGTGTGTGTGTGTGTGTGTGTGTGTGTGTGTGTGTGTGTGTGTGTGTGTGTGTGTGTACATGGCTAGATATATGCGTCATTTAAATAAACACGGCAAGATTTCTATCTGAATTAGGGCTTTGTTTAGTCCTGAGGGGTTGTAAATGACAAAGAAAAAAAAAGATACTTGAAGAGGAATAACTACTTGTGGTAGATCAACTATCTAACACAGATTGTTACCAGGGCAGTTCAAGTACAGAGTTATATTTAATGTGCAGCAGCCAATCTGAATCTGTCGTATCCAAAGTAACACACACACACACAGTTTGTATTTCATGCAAGGGTCTTGCTGTTTGTTTCCTTATAGCTGTTGAACAGAGTCCATTAGACAAGAAAAAAAATACAATACAAGTAATGATTACCTTCAGTGCAACAGTAATAGTGTAACCCTGTGCAAAGCTGTTGAAAGAAAATTCTTTAAAAAAATGTAAAAAAGGTGTTCTCAATTATTTTAGTAGTCACTTTTTGGATGGGCTGTTTATCTTAATCACATGCTCATTCAAATCTCTGACTGAGTACTGGTGCATAGTCAACCATCAGAACCATTAAAGCACAGACAAGAGGAAACACAAACAAACAAAAGAGCAGGGAGTCAGATGATGGCAATGGCTGCAAAGTCACGTCAGTCAACATCAGCAAAAAACAAATTCAAAAGCCATGCATGGCATAGTGTAAATGTATCCACATACATTTGGTAAGGGGGGGGGTGCAGACATGAAGAAAAAGGGTGACAAAAAGGAGGAACAGGCCCTTACTCCATTTCTCATTTATGGTCATTAGTTCTTTCTGTTCCCCTTATGGTCAACGCATACCAAACATGAATGACGAAAGCTTTGTGTATGCCAATTACCAACTGCTAAAGCCAAAGACACTCTAGAGGTTTTTGGTTTGCAACTAAGCACAGACACAGGAGCGGATAAATTTACCAATGCAATATTTGACTTGCGACATCACTTTCACATGAAACACAATCAGCCCTAAATGTTTCAACGCAGTTGCAACACACAACGAATTACCCAAGTGCTTTGATGGAAAAAAGGTGTTTACAGATGGTGTAAGGCAGAAACAGTTGCAAGAAGGGGGCCGATGTAGCAACTCTACACTCTTCTCTGATTGGCCTGTTGACAGCTTCAACTCGCTCACTCTTGTCTTCAGAGTCCAGTAGCAAATGAATAATATAAGCTCCAAATCTAGGGCACCGAGTCTCTGGCTGGCTATTAAGATTATTCAGGTTAATAGCAACAGCAGAATCAACACTCCTGCTTTTCATTCGCTCCCTTCACATGGCACACTACGCAATCACGGACATCTGACTGCTTTATGAGGGCAACAAGTCATGAGGCTGCACTGTCGGAAGTCTGTTACTGAACTTCAGTGTCCACCATAAAAAAAAAAGAAAAGATGTCCCCGCAGACGCCTGTGGCCTGTGTGCTGACGTTCTTGTGTAATACTGGGTAACATGTTTTCTTATGAGAATCTTACAAGATTTTGCAAGAAATTCTAAGAAATTGTTGCATCAGATTTTTTTTGCTGAGAAGAAAAAAAGATGGCATGATGACAGAGACAGACAGACACAGATAGAAAGTGAGAGAGGGAAAGAAAGAAGGGAGAGAGAGAGAGATAGAAAGAGAGAAAGAAAGAGAGAGAGAAAGAGAGAGAGAAAGAGAGATTGGGTGCATAATTCAGCCAGTTGTTAAAGTGGGACAAAAAAAGGCTGAATACTCTCTGTTGTACCCACTCTGAATTCCCTAGAAGTCCCACCACACCCCACCCCACCCAACCCAACCCCACACTGAAGTGCTGTGGCCTGGGATCATATTTACAAAACCACTGAGGCAAGCGTGACCCGCTCGCTTTGCCTTCCCAGAAAAGTTCAAGGCAACAGCAGCAGCAGCGGTAGCAGTAGCGGAGCACACGCCCCGTGTGTGTGAGGCTGCACAAACATGTCCGAGCAGAGGGCCAGCTCAGAGAAAGTGGAGCTCCGGGAAAAAACAGAATGCAGAATCGCACAGTCTCGACCCCTCAGGGCAAACAGGCGTCAATCAGACAAACGGAGTGACATGATGTGGGTGAGGGAGAAAATTGAGACGTATGATGATGATTTATGCAGAACTGAGAGGGAAGGAATTCACTGTTTAGGATTTATGCAAGGAGGCCTTCTCTTACCTCTGGTTGAGTAAAAACTGCACATTTTTTTAGGCTTACTGTAAACACTACACTAGGTAAACTCAGCCCAATCTGCCAGCGATTTTATTTTGCCCTGCAGCTCATGCTGGAAACCTCCAAATTTTTCTATCCTACTTCCGCTACAAATCTGTTGAGACCAATCAATATTAGATTGCCAATAAAAGATTGAGCTTGGTCTGGTGATAGCCATGCTATGTAAGCACCTCAGGTGTACAAACGTATTCTAGGGCAAAAAGCCCCTATGTTTTCGCACACACACAGACAACACACACACACACACACACACACACACACACACACACACACACACACACACACACACACAGAGACAGACACAGACACACACACACGTTACACACACCCACCCAATGAGCAGAGGTACAGATGGACACCTTTTGTTTGCACGCCTGTGTGAAACACCGCAGGCAGAACCCTGCCCATGTCCTGCTTGAATGCTACCATGCTGGATCAGGTTTCTGCATCACACCTCCCAGGCTATGAGCATGAGTGACGTGTCTCACTCACACCCACACCCACAGTGTTCACGTGGAGCTCAAATAGGCCTTGGAGCAGCGAGAGACACCGATTCCTAAGGGGGACATGTCCATTTACTCTCATTTGCAGCGCGGCTGTATAAATAGGAGTACAGTACAACCACACTGCAGCCGAGCCGGTTACCTTGGCAAACTAGGCCACACAGGCATCCGCTGCACATGGCCTAGAAGGTTGTGTCCCTCTTGCGACATGTAGCCTATAGTTCAGAGCTTAGCAGCATGGCACCTAGCTCCTCCAAAGTCCACCATTACACTACCGTTCAGTGCACAGATATGTATGATGGAGAAGGAAATAACTCAGGCCACAACCGCTACAAGAGTTAGACTGGTCTGATACAGAGGCTTTTGTAGTTTCCTGGGACTCTGGGAATTGTTGAGGGTTTTAACCACAAAAATAGTAGTAATACAAAAAACAAATCAAACATCTTAAAGATGTGTAGTTCTCAGAAAAGGCCAAAGGGTCCTGTTTTTCAAACCCATCCACTAAACTAACAAACTAAATGTCACTGTACTCTTCAGGACTGATCTGGTCAACCAGCCAAAGGTTGAGATGTAGAACTCAACGTCCACAGCTTGATGTCCAGCTCCATAACACGGCACATGTTTCACCCGGCACGTTTGCCCTCCGGGGAAGCGCAGGACATAAATAGCCTTAATGCATTAAGACGCCGAGGAAAACTGAGGTCGGCTTGTTGTTTGTGCGGCAGAGTTTGGCCCACTTTTCCGCCGGGCGCACGAGTAAGTGAGCGAACGAGTGAGGGACAGAGAGAGAACGAATGAGTGAGCGAGCGAGGCGGTCTGCTGCCGTTTACAGCTCTAATTTCCAGTGCTCATCACCAGGCAACGAGGCCGGCCTGTGCCGAGAGGCCGTATCCAGGGGCAGTTTTGTTTGACCTGCACGAGTTTGCAACGGGTTTTCTTGCCTTTCATTCTCTATCGATGTCATTTGCTCACCCCATTTTTCCAGATTTTGTTTCACAAAATGACTAATCTTATCCTCACTTCTACAGACAGAGATTTTTGACAAGTAATGTTAATTAATTGATAAGCATAATGCAAAATAAGCGATTGCATAAATAAACCCTTACACACACACCCCCACCCTATCCCTTAAAGTGACTGACTTAAATCAGCAGTCAGCAGTCCAGACAATTAGTGATAGGAGTCTCAAAATTAGTTAAGTGGAGATCGCCTGAGTGCAGTGAATATTTATAGTATATAACAGAACTGGAAGGTCCAGTCACTGGTCAATCGGTATTCCTGGCTACAATTCCAGAATTTTAAGGCTAAAAGTAGCTCCTAAGTGGCGAATTTAGGAGCAACTCCTAAAAATAATGGGCGTGTCACACCTAACTTTAGGAGTCATAATTTTTTTCACTAAAAGTAATTCACGAAGCATTTTAGACCTAAAAGTAGCACCTAAGTCTGGGACAGCTTAAAAGAAGTCAAGAGGAACTCACTAAGACCTATTCACAAACAGCTTTTTGTGGCATTTCACGTTGCGATGTTTTGAAATGGGTATGCGGCAACAGGAGCTTCCAATCGCGAGGGAACAATTTTGCATTGTAGGCATAAAAGGGATGCTACTGTATAACGCCACCAACAACAACCAAAACTACTCATTGTCAACATGTAACGTTTCATTGTGAATCAAATTAAAATGTTCTCCTCTTTGCAAACGTAGGCATATGGTGACAGATTAATTTAATAATGTTGCAAAGATAGCCTAGCCTACTGCATCAATCCATATGTTTCATTAGGCTACTAGGCTATTTGTTTTGCCTTACTCTTTATTCATTTAGGCTAGGCCTTTTTATTCAGTTATTTATTATCTTCCGTCCTTCGCACTACTTGTGTAGCGCACGCATTCTCAGACCTGTCACTCATCATCGTAAGGGAGGTGTTTGGAATCATTCCCGCGTTACAATCATCAGCCAATCAAGGTGGTCACTTCAGTCAAGCTCGTGCATGAGTAATGACGTCATCCATAGCAACGAAGACTCACTCTTAGTTTAGGAGTTGTCATTTTTCCTTACTAAGAGTAGGTCTGAAAGGCTTTGTGAATAACTTTTAAGAGAAAACTCCCTAGCTAAAATCTTTTAGTGCGATTTAGGAGTACTCCTAGTGGTAAGATAAAAGGCTTTGTGAATACGGCCCCAGGTCACTGAACATCCACTGGAGTTCAGTGAAATCCATCATAAGGAATGCAAGGAATATGGCAAATGTGTAAATCTGCCTAGAGCAGGCAGTCACCACAAACTGAATGACCGTTCAAGAAGAATACTAGTGGGGGAGGCCACCAAGGCACCTATGACAACGCTGAAAGAGTTAAAAGCTTCAGAAGCTGAGATGGGAGAAACTCTGCATACAACAACTATTGCCTGATTTCTTTACCAGTCGACGCTCTATGGTTGAGTGGTAAATATATTTTTATATAATCTTATATATTTATATATATTATATATATTTCTTATTAAATCTCGACTAAAGTTTGCCCAAAGACATGTGGGAGACTCGACTCCAAGGTCAAATGGAAGAAGGTTATTCGGTCTGCTGAGACCAAAGCTGATCTTTTTGGCCATCAGACTGGATGTTATGTTTGGCGGACACCACTGCATATCACCACAAACGCACCATCCCTAATGAAGCGTGGTGGTGGCAGCATCATGCTGTGGGAAGGCCTCTCAACAGCAGGCCCTGGAAGGCATGTGAAGATAAAGTTAAAATGTGGAATTAAAGTAAAACTATGGAAATCCTGGAGGACAATCTGATTCAGTCTGCAAGAGAACTACTACTTGGAAGATTCACTTTATAGCAAGACAATCAGCCAAAACATACAGCGAAAAAGGAAGACAACAAGGTGAATGTTCTGGAGTGGCCAAGTCAAAGCCCAGACCTCAATCCTTTAGAAAATCTGTGGCTGGACTTGAAAAGGCTGTTCACACCTGATCCCCTTCCAACCAAACAGAGCTTGAGCAGTTTTGGAAAGAAAAATGGAAGCCGAATTGAGACCTATTCATGTTTTAACTGCAGCCAAAGGCGCCTTTACTACATGTTAACTTGAAGGGGGTGAATATGTATGCAATTGCATATTTTGCATGATATATTTTTAATTAATTAAAGGAACCATATGTAAGATTGTGGCCAAAACTGGTACTGCAATCACTTTCAAATTACTGTAGAGCGGTGTATCCCCTCCCCCTCCCCCGACTCGAGGTTGCCAACCCACATGCTGAAAGACTACTGACTTTGTTATTAGTAGATAGGTGGAGAGTGGCGCATCAGGCCAAAACACAACATGACATGACAAAACACAACATCAACATCAGTTGAGGGCTGCAACTTCACTTTTTAAATGACAATATCCTGGCCGGTCTACTATTGTCAGTGATATAAGTATTTGAAATGAACATGATTTCTTAATGTCTAGTGACATATCAGGGCCATTTTATGATTAATTGAAATACATTTCTTACATACGGTTCCTTTAACATTACTTTGTAAAAATATCTGCTCTCTACTCTTGTAGAAATCTGCTTTCACTTTGACATTAAAGAGAGGATTATTGTAAAAAAAGACTAAATGAAATGTATTCCATTTATAAAAGCAGTAAAAATATCCAAGGGGGGTGAATACTTGTTATAGGCACAGTATATATATTTAAATATATTTTAACTAGCAGTTAGCCATCAGTTACTAACTTGAGCTTGTTATCAGTTAGGAGTTTAGAGTGGCTGTTCTGAACAGCTCCACATCTAAAACTTTTACATAGGAACGTTTTCAACCCCTTTTCATTCAAATCCCTGGTTTGACACACACACACACACACACACACACACACACACACACACACACACACACACACACTAAGCAGAGGTACAGCTGGACACCAGTATCTTAAAAAGTAATAGACACCTTCACATCTGACTGCTAAAAATGTTGCTATGCCTTCCCTGGTCCAAAATATTTTGGCCTAGTACATCAATAAAGCAACATCTCCACATCTCTCACACCCACAAAAGCATCTAAAGCCCAGTAATGGTTCAAAAACAAATACATTAAGAAAAGCATATGAGAGCGAGACATTCGGTAGCTAATGAAGTATCTGGGCCGGCCAGAGAGCATTATGAGAAGGGAGCTCTAACTGGGTTAGTGGTTCTGCACTGGAGTGGCTTGATCAGCCTCAGAAAATATTGAACATAATGACTTTTTGTTTTTTTGAGTAAGGACCATTTTTTCCGTTTGTTTTGTGGTCAGTGTGCTTCCACTGCGCCCATTCAGTGTATGTGTAGACAGTTCTTGCAGTGCAGTGACATTTTCCATGAAAGACTAAAGAAGACCAAGCCCAACACAGACAGGGCTGGCTGCGTCAAAGCAAATTAATACACAATCTTGTTCCACCATATCTTCAAAGGATATCGAGGAAACTCTGAAACACTGCAAAATAGAATCACCTTGACAACCGTGAGCTCAAATGAGGTGAAAACTGTCCATGTCCAAGAAGATCAAAGAGCATGTTTGTGATGACTGTTTGTGATAACTTCTATATGGCTATGCAACACAGTTCACCCTATTCACAAACTCATGATTTTATCAAAACTGTTACAAAATTGTATCTGGGCTTCATTCAGGAGTTCAACATAACTACACTTGCCAATAAGCCTGCATAGGGGATGGGCTGATTTCATGATGCTTACCACATACCTGCATGAAATAAAGTGACGAGCATCTGAAGTGTTCACCCAAAGGCAACTTTTTTATCTCTTTGCCAAAGATGTAGCTGAGTGCCAAATGGTAGCTGTTGCTGCAAGCAATTCTGACACCACCCTTTTTCCAGTAAAATCTCTGTTTTGATAATGTGGTGCTGCAACGTGACACCTCTCTCTAAGAGAAACGCTCTTTGTTAATGTGGCTTGAGTTTTGAATCTAGAATGGAATGCGATTCATATCAATTCCACAGTTGAGGACAAAACTCAATTTTGAAGCCAAGGAATTCATATACTATTTGTGGCTTGTAATGCTAAAAAAATTACTTTATTGGATTACCCCCAGTGATGTCAATGTATGTAGTATGCTCTCCACTGCAGTGTTATCCTTCATAAGGGGTTTTATTTAGTCATTGTATTAATACACACATGGGTCAGGATTTTCAGGACACTAATTATCAAACTGTATGTTCTACAAAACTGCTGGGTAGCAGCACAGATGTCAGAGAAAATACCCATTATTTCAAGTACATAATGACAAGCGCTTGACAAGCCAGCCCCGCAAGAAATACTGACTCAGGCATAATATTTTAAATACTCAGCAGCAAATACAACAATGCAAGGGTTTTTAAAGGAGTTGTCTTGTCCTCTAACAACCTATGGTTAAACTTGCACTTTTGGTCTAGATATCCAGCTTTGTTCAATCATTATGTAAGGGATAACGGCCGTCGAGGTGTCCTGTTATACGGAATTAATGGACGAGGGCGACACCTCGAAGGCTGTTATCCCGCTTATCACATAGGCAATAGTCATGCCTTTAACACGCAAAGGAAACAAGCAGTTCCATTTATAAAGAAGCCGACATGTACAACTTTTTTTTGGCCCTACAGTATAACGGCGATAGCATGGACAGTTAGCTTGTTTACAGTCGATTCCATTGTTGCAAAGCCTGCTTTCAGGCTCAACCATCGTCCTACTATGGTTGTTATAGTTACCATTCATAAGCATTGATATGGAACGGTGATTAAACTTTTTTTAACCAGATCTAAACCAGATCTACTTCATAGGTGTCCTGTTATTCAGAATTAATAGCCACCGCACCAGTCAATCAGAAAAGAGTATTTCTTCTCTCCGGGTGATAAACCTCTATACCCCATTTCTCTCTTCATGTATCCCATCACTACACTATGGCCTTTAAAGCATGTGCTACATCAGATGAAAAACAAATGTAATTCACACATTATCTTCACAGGCCATTTCTGCGTCACATAAGTCACTTAAGAAGTCATCAAAATGATGTGTATTTCTGAAGTTAAGTAAACAGCAGGATTTCATAAGAGCTAAAGATATTGCCCATGTACAGTATGTATATGTGTGCTTTGAGGTTAAGTAATTATTATTTTTTTTTTTATTCAACCATATTGTCATTTTTGAGAAGGTTTTTTTGGCGAAAACCTACCGATCAACACAGAAACTTGATCTGACCCTGATCTCTGAGACATGACCAAACAATAAAAAAGAAAATCCATCACAAAGGTCTACAATTTCACATAAACACTAAAAGATTAGGTGAAACTCAAAACTAAGTCTGTGAGAACAAGCAAGTAGTTCTGGCAACATGTTCAGCTGAAATGAAATGTAAAATTGTGCCCTCAGAAACAAGGAGTGGATGCCACCCTGTTGTCACCGTAACAGCATCCATTAAAACCACAAAAACCCACAGAATGTTTCAGCTCTGGTGTCATGCAGCCACAAGATAGTGGGATCAGACAGCAAACCTTTCATCAAAACATGTAAAAACTCCTGCTCCATGTTTATTTTCCAACGTCTACATGCGCACCAAGTTTCATGTGCCACGGTGTTTTGGTGTCCCGGTGACCAAAAATTCAGAAAGTTGATGGAAAAAGAAATAATAAACAAAAATAATAATAAAAAACTTTGAAAACTCCTATATGTCCGCCTAGCGCTAGCACTACAATAATAATGTGGGGGACTTTGTTGAATTGTTGCTCATCTCTCCTGGATAGGGACTCAAAGGTGGGAGACACATGTTGGTGGATCCACCTCCACTGATCCCTGCTGTATTTCTGCGTGGCAGTGGTAACTGGCAACTGTGTCACATCTGAGTAAAAACCGAGTAAGTACAACGTTCCAGTTGTAACAAGCCAAAGAACAAGATCCTACCGTTTGTTAGCAATGTTAACAATAGCTAACAACAGACAACTGCTAACAAAAAGTTTTTGTTGCATCTTGTTCTTACTACTTGTTGCAACCAGGCTGCAGTCAACTGTGGTCATCTGGGGTGTGAGCGTAGCCATCTTGGAAATTCAAACTGAGTACTCGGGGTTCGAACAAGCTGACAAGTAGGAACCCCTGACAACCCCTTTGCTGGGGTTTCTCACAAGAGACCATCTTCAGGGGGCATTCCAATAGCAACTTCCTGCTACCTGGGAAACATGACCTCTTAATTTCAGACCAATTGCTAGGCCTAATAGCAGGTCAGTGGGCAAATTAGTTTCATGGAAGTGCATGACAAACCATTCATTGCAGGGGAAGAGAGAAAAAAAACTTTTGCTGACGTCTTAGCACTCCATTTCCAGGGAATCGAGGGCCATGAATAAATCTGAAAGACCTGGCAGTGAGCCAAGGCTCTGTTGACCCATTTTCAAACAAGGGAGAAAGATGGCTCGCAACAGGCTGGAGCAGGAAGGCCGCTTCACTTCCCCTCCATCATATCTCTCTCTCTCTCTCTATCTGTCTGTTTGTTTGTTTGACTGACACAGGAGAGCAATTCTTAGACAATCTCAATAACTTTTCCTCAGATCAAGTGGCTCACCTACCGAGTCGGTTCAATTAAATGGGCTCTGACAGAAAACATAAGGGCAATCACTAATGTTACTTTCTGGAGTTGGGCTGGTGTTGCAGATGGTGGTGACAGCAGATGCAACTGCAGTGCACCTCTGGTTTATTTTTGCTGAAGGTAGTAACAAACACAGAAGTCTGGCTCTTGTTTGTGTACACTGACACATACTAAAATGTGGGCTTAACAGTCAAGGCATCAAATGGTCAACAAACCACAATATGATTCAGTAAAATCCGAAAGATTACTCCGAATTGAGTAAAGAATCTGGTTCAGAAATGTTAAAACATCAGCACCCAAAGTGACACCAGTGACTGAAACATTACAGTCACTCAAAAAGTATGCACAAAAATGTCCCCCTTCTACAAGTGATGGGATTTTAAATATAGAAATCACTGAAATGGAGACGGCAGTGACAAGTCTGTGAGGACATCGATAAAATGTCAAGATCTAAATTCCTACAGCACTGACATCAGTCCAATTAACACAAAGCCAGTGCTCCACCCCAAATTATGTGGCTTTCCCCATATAGAACTTTCCAGAAAATATACAGATATTTTGAAACAATGCACAGGCCATATCAATATACATTCTTTCAATTAAAAAAAGTGTAACGTTTCAGATTAAGTGATGTGCTTTCATCACAACATTTCTCAGTCTGACTTCATGAATCAGCCATGTAATTTATTCTCTAATCTGTGTCACAGCGCTAAACTGCCAAGAAGCTGATAACAAGCAACCACTCATGAGACAAGACCAGGCAACATTTCGGAATAAAGACCTCTCAGAATAACCACGACATTTGAGAAACTGAGGAAATGGAGAAAAACAGGGGAAAAAAATAATCCTTCTCTATTCAACCCCTGGCAATTGAATGTGCCATTGTGGTGTTCCTGATTCCCGGGCTCTGTGTGACAACTGTATTTTTAGCATGAGGTAACCGAAGCGGTAATCTCCTTTTATTAAAAAATTCCTTGGATGGGCTTCAGTCTTGGTGGGGCCGCAGACAGAGGCTGACCTTTGACATCCCCTGACAGATCCCCACAGCTCAAACCCCAGCTGAATAGAAGTAATGAGATGCACATAGAGAGGTACTTCAAAGAGACCATATTTTACTAGCCATACAGGACCCAGAGAAAGTTCTTGCACATTACTAAGATCACTGATTTTGGGTATGAATAAAGTCATTTTGAATGCGTTTAGGATATAATGTATTTGAACACTGGACACGACACAAAATTGGCACTAGACTAAATGTTTCTAGACAATGTGTGGAACTATACTGAGTCAATTTCTCCTTTTGTCAAGTCATACAAAAGCAATTACAGATATTCTGCATCATCTAGTTATGTCAACTCATTATCTTGAACTTGTTATAATAGCTTCAACACTAAAAAATGATTTCTTTCTCTAACTGCCCTCTTTGCCTACACGCCACAGAGTAGCTTTTGATATGAGTACAACTATTCTGGTTTATTTCATTAAAATAATTAAAATGGTCTACTGTACATGATGAGGAGCCGTTAATTATCTTTATTTAATACTTATCTTTACTTGATCTGAAGTAGAGGTGTTGACAAAAGCACAGAATCAGATCAGATGTAGTTGCTGGTAAAAATCATTCTTTTGGGAATGAAAGGTTGAAAATGCACTTTCTCAATAGTCTCAACTAAGTGAGGCAAGTAGGCAAGTAGGAATAACATCTGGTCACATCCAGTGGCCTCAAATATAGTCCACTTCAATACCTTTATTTGCAACATGGCACAGTCCCAGAACAATGCTTAGAGACACTATGACTATGACCAATTTAACACTCAATGTGCATAAGTAGTTCACTTTAAAGGACAATTATGAAAAATGAATTATGTTAATTCTGTCCACAGTCCTCTTCCTCATTCGAAGCAAAACTCATGGATCCTTTGCATCCGTGCAGATCCAATGCAATATATCTGAGGTATTTCAACTTTCAGAGCAATTCAAATCATCTCAAGTAAGGTAACAATTCTGCTTGTTATTTTCAGTGGGGTCAAGGGCAAGGTAAGAATGTCAAGTTTATTCTTTGTAAAACTTTGAAAATGACAGCCAATATAATACATCTCTGTTTGAATTGTCAAATAAGACGAGCATGAAAATACTCAGCAAACTTTCAGTCTTTTTGAGCAACATTTCAATTGATTCCACAAAGATGAATAAATCTTTCAAGTGTGCTGATGAAAATCGGAACCCTGTCTATTGGAACCATCATGTTTGTGGCGATTTCTGAAGTGTTATTTTGTTTTCTTCACAAATAGTCACAGGAAGCTCTTTTCTTTCTGAAGCTATGTGACACTGAATCGTGGATGCTGTTGTGTCTTACCTGCACCAGGAATGATGGCTAACTTTGCTTCAACCAAACCCATTTTTGCAGAGTTAGCTGTGGAAACAAAACAAATGTAGACAAACACTCAACATCTGATGAAATTGAAAAGCAGACAAGGAAATTTGTTTTTCATTTCAGTAGCTCAAAAATCAATATACTTTATTATACACCTACAGCAATGACAGGTACTTAAAATAGACTCCCATTTTGCCCTCGGCAATGATTTGCATGCTAAAAAAATGTGTGAAAGCATATGGGATATCATTCCCGCTGATGCTGCTGCGTGTGTGTGTGTGTGTGTGTGTGTGTGTGTGTGAAAATAAAAAAAATCAGGAACAGATTTAGGGCTCCAAAAAGGGAGGAGAGTGTGCTAAAAGATGAACAGAGACATCTGTTCCCTGATGATTAAATATGGACTGCTAATTAATTCTTTGACAGTGCTCTTTTCAATGAGCTTTAACACACACACACAAGTTTTTGAAACTACTCCACACACACCCTTTGTAACACTCAGTGGGACCAAAAGACAGAGGAATTATACCCATAATAAATGTACATGTTACATATGTAACACAGGACAAAACATCTTTATATACATTCAACATATGCCGCAAAGTGCCAGTAGCCACATTTACATGGCAGTTTGTGATTCCAATTAAACTATTCTGATTGGAATAGAACGTACCCCATGTAAACAGATGGCACAAATGTTTCAATCAGGTGCTCTCAAGCGCTTTAGAATCTTTGATCGGAATAGCCGCTGTTGCCTACTTGTCCTTGAGAAGATACAGCAGGCAATCCGATTGACCGTATACATGGCTGTTCAATCAGATTAGGAACGGAATACACCACCTCTTTCATCAGGGATTAAAGTGAAAAAAAAAAAAAATCGTTTGACTGAACTTTTTTCAGGCCATAAGTCATACGTTGTTCATATCTACCTATAGAGATAGCACCCCTTTTGCGGTCGCGACCTATTGGTTTTTAATGTACAAAAAGATGCAAACAGCAAAGTAAAGGGAGTATTCGCCTTATTCACACGGCGGCCATTGTTTAAACCCAAACGAGGCTACAGGGTACACTTACTATATAATTAATGCCACCTACAGGTGAATGCATAGAAAATAACAATCCTATGGTTTGTGTACCCTGTAGCCTCGTTTTAGCCGCCAATGGCCACCATGTGAATAAGGCGAATTGAGAGTGTTCTTGATTGAGATTAAGTTTTCCTGATGAACAAAAATATATTTTAGTACTATCCCTGACCATTGCTGATTACCCATTGCTGTTCTTTTCTACTGCAACAATATTGCAGAAAGGCTTTAACACACTCTTATTTAATTTCTTCAGGCCAAAAGTGTTTAAAGGGGAGATTTTTTTCTTGTTAATATGCAATTCAACACCAAGTAAAATCTATAAAATCAAGTTTGCAAGACTTCCCATTTCCTCATCAAAGTAACGAATCAGAACATTCTAGATATTGTTCATATTTCCATTTGTTGCCTCATCCGCATTTAATGAAAACATGGTAATTTTGAGTTTTACAGACAACTCAGTTTTCCAATGAGCAGCAATACTGTGTGTGCTCATGCAGGAGGTCTGCGCATTTGATAACGACAATCTGGAGACGGCGCTTTTGTCTTCAGCAACAGATTGTATAAGGTTGACAAGAGGTTGCGATGAAGGACAGGTCGTGTTGCGCTATGAACATGCGTAGCCTACTTTCTAAACGTAAAAACGGTCAGCCATAGATACACGTAGCCTACCTCTGTCGTGGTGGCTAGTTGCACCAGGTAGGGAAGATGTCCTGAAGTGCACGAACGTTAAAGCAACACCAAAGAGTTTTTTGTACATTAAAATAATGTTTCCAAAATCGTTTCAGTGGTTCATCAACTCGTAACAGATAGGATAGGGTGAACGGCACTTTCTGCATTCGCTTCGCGGCCCTCTATCGGCTATAACCGCACTATGTAAGTTTGCCGGATCGGGTAGCGGTTCTGTAGTTCGATGGAATGAGACATGAGAAACTACAAATTTGACTTGCATCTGATGTCGCAATACATCGTACTTTCATAAAATCATGCAACATTTTCTACATTGTCTGTGGACATTGTTATTTGCAAAGCTGGTGCTGGATAAACAAATAGTGCATGCGACAGAGGAAAAGTTCTTTGGTGTTGCTTTAACCTTATGGCGGTCTTCTGATAGGTGGCGTGCTAAAACGTTTTCCTATTGCATCCATAAACAATTTTCTTGCAGCGAACCGAGCAAAAGCAAACCCCTGGCACTTTAATTTCTTTACACCATGGCTTGTTAGTTCTCCGTTTCCAACAGCTGCCCATCTCCGTTTATTTTTTAACTTTTGACACCTGCCTTCCTTTAGCAACAACGCATCCATGACAGCTAGTGGCCTTGCCAAATATACGCACACAAATCATGACGCTAAGGTTCTGGTACGCCTACTGGTTGTGGTTTTGTGCTATAAATTAATAATATTTTATAGCAAAGTTTTAAGTTGACTATTTTAATTGCATGATTATTTTTTGTCAACATAGCCTACACTCACAACCTACTGTCACTGTCCTACTGTGAAAAACATTGTTGTCATAACAGACGGGATAATAAATTGCATAGGCTACGGTTTATATTGCCTCGCTTTACACATGTTAGTTGCATTGATTAAAAACAATAATAGTAGCCTACATCGGGTGGCATAGCAGGCTATCTGTTCAAGTCATAGGTGACACCCAAAATGAATGACCTCCCCTGACAAGAGTTCGCGATAGTAAGAAATTGTCTACATTGATGCACGGAAAGAACACAGCCTACGCTTCTTCTCGTATCCAAAAAAGTTAAACGGATTGGCCAACCTCATCAGCTGTCTCGATTGTGTCCCTATAATCCAACTTTTAGACCGTTATAGTCCTCCACAGAGCCATATAAAGGTAGAGTTGCGACAACTCCATTGACGCTAATGTTCCATTTTTTTTCAACAATGGCGACTAATGGAAGCCTCAAATAGTTCCCGAAAGTTAACAATTTATAATAGCAGCAGTGCAGTTACAGACTGTTTGTTGCCAACATTTCAGACTCAGATTTACATTATTGGCTCATCCGAATAATAATAATAATAATAACAGTAACAACAGTAATAGTAGTAAAGTAATAGTATTAATAACCTAATTATAATAATAAACTATTTATGTATCGACTATGACAGCTTTTCTGCTGCTCGATCAGTTTTTATCAGTTCTTATCAAATAAATTAAAAGAGGCTAAAACCCAATAAATGTGCCACACATAATAACCTAATATAAGATAAACCTTGCCTATACCATTTCAATTAGGCAGCACTAGGCAACACCACAAACGAGCTGTCATTAAGTTTTTGCGTTTGTAGCCTACAACTTTTATGACGTGATGTGTCTTGGGCATTTAGCTTTACCATCATGTCAACATAGTTGTAACGTTATGCAATGCTCATCTAGGCTATGGATTTAAGTAGGATAAAGTGCAACTGCTTCCCCAAAACAATTCCTCCATAACTGTGGATTTAAACGTTTGATATGTGGATAACTTTCAGTGGACTAAACACATAAAAGGTAAGATTTTGTTATCATAAAGCTAGCTGGTTCGTTAAATATGGCGAAGCATATTTACAGCCAACTTTGTAGGCCTACTTGCAGCAGTGAAATTGAGTTTGTTGTTAACATTGTTGGTAACGTAAACGTTTCTTCAGTTAGGAGCAGGACTGTTTTTTTTTATTTTGCATTCATTTTCATTGGCCAAAGCTAGCCTATGCATGAGAGAAACTAGATTTGAGGGAGCTGCAGCTGTTAGCATCTGCAGGTCATATTAACACAGCAGGGCACACTAGCCCAGTGATGAAGGATGAAGGATCGTAAAAATCCCCATCCCCAGAAAGTTTCAAACCAAGCTTGCGCTGATGATGCATGATCACTGATCAAATTGCTATTTTCTGACACAATGCACACCATTTCCAGGTGCTCACCTGTCTGAATCTCAAGCTCTTTAGCCTAGCATCTGCTGTTCACAGCACGGTGAATGACAAACGATGACAAAATGCTGTTCATGTTTATGAGTTCATATCCTGGTTATTTATCGAAGGACTTACATGTCACGTTTTATATTTTATTATGATCACTCGCATTACCATGGGGTTACTAAATAGGTAGGTCTAATGCTACGGTTAACTTAGAATGCCCACCATTACACTGGAGATGTTAAAAAACGTTTAAACTTGTTTTATTCTGCCGCGACGATAGGCTAGGCTTGGCTAGGTAATTCGCTCATTAGCTCAGATCAGTGACTACCAGAGGAAACGCGGGGTAGAAAGCTCAAACAAGTAAATGTTAGAATAGCTGTGTTACAGTTTCTCGTTGCAATCAAAATTTCACAGGAGCTCCATGCGCTTTTGTAGGCTACACGCAGTCTCAAAAACACTGTTTACAGCTTTTCGAGTCACTGTACGAGGTCATTTATTTTATATAGCGATAATTTAGATACACTTATGGGGTGGGTGCAATAGCGTTTTCTAAAGAATCTCTTCTTTTGTACAGAAATTAATATTAAGTGACACATACATAAAAGGGCGGAAAAAAACGTCACCTTATATAGCAGGCTAAGATATAAGGTCTGGAATTTAATTTAATATTGTTGTAATGGTAGGATAACTACATAGTTTACACAATAATTACACTGTGTTATAAATATTGTATATCAATGCATTTATTGACTGTCAATTAACCAAAATCGTGGCTCTGTCTATCATTGAACAGTAGCCTATTTAATGCATTCTAATCCATTGTCAATCACTTCCGGGAACTATTTGAAGTTTACATGAACCACGTGACCTTAACGAATTTTGAACACCCATTGTCACAACTCTACCTTTATATGGCTCTGGTCCTCCATACGTGTTCTTTTTTTTTTTTAAGCAAACGCTCGAGACAAGTGTGTAGCTACAACATAGACAAAGAAACTCATGGCTGACTTATCTTCTTGAGTGGTCACTGATTGAGACACAGAAAGTTCTCAAGAACACTATTAGGTCTTTAAACATTTACCTAATATTTGTAGTTGCCTTAAAAAAGGAAAAAAAAAAGGTGACAGTCCCCTCCCCCCTCCTATTTTTTTTCTCATCGGATCTGCATCGATCTCAAATATGACATTTCTAAAATCAAATTGACGGAAATCCGTCCTACGACGGAGAACTTTAATTGTCTTTCATTCTGATCGGATCAGGCATTTGTATTCCGATCGAGGTGTTTATGAGAATTTCTGTTCAGATTAAGCCATTATTCCGTTTATAATCGGACTAAAAGTGTCCGTGTAAACTTGGCTTCAGAACATCTGAATGCAGCATGAAAAGGGGGGATAAGGAGCCAACTCACAAGCTACTCTGATATCACAGGCCAATGCCATTTCAAGGCCTCCACCCAAAGCGGCTCCATCGATGGCTGCAATCGTGGGCATCGGGAGATTACCTGTGTTGGACAAAACACTGGAATGTATGAATGATCAAATTTAAAAACTTCTCTCACACACTCATTCACTCACTCTCTCTCACTCAAAAGCTTCTGTCTTTTCAAATTGGCTCACTGTATGGACCCAAGGGAATTCTGTCATATGATAATTTGTCCCAAGTATGTGTGTCTCAGTCCCTTAAATGTGATAATTTAATTATGTTTAACAGGCACTGGGAAACTGTGGTTGCAGTGCAGACAGTCTTTAATGAGTCATCACATTCTAAAACACTTTGTTTAATTCATCACACTTTGTTCAAATGACTTAAACAGACTTCTCCATCACATACAGAGCATTTGGTCACAATAGTTTTCTATGACTTTCCTATGAGTTTCCTTTCCCCTAATCTACTGGCCTGGTTTCACCAGTGAAAAAAAACTGAGCTGATTTACAGGCGGGCTACTCACACCGCATAAAAATAGTTGAATTCAAAATCTAAGTGAGATAAATAAGATTAAATCAAGTGAATATGTACTTATTTTTCTAATATCTGCTTATTACAAGACATTTTTGCCTTGTACTAAGTGAAATTCTTCTTGTTCTATTGGCAAATCTTGCCAGATAATTATGCTTATTTTAAGTAGTATTTCCACAAAACAAGAAATTTTCACTTGCAAGATTTGCCAACAGAACAAGAAGATTTTCACTTATAACAAGGTCAAAACGGTGCAAAAATGTCTTGTTATCAGCAAATATTAGAAAAATAAGTACATATTCCCTTGATTGATTTAAGAAAGGGATAACGGCCGCCGAGGTGTCCTGTTATACGGAATTAATGGACGAGGCCGAGGGGCAAAATACTCCCCGACGCGCAGCGGATTGTTGCCTCCGCCTGAGTCCATTAATTCCGTATAACTGGACACACCTCGAAGGCCGTTATCCCGCTTATCACCCGGTTGCCACTGTAAAGCAAAGGAAACACGTGGTTCCATTTAAAAAGAATACTTTTTTTTTTTCAGAAAAGAGTATTTCTTCTCTTCGGGTGATAAGCTTATTTATCTCACTTAGATTTTGAATTCTTGGATTTTTTTGCAGTGCATCTATGCTCTAGAATCAACAAAACAATAGTAACAATGATAGAGACAGAACTTCAGCTCCAGCTCCTTGGCAACATCCTGGATGCGAGGAAATAATAATAAAAAAAAAATGTTACAGAGCACAACTCACCAAGTTCAGTGATTAAGCCCCGAGCTTTCGTAACAAACGGTCCCACTTCGCTCTGGTGCATTTTTGCTCTCTCTTTGAGGTCCGCCCCTGTTTAAGCATATAAGAAATATATAGATGGGAAAAAAACATTGGTATAGAGACAGTTGCAGTATGTCTCCACACTATATTCACTGTTACTGAACTTACTGTGCTTAAAAAAACTGTAGTAGTCCCAGGTTGCACTCCAAATTTAACATCACATTGGAAGAGTTTACCTACTTTTGCAATATAGGCCACTTCTCTGAACTGATTTTGATGTGCAACTTTATTCATGCTTGTATACTTTAGACAGACTTTTAATTCATCTTCAATTCCATTACCGTATTTTCCGGACAATAAGTCACACTTTTTTTCATAGTTTGGCTGGTCCTGCGACTTATAGTCAGGTGCGACTTATATATGAAAAAAATTATATAATTGAACATGTTTTTAAATGTTTATTTATATTAACTGACATGAACCCTACATGAAACATTACCGTCTACAGCCTAGAGAGAGCGCTCTCAAATGCACAAGTCCTGTGCACTTTCAGTCAGAGATTAGTGCTTGTGCTATGCCTGAAACACACGTGCATACTTAAATCCTCAAATGGCCGGGATTCTATTTATAGCCGGGCCTCAGATTCGGACAAATAAAAGCCAGTATAATTTTGTTTCAATTTAACTCATAAAAGAGCTCTTTTTAATCATTTATATTGTTGGTTGGTTTAATATTGTTGCCAATGAAAAGTCATCTTCCCACACCATGAGTCTCCAACACGTTGCTCTCAAGCTACCAGTCACACGCAGCCCTTTTCTGAGCTAGAGGCTGAAGCAATAACCTACATTTAAACACAATTGTTGCTACCAGGCATCAGCCTACAAATTTTAAAAAAAAGTAAATCATGCATAATTTAACAAATAACTAAATTTAGGCTATCTTAGACCTTTTTGGCTATACGGAATACGGTTTCACGTGCAGCACAGCACACGTTCCATAAATGAATGAAAGCGGATGCCTTATATCGCAATAAGCGGATGGAAATCCCAACACTCTTTCATACATGAAACTTAATAGTGAACCATTAAATACCCCACAGATTTCAGTGGTCATCAGTCCCAATATTTAGCAGTCCAAACGTAAATCAAATCTCAAATTGAACATCTTCTGCTTTTGATAGCCTACCGGTATGCCGCTCCAAACGAAAAGTAGGCATATGTCTCACAATAAAACGCAAGAAATAAAGGCCTATAGCTGATCGCTGTTTTGCTACTAATTATCTTTCACGTAATGAATATGCACAGAAAGTGAAATTAGGCCTACTATGCGCTCCGTGTCTGTAGCTGTCTGTTCACGTCCGCAATCGATTATAACGTTCCTCAAATGGAGAACACATCCATGTTCTCTCGCGTTATAGGCGGTCATGCTTCTGTGTTTGTCCGTCCAGTCAATAGTCCCGCATTCAGGCCGCTCCATTATTAGATTAATGTCAGACAGCGCTGTAAAATCTGTGGGAATTTCTCGCATTATGATGGCTAGAGTTGCGGGACTTTTATTAGTATGCTCAATAATTTATGCGCAATACCCGCAATCCCTGCATTCTCCACATTTTTAGCAAAATTTTCATGTACCACATCAGCATTTTTGTTCATTGAATCTTTTGTAAATTGCTTTACAATTACAGTCGGGCCTATAGGCCTATTGCCTGGCTTGCCTCAGCTTCGGTCACATCCTTTTAAAACCGTCTTTTTCTCTATCGTGAGAGTTTAATCTGCTGCCAGCTTGTTACTCCACATCGCCCAAAATGCTTGATTGCATTGCATTCTCCACATTTGTAGCTAAATTTTCATGTATCATATCAGCATTTATGTTAAGTGAATATTTTGTAAATTGCTTTACAATTACCATCGGGCTTAGGCCTATTGACTGGCTTGCTTCAGTCACGTCTAAAACTGCATCTTTTTCTCTCTAGTGAGCATTCAATCTGCTGCCAGCTTGTGACTCCACATCGCCCAAAATGCTTGATTGCATTGTATTCTCCACATTTTAGATACATTTTGGTGTACCACATGGCATTTTCTTTCAGTGAATCTTTTACCTTCCTGCCTTCCTCTTGGCTGCCTTCACTCCTTCGTCTTCATTAACATTAATCTTTTTGGCCTCAATAATCTAGTTACATAGTCTCTGTTTTTGGTTTTGGATTTTGTTAAATACATTTCTAAATAAATGCGACTTATAGTCCGGTGCGACTTATATATGTTTTTTTCTTGTTCATGATGCATTTTTTGACTGATGTGACTTATACTGAGGAGCGACTCATAGTCCGGAAAATACGGTAATTCCTAAAGGAAAACTCTGACTATTTTTTCACATAGATCTCGGTTTCTCGAGGTCACCGAGTAGTATCGGTACGAGAAAAAAAAAACAGGCAGCTACAGTGCTACACTCTGGGAGCATGATTTAAAACAATTTAATCTAAATTTATCTATTGTGAGGCTACATCGCTTGAGACAGTTGTAATACACATCCTAATATACTTTGACCTCTGCCAGGTGACATACCTTAGCATGCAATCTTTGTTCTTTGCATTGCAATATTCAATTGAGAGACTACAGTGCACTACTTCATAACATTACCTGTACTCTAATCTTCAACATCACCTTACCTGCACAGAATATTCCAGGCACCATACTGCATATGACCACTGTGCGTACTTTGTTGTTCTTCTTCACAGATTCTACTGCTTCAGACATCTGGAAGACAACACGACAGAGCACTGAGAGACTTCAAGTCACTTGGAACCTTATTCTGAACTTTTTTTGCCCTGTTAGAAGACTTGTGTAGTAGGTTTTCCACTGCTACTCACCAGATTCACAAGATTTTTGCTGATGGCGTTTTTCGCTTTTGGTCGATTGAGGCCGAAGACTACAATTCCTAAACGAGAAGCATTAGTTACGATTTGTCACTGTGCTATAGAAAATGATTCTGATGAAATATCAGCTTACAATTAAGCATTCATAACAAGCAACTGTATTATGGAGAACCATAAACTGCTTAGTATTATGTTACATAACCAAGTGAGGGGGTGTTTTTCACATTCAAAATGCAGTCCTCTTATGATTAAAGTGTTAGATTCTGCAGTATGGAAAATATGATTGTAAAACTGAATAGAGCATCTACAAACAGCATGGAGGTTGCTCTCTAGTTTCAGGTGATCACGTGTGTTGAAGGTTACTAAGCAACAGATACTGCCGGGAGGAGCTTGCGAGTTAAGTTGTTTGTTAGAGCAAGAACTTGGCTGATTTAAGGGGGACGGCAGTCTATGTTTTGGTGAATTTATTAACAAAATGTCAGCCAATGCAATGTGTTACGTCTTAACTTCAGAAAGCTTCAGAATCACTTCATAGTGCCGACTGATTTCATTCTCACATATCTGACTGATAGGCCTAAATGTTATCCTATTCAACCCTACACACATTTACTTTATACATTGTAACATTAACCGTTTGCATTCATGTTCCACTGACGGTGCATTTCATACCATTTCAAGATGTTTTCAACTAGTGTGTTTGTGATTGGGACTACGTTAGGAAACCATAGGATTAAGCTATGCAGAGTTTCTGCAGTTCATTCTCTAATTGTAAGATACATAACAGCAAGAAAAAAGTGATGTTGAATTCTAAAATCTACCTGAATCATCACCGTCCAAATATCTAACGATTAGGTCGTCTCCGGACTTCGAGTCTGAGCTGTATTGACGGACTCCTCCATGCGCTGCAGAACGGACATAATGTATTTTGTTACCGAATGCATGATTAATAGCGTCCTGCAATCTGCAAACTCCGTCAAGACTGTTCGTTTGGGACCGAAAAGCCTGAGACAGGACTCTGCAACCAGCAAGAACCGCCATGCCGCTTTGCTGCAGTGTTTCTTTGACTTTCAACTTTGAACTAGTGACGTAATTTGAGAACACGTGACCAACTATTCCTGTCGCAGAATGGAGTTCCCTCAATGCGAAACATTTTGGATAGGACACTGAAAAAAGACAATGTAGACATTGAAATAACCTAGCTTTTTACTTATCCTTGTCTGGTTACTTATAATTTTATTTGCAGGTTATATAGCCTATTTTACCACTATATCAACTTGAAGGAGTTATTTACAACTTGAACTTGAAGGGTGAATAGCTTGCCAACTGATGTTTGATTTCAAGTGATAGTTTGGACAACTGAAAATGTAGATTTTTCAATTTATCAAAACACATTTTAAGTTAGTCTCCTGTTTAGCTTATTTTTTGTATTATGACTCATCACCAATCTTGAGGATGGGCTACCCTTCATCACTGCCAGAGAGCTGCTTGAAGCAAGGCCTAGTCTGCATGATGTGCACTGCCAAGTATGTGACCTGACTTTGCCTTGTTCCTTTAAGTGTGTTTATGCAAGTAAACCATGAATGCAGGACTCACATCATTCAGTGCTTACATACATTTATTGTAAACAACAGCAACAAAAAAGTGTATTGTGTACAACAAAAACTTGAAAAGTCAACATTTAATTTGCATGTACATTAGCCTGACAGTGGCTTCTGGGCTACAGATGGAGTTTCCAAGAGGGCACACCAAACTACAACAATAAGTGCACAACACACCATTAATTATCAGCATTCTTTTTTGTTTTCTCTTTTATTTTTATACACCATATGAGTTGCACAGTGCAGTAGCGAAACAGTGGAAAACAGGCGTTGTGCAAAACAGAAGGTGAACACTCAGTTTGAGAAACAGACTTTCGAGACCGCGTCACGGTCAGTAGTGCTTTTGGTCGACTCGATCACAGACCCTTGTCGATGGGTTATCAGTCTTTTGAGCGAGGCTACTTCTGCGGACAGGCTGGCAATGCCCTGTTTCAAGTATAAGTTCTCAGAGTCTGTGCCGGCGTAGGAGTTCTCATTAAGATTGACCAGAAGTTTGTCAGTCACCAGGTCTGGAGAGCTCGGGCAGATGACTCCACCTGCCTTGGGCGTCTCCATACGTTCTTTGTGCCAGAGCTCTGGTCTTTGGTTCCAGTTCTGAACGTTCGTCACTTGAAGGGACAGTGGGCTGAAAGAGGACTGGATGTATTCAGGTATGTCATTCTGGCCCACTGGGTAGCCCCCCGTCCTGGACATCTCGACGGGAGATGAGGACTTCCCTGAGGAGTCGTAGTCGGGATCAATGGCCTCCACCTTTATCTGGATCGCCCGGGCCTTGATGCGCAGCTTGTGGGGCAGGGCCGAGGAGCCAGAGTCTGGCACTTTGAGGGTGGAGACGATTACACTCTTTGGGTCGCACCCGGTGGGCATGGGGCCCTTGGGCACCTGCTGCTCGTCCTCGCCGTCGGACGACTTGCTCATGGTGACATCGTCGCCGTCCGAGGTCCTGGGTGAGTTGCTAGACGACCTGGTGATCTGCAGGAGTGGCGAGGGCTGGGAGTACGGCCCAGGGAATGGGTTGCTCAGGTAGTTCCTGTACAGTTCGTAGGGACTTGCCTGATCACGGGGATAGCTGCCGTTTTCAAAGGGCTCCTGCTTTATGCCCTCCGAGGTCCGGCAAATGCCCGCCAGGGGGCTGGCCTGGGCGGCCGCACTGGAATCCGACCCCTCGGACAGGCTGCTGTGCGGCGAGTGCTTGATGACAGATATGCAGCTGCTGCCCAGCCTGGCTGGGTCCAGCTCCCGGTTGTAAGGGCTTTTGGTGGGGCTGGGCAAGAGATAGTCATGGTAAAGTGCCGCGGTGGTGGTGGAGATGTTCTGCACCTCCTGGGCGTAGACAGCCGAGCTGACAAGGCCGTACTTCAGCTTGAGCGAGAGCAGCTCAGCCTTCAGTGTGGCGTTCTCCTCGCCCAGGGCCATGAGCTTGTTCTCCAGCACCATGTCGTTGAGACGCCGCTTCTCTCGGGAGCGTTTGGCCGCCTCATTGTTCTTGCGCCTGCGCTCCCAGTACAGGCTATCCTTCTTCTCGTCGGGGATGAACTCACGCTTTCGCCGGCAGGGGGTGGATTTGGCTCTGAAAGGGATGCCGGACAGCTTCTGACCAAGCAGGTCTGTGTCCGCACCCTGTAAGGCAACAGCAAGGACCAGGGCATCCTCTCCGTTGAAGTGCCCATTGGTGGGCTCCTTCTTGATGGTCTGCATATTACATACAAGTGCTGTGATTTTAGTTGCATAAAGTATTCAGTGCTGACTCATTGTGTTTAGAGGTCTTTAAGTTTGTCCCAGAGGGTGAAGCTGCACGTGTATATGCAGGCGAGATAATATTTGGTGTGCCTTGTGAAAGACCTGTGTTGAGGGGCAGAAGAAAACATATGTATCAGTATTGGTAACATATCAGATATTATGCAGTTATTAATCAACAAGCAAAATATTTCACAGTATGATCCAGGAACTGAATGAACAGGGGGAAATTAACTGAGATTGACAAAAACTCTTCAACAGTTTAATTCACATTAACTGCGAATTACACTTAATTGTCTACTAGTTTAGCCTTATATTCCCCTTTCTGTTTAAAGTAACTTCCTGGAAAAGTCAGCTAAATCAGAATTTGGGAATAGGCCTTATGACAAAACTTTAACAAAAATCAGCTGGTAGTTTGGGACTCATTGTTAATGAAGTTAATGAAAGCTACACTATGAGAACCAAACTATGATAACATGACCAAAATACAGTTCAAGGTAAGGTGATACAAGCACACTTTTTGTAGTTTAATCAATAATGTTATTGTTTTGTAGAAGCAGTAACAACAAAGTTATGTAATAATTATTTTATCTATTTAATGTTATGCTACCTTACCTTCATAAGACAAAGCCAAACTGGCAAAATTACCTAAACTAAGCAGAATTAGGTTCTAAGGGCAAGGGAAAATATTTACTTTAAAAAAAACCATTTACCATCACGAAAATATACATGTAGGAATATTGTGCACCATTTACAATATGTATTACATATTTTATGTTGATGTAAGTTGTGAAACAGCTCCAAAATTCAGCCAGACACGCCTAGGTCCCCGTACGTGCACGAGGTGCTACAAATTATGCAATGCCTAAGCGCACGGCACGAAGCGTTACATATGATGTCATCACTAGAGGTTGGAAAGGCTGCGACACACATGTAGGCTAAATCAGTGTGCGTTTTTAAACGTTTTAATACATTGTAATCCATGAGATAACTGTGCTGTCCCTTTAACGTGCAAATGTGTTATGTGTCGTCGGCAGTTCGAAAACACTACCTCCTGTCGCTAAGAATAGCCACCAGCCCAAAGATTGATTGCCTCTGACCTTCAATGCGGCGTTCTGCTGGCTGAATGAAAAGTCAGGAGGCTGAACCCAAAGTAAACGAGTACGATATATTCACTACAGACATGTATAAAACACAAGCAAAATGGTTTTCCGCGTGTAAGCATTTCGGCAAGAAATTAAATGAAGATGATATGCGACATAACCATGTTTCCTGCTTTCCAGAACTGATAGCGAGGTTTCATAAGGCTCGTCTCCCAGGAGCGAGGAACAAAGGAATGTGACCAGCCATGATCATCACACGTGGCTGAGCAGATACAACAAAATAAAAACAAACGGGGAAATTCATAATCCTTCGCCAAACTCCTTAAAACATTAACCTAATTGAACGACTGATGCCTGGTATTTTCGAGTGATTTTTAAACCTGCTTGGGTTACCCTAAGAGACGTTATTCAAATTGACTGCGGTCTTGTGAAGTGCAGTCAACAGACTGTTGCGGAAAATATATAAACACTGTATCCACGTTCATATCAAGCCAAGTCGCACTTTGCCTAACTTAAGACACTAATGACAGGCCATGATAAATGCGGAGTGGCTTAACATTCTTGCCTATTACTGACAACTGCATTATGTATTGGCCTTAATCAACAGGCTCCTTTAAATGTTGACTTTATTGATTATCATTTTAGTGTTCATAAAAATGCTTCGTATCGTTTATTCGTAGGCAGTAAAAGCGCACCCTGAAAAGTTCGGCAATGTGTGTACCGATAGGCAACGTTCGATTAGGGAGGTGAAGCTGGGACGAGCGGATAGCTCGTTCACCGTCATGTCCCAATGCCCCAGATTCCTTCATTGTGTCAGGATTATAAAATAAGCGTGATCAGCTCTCCTCGCCCGATTGCTGGCATATTCTATAGTCACTAACATTATGTAAGGCTAATTTGCTAAGTTTTGTAACGCAAGACTGCTGTTTTTCATAAGCCGATCAAAAACAAAGAAGCACAGTGAAATTACTACTGGTTTACAGTGTAAAGTGCGAGATTTTTTTGGATGTGGATTGGCTTAGAGTCTATACTCGTTTAAAGCATTCATGCAAAACGCAGGATTTCTGCCAAATGGATGCGCAGGCTCTTGTAAATTATCCAACATTATTCAACTTATCTGCACGCGTAATGACAAGCCCTATATTGATTGTGTCCAGCCGACTGAGTGTTAACAACCTCGGTATACCCACCCACCCACATTGAATTCTGGGTCACTATGCCGTAGCCAATTTGATATGGTGAAGAATGCGTGTTTATAAATATCCAAACACAACTATCCTGAGTGATCACCAATAAAAACAATCTAACTGTTGCAATATCCCAAGCTTTTATAGAATAAATGGAGGGTGTCCTCCAAACTGCGCAACTACAAAGGCAAATAACTATAAAATAAACCTGTTTGTCTGCCCGACACAAGAGTATTTTAGCCAGAACACGTAATATTTCAACATTTGCAATCTTTCATATTTATAAATAATAATAAACCTAAATGCAAGCCTCCGGTATAAGTAAACAGAGGGCAAGTAACCGTCCTAAATTTAGCTTAGAGTCCGCTGACGTTACCGGTAGCGTTAGAATGAATTATAAGCAAGGAAGACTTCTAAGATTAATTTAAAATTACCTTTACAAAATGGTAGTCCAACACTTCGCAAAACGGGTTTCGTGGTGTGTAGGACAAGTAGAAATCATTTTGTAAACCATTTGTATGTCTAAGGTGGTGTTTCCTTGTTTCTCCCCAGCTTTTTCCTCCCGGAGTGACTACTGCCTCATGGATCTGTGTTAGTAGGTCACTAAGATGTGTATTGGCAGTGCGTGGTTACTGACATCGCACTTAGCCAATCGGCGTCCAGCATTTTCTGATTTGAGCCAATGATTCGTTTTTGAAGTAGACATATCAATGCAAATGAATGAGTCTGTGCCGAGCAACACTCTGTAGGCTGCCCCGGGATACATCTAAACTCTTATCCAACAGAGTACATCAATTGCATAAGTAGACATAACTTTTTCATACAATGGCACATACCTATGCCGTGACTTATTATGAAAACGGGACACGGGAAAGATCAGACTTACGCGTAAACACTAGCCTATCCTGTACACTACACCATTCTCACGTTGTCACGAGAGGAAAACTATGAAACAATAACGTATTAAGAACTCGGTAAAGTGTACATTTCAGATTTATCCCATAAACCCATCGAAGCTCCGATCAGTATATTTGTTATACCCAGTGCGATAAGTGTGTGAAGAAAATAAGCCCCTCACCATTTTAAAAATCATAAAACCTGCAATTTGATTAGGCTACTTTTTGACCTTTTCTTTTCATACAGGGGTCAATGTGGCCTGTCAACTGCATGCCGACCTCATGGAATAAATATGAACTAGTCTATACCACCATTTGATTATGCAAAACAGTTGGGTACGGAATCAACACACCAAGCAACACTGACACCTTTCGATTGATTTAGGATTCGAGTTGTACAAGTTAAATGATCAGGTAAGGTGTAGCCTATTAAGTTAGTTAAGACATTAAAATGAAAACTAAAAAGTACAAATAAATGAACGGATCAATGAAAACTAAAAAGTACAAATAAATGAACGGATTACAATATATTTTAATTGTGTATCGCTGACCGACTGAAACATCATTTTTGTCTGATTTCTACTGTCCATACACTCACTGGCCTACTCCAATCAATCGACACAATTATCAGGCACTTTACATTTCTATGCATGATCATTATTATTAGCAACACATTGTGTTAAAGGTTACAGGACCCCACAAATAATTCCACCTCGATATTTCCACGAAGGTTCGATATCAAGTTCAAGTACGCCATCTTCTGGGGCGCAATGTGCATTCAATCTCCTCATGCCCGCATGCCTCTGAGGAAACGAAACGATTAGGCTAACTAAACAACTGGTGAACTAAATTGAACCGAATAAAATCCCAAACTATTATATTACTGTAATAGTGCCCATGTGATTGTAATGAGCCTTCTAAATAAATGAATGAATAACCTTTTCGCAAACATAAGCGCACAGATTCATCTTCTATTCTCACCACCAGTCAGTGAATCAAATAGCCTATATATGACATATCAAATTTAAAATATTGAACTAAATATTTATCCAAAATCAGATGGAGCAGAGTACATTTTCTCCATACAATGCTCCCTCACATCCAGGTTGACAACTTCATTATGTGAATAGGCACCAATCTGGTTAAACGGGCATGTTCGAGTACAGTTAATACTAGGCAAAGACATATGGGATTTGCCCATGTTAAGAGTGTGTTTTATTATATGCAGAATACACGTGCTTTACTCAAATATCCATGCGTAAAGACAACACGGAGTTTCGCTTACCAAATTCAGTTGGCTTTGGCAGTATGGACTAGTGTCCTCCGATTACAGAATATAACAATAGTAGACAATCCCAAAGTAATTTTAAAACATGTACTTTAGCGACTATGGTCCAAACACACATCTAAAACAATGTAAACATTATGTTGACTGTCTGTCAGCGCACCACAAGTATTGAATATTGTTTATTGGAAGTCGTGTCTCAGTTCCATCAAGTATAGGCCCACTCGCATCTCGCATCAGTTTATCTTCTTCAGGGGCGCATCTGTATGTGTTCATAATCGGACTGTCCTGGTGTGTTCTGCCGGCTTTGAATCGTAATTTGTGAGGCAGAAGAGGCATCGCAGCACCGTTGTCTATTGGTTTAATGCATTCTACAGCTTTTGCCACTTCAGCAATCTCATAACTTCTGGAATCACTCGGACGCACATATTTTGGGTTAGCCAACAATGCTGCGTGACTACCTAAAGCCTTTGCTTGGACTTTTCCAGTTTGTGCTGTTCCACATGTAGGGTTTGGGTATTCCCAGAGTTGATTAATCTGTGGCGGTATTGTTCCATTTAATCCAAAATCAGATGGAGCAGAGTACATTTTCTCCATACAATGCTCCCTCACATCCAGGTTGACAACTTCATTATGTGAATAGGCACCAATCTGGTTAAACGGGCATGTTCGAGTACAGTTAATACTAGGCAAATTACTTGATGGGAAGTAGTATACAGGGAGAACGTCTGATCCAGCGTTCATGGGGGTTAGGCCTATGTTGGTCAGCGGTGGGAGACAAGAGAATTTAGGTCTACCTTGTCTCTCATACGACACAAAATCCATTCCACGTTCTGGCGTCGATTGCGAGGGTGCGAGAAAAGGTGTGTGCCCAAGGGCGTCATAAGGGCAGTGTTTCATTGGATCCTGGTGAGCTTGTCTGTCGGGGTTACTGGTCTGGACTGAGGACAGTACAACTTTTAGTTTTTCATTTTCATGGAGGAGCTGGACGGCCCGGGTCTCCAGCAGGTACTCCTCCATTCGTTTACGCTGCCTTGACCTCTTCGCTGCCTCGTTATTCCGGTTCCGTTTCAACCAATAATTGCCATCCTTTTGTTCATCTGGAATGAATTCTCTTTTGCGTCGTGTCCCAACATTCGCTTTGACTGCAGAACCTGACTTGATACCTAGGATGGATTTAGCGTAAACATTATAAGCGTTGCCAGGAGTGCACCTGCAGTTTGGTTCCTGCAGATGAAAGCAATGAGCCATTAGAAAAACTGCGTCGGAAAGAAGTTTTGGACCCTAATGATGTTTCTTTGCAAGGGAGGTTGGCTGAGCAGAGATATCTGCCTTATCATCTAGTGCTTTGCGAGTCGCAACTGGAAAATGCGCTGTCGTTAACAACTCCCCCCTTGATAAATATTAGGACACTAAATCCAATTTATTTAGAAAATTCTTACGACCACGCCCCATATGTTAAATGAGCTTTTTGTATGGCCAATCACTATAACTGGATGTCTAAAACTCGTAACTGTCACGTAGACCAACGTCCACAGAGACAGGTTTCCTCAAACTTTCATAACGGCAAGTGGCAATTCTCTTCCTGGGTTTGACCACAAATTTGTCTGATTTAAAAATGTGAAGTACATGATTTCGTTCCTGTGCCGAGGCAACAGGATGCTATGACTATGAAACATAATTACTTTTTCCTATAATTATGTATTCCTATTTATTATTATTATTATTATTATTATTATTATTATTATTATTATTATTATGTTGTACATAATATTCACCAAATATCATTTAGGTCTTTCTCCAAAACAAGCACATAGGACATATCACATAGCCTACTGATTCAGTGTAATCTTTTAGCAACATACTCACAAAAACATTAATAAATTAAACCGCTAGAAATTTTGTTATTTCTTTTTATTGGACACTCCAAGTGACTGGAAGTACACAATATATGAGATTAACTCTTGTTATAACAGCTTGGTTAAAAAAGCAAATATCTGGTGGCAAGGACATAAAAATAACACCACTGGCTAAACAAACTTTGCCCCAAGAAAAGGCAAAGACATAAAAAAAAAAAAACAACAACATATCTTTTGAAAACAATTACAATACATAAATTACAAATCTTTACAACATAATATCAAAGTTGAAAAGAGTAGGATCTAAAAATGACACCAGGCACTTCTGTACACAACTGTATGATGTGATGTGTAGATTTTCATTTTCACTGTGGCACTGTGCCTCTTTTCTGTCCCGAGTAATGTTGTGCTGACAGCCAGTCTGTCTTCTCATCACACTATGTTGGGTAAGTAAGTATGTCCACAGGCTATGGGAATTAACTTCATCATGTTATGATGATCATCTGGACCAAGGTCGATGAGCTTACAAACTTATTTCAGGTCAATGAGCTTGTAGTGATAACTGGTCAAGGAGGCTTTTATGGTCCAATGTTCAGTAGAAGTATCAGTGACCAAAATAACCTAAAAATATGTTGTTGGAGAACGACGAAACAAGACAATCACGAAAGAGAAACAAGAAAACATGTCTTGTTGCACAGCAACAGTAAGAACATCAATTCTTCTGAATGGCTTTGCAACAAAGTGACACTGTCCATGAAACATGGCAGAGGGCATCCACAGTGCAGAGGCTACAAACTGTATTCTTCTCCTTCTTCTTCATCATCACATCATCTGAAATACGACTGATGGGATCCTTTCCCAAAGCCTAAACAGAGGGATTTCTGTCCCCAAAGACCTAGAGCTCAGCACCACACACACACACACACACACATCTTATCAGTAACTGCTGAAAACAAAAGAAAAGAAAAGAAAACAAAACAAAAAAAGCCTCATAAATTACAATTCAGTTCCTGTTTCATTCAAATGTCTTGCCTTCACTTATTTGTTTTCCTACTCATGTACAGTTCACTAACAAGAAAAACAAAAGTCTCTCTTATCACAAGAGTTCTCTTCCGTTTGGTTCCGTTCGGTTCCGGAGAAGGGCCCGCTCTACGCCTCGGCGCGGCCGTCACTGTTCTCTATCTGGGGGCTCTCGCTGTCCCCCAGCAGCTCGGTCTCCGGGACCGACGTGTCCTCGCTGTGGCGTCCGTTCTGCGATGCGCCGTCGGGCGCCTCCTCCTCGCCCCCTGCCCCCGCCACTGCCGCCAACTTGCCGTCCTCACTGAGCAGGACGACGCGCTCGGTGCCCGAGGCGTTGGACGGCGCCGTGGTGACGTAGCCTGTGCTGGTGGAGCCGCTGCCGCTGTGGTGCGAGCCGGCCTTGGCCACCATCTGCTGCTGCGCGGCCAACTGCTGCTGGGCCATCTGCATGGGGATCTGCATGGGGTAGAAGTTCTGCAGGTACGGGTACGCGGGCATAGGCTGGTAGCCGTTGACCGGGATGTAGAGCTGAGGCGGCACCATGGGCCGCATCTGACCCTTCATGGACATGAACTGGGGCTGCGACTGCTGAGGGAACGGCGAGGCCTTCTTGGGGTTCATGTACCGGGCGGCGCTGACGTTGCTGACAGGGCTGGTGCTCAGCGAGCTTGTCTGCGTGGTGTTGCTTGCGCCGGACGTCTGCGCCGAGCTGTTGTAGTTGGACAGGCTCTCCCAGGTGCGTAGGCGCGTGTGGATATCCTTGAAGCGCGGCCGACGCGCGGGGAACTCGCTCCAGCACTCCAGCATAAGCGTGTAGATCCACGCCGGGCAGTCGTCCGGGCAGGAGAGCACCTGGCGGTTGCGCACCATCTCGATCACGTCCTGGTTGGAGTAGCCGCAGTACGGCTGCAGGCCATAGCTGAAGATCTCCCACAGCACCACGCCATACGACCAGATGTCCGAGTCGGTCAAGAACTTCCCGTAGACGATGGCCTCGGGCGACATCCAGCGGATGGGGAAGGGGTTTGCCCCCATCAGCTTGTAGTAGTCGGCCGAGTAGACCTCTCGGAAAAGGCCAAGGTCCAGGATCTTAACGTTGAGCTTGTCGTAGACCAGGATGTTGCGGGCGGCCAGGTCTTTGTGCACCACGTGGTGGCTGGACAGGTACTCCATCCCCGCTGCCACCTGCGTGACGATGTGCAGGAAGTCGGCCTGCTCCAGCGTGGACTTGACCGTCTTGTCGTCGTCTGAGCTGCCCACGTCCGAGTGCGGCGAGCGCATGACCAGGAACTCGTGCAGGTCGCCGTGGCTGGAGTAGCTAAAGACCATGCTCATGGGCTGCTCCTTGGTCACAATGCCCAGCAGGCACACGATATTGGGGTGCTGCAGGCGCGAGCGCAGCATGGCCTCGTGGCGGAACTCCTCGCGCAGCGCGCCCTCATCCTTGTCCTTCACCGTCTTGATGGCCACCACCTGCGTCTGCTCGCCGGGCGCCGTGCCGTACAGGTGACCCTTGTACACCTTGCCGAAGCGGTCCTCGCCAAGCTCCTCCATGAAGCGCACCGCTGACAGGTTGATCTCACGGAGCTTGCCCTGGGAGGAGAGGAAGATAAAAAGCTATTTCAGACTTTGGAGATTTAGGTGATTGACCTCAAATGTTTCATAGATCTTGCAAGTAAACAACCTACAGTAATGTTAGCAATTACTCCAACACTAATGGCAAACCCCTATGGAGTGTTTCACTCAGGGAACTTCCCCTCCATTTCCCATATCATTCCTAAACAGCCCAGTTTACTCATTTTGGTGTGTGCAGTGTTGAGGCTGGCACTGCCCACCTGGTGCTTGTGCTGGTTTAGGAGTGGCAGCTCCATGTCCTGGCTGGGCGAGGCGGTGAGTTGGCGACGGGTCGGTGTGTCGGCCGACTCCTTCTGCTTGTTGCGGCACATACACACCAGGAAGAAGAGGCAGGCGATGACCAGTGGGATGGCGATGCTGGGGATCAGGATGTAGAGGATCTCCTTCTTCACATTCTCTGGAGGCTCTGGAGAGGCAAAGGATACATACTCAAGACTGAACCCCACTAGTGAAGAGGTAGAGCACAATACTCAAGACTGAACACCACTGGTAAAGAGACAGAACAATACTCAAGACTGAACACCACTGGTGAAGAGACAGAACAATACTCAAGACTTTCAAAACTACTTGTACTCTATAAACTACACTAACTAACTAACCAATTTATTTAGCTGAAATGCTAATGTACTCAAAAAACCTCTTGTATACGTTAATGAAATTAATTGTCAATTTAATTGACATTAATTTAATTTATTTTTTAATTAAATTGTCATTAAGGTTAATATCGTAATAGATAATTAGGTTAGTTAAGATCTCTAGAAGATATCAATAAATCATAATGACATTATGACTTTATGAAAATAATAATGACTTCATGAAAACAGTTGATATTATTATCCTGTTGTACTGTTAATATAACAGCAATAGACAGTAATAAGTAGAAGTAGGTCATGGGTAGAGTTTTACTCACTGCAAGGGCGGATGTCACACAGGTCAACTCTGACATGGGGGTCCAGTGTAAAGCACCATGGCGCCTCCATCTGGCCACCGGGGTTCCTGCAGAAGTTGTGGCCGCCCCTGAGCTCTGGGTACTCTATAGGGGTCAGGTGGTGGCTGTGCGGGTACTGGCTGCTCCATGGCTGGCACTGGTGGCCTGACCGGGTGAAGCTGACCGTGCCCCTGTAGTTGGGTCCGGTGCCGTTGTAGCAGCTGTGGTCTGAGGGAGAAACTTTCAGAGTTAGTAAATGAATGACTGTGTGTTGGTTTGAAGCAGGGTAGGGCCACTAGGGGGCCCTCTTCACACACCAGTGAAATGGCCTCTACGTCTACTATAGAACTGGCGTCTAGACATCATCAAAGACAGCATGACAGATGTTTCTTTGACGGTATTTTCAGTAAAGTAATTTCATCACACTAAAGATTAAAGAATACATTAAAAAGCCTATCTTATAAAGCCTGTCCTTTGGCAATGTCATTCCACATAACCACAGTAGAGAGAGACAGATAATTGTCTGAATTCTTTTGTTAAAAACAACTCCTGTTAAAGCATGTAATCTTCACACTTAGCCTAGTAGTACATGTTAAAATATGCTTCTGTGTCACGCTTGACAGATATGAGTAATCTTGACTCCCACCCAGCACAGAAGTCTGTGGCTTGTCTGGTATCACTCTGTGTACATGTTCCCAGTTGGCGCCATACCAACCCATCCACCCTGCCAACCCTCTTTTTGGCACAGTCTCTGGATACCACCTACATGTTCCCAGACAGAATGCACCCATCCATCCATCCCCACCCTTTTTTGGGATAATCATCCCTGTACTCCATCTCTAGTACATACCACCCTCCCCGACATTCCGCTTCGTCTCTATGCATTTGTCTACGGAATTCTTCTACATCTTCCATACCATAGCTGACTCAGGCATCCATTTAGCATAGGACAGAGCTGGTGTTATCTCCATGTTCCCATCTTTCATCTCACCCACTCCCACTCCCTCTCCCCGACCCTTCCCCCTTGGTTTCTGGATCTCTATGTACTCTGTGCCAATGGCAGACCAAGCATATCTATCTCCAGTGGGTTCCATCTACATATTCCCAGTTGGCTTTTTCACAACCCTTCTCTTTTACCGTGACATCCAGCTTCAGGACCTAGCTTTGGAATAATCTACAACAGGGTTTTTCAACTGATAGTTCACAGCCCACTCATGGTCCATGAAAGCATTGCAGGTGGTCTCTAACCATGTGTTCATAATGTGATTTTACAGTGGTAATCAGTCACACCCAACAACAGCAGCCCTGAGATTGCTCCTAGTCAAAATGGTGACTCCTGGGTTGAATCTATAGATTTTTCCTGCCCAACGCTACCCTACTATCCTTACACTACTGTGTGTGTGTGTGTGTGTGTGTGTGCGTGTTTTCCACCTACATGTACCCAGGCGGTCGGTGGGCACCCCGATGCGCATGCAGTTGGCAGCATCGGGTGAGCCGGGGTGTGGCAGCAGCTGGCAGTTGGGCAGCTCCAGCTGCATGAGCAGGTGCGGGTTGGAGCGCGCCACCGTGTACTCGAAGTTGCACAGGTCGTTCTCCAGCGCCTCGCACTCGTCACGGCACAGCTGGCGGCGGCGGGGCGCTCCACGCCCCCCCTCGTCGCACAGCGGGAACACCTGGTGGCAGAAGGAGGGGATGGCGAACTGGGAGCACTGGTCCGAGAGCTGCGTGGATGTGCCGATCATGGTGAAGGCAGCTGCAGCACACAGCGTGTGTGTGTGTGGGGGGGGGTGAGAGAGATGGAGGGATATGAGAGAGAAAGAGAGACAGACAGAAGAAGTAGAGGAAAAAGAAAAAGATGAACATAAGAGAGAAAAAATAGACAAGAGAGGTTGAAATATTAATACTTTTCAACAATTAGCAACTTTTTCCACTATTTTGTATAACACAATCATTAGTCAAATAGTCATTAGAATACACTCACAAGTACACCCATGAATACATCTCCTTAACAACTTCAAATATTTAGCTGACTGCAAGCCAGTCGAAGAAAAGACTTGACAAACACAAGCCTTTTCTATTTAGGGCCTTTTTCCATCCAAAGGTAGAAAGGACAACGTAGTCTCCTCTGCAGAGTAATTAAATATCTATAACGATAATGAAATTGAGTGAACTCAATTTCCTGAGGGAGATTGGGCCAAATATGACATCAACGACGGAAAAAAGAAAGAGACTCCTGACTGACGGTCTGTCCAAAATAATGTTTTCTGACAACCATTATGGTTCACTTTTGTCTGAGCTCCTATGATGAGATTATACTGCTTAAACATTGTGTTTCTGCCCTATTCCTGTGCTTTCAAGTTGCATTTAGTAATTCAATCCCAACTTGGCCCACAACTAGCGAAGGAAAAACATGCAAATGACGCTTGGCCCTCGAGCGATACTGATATGTGGAAAAAATCTTCTGCCAAATCTATTAGATACATTACATATTTTTTAAATGAACGGCATCTAATTCTATACAGTGCTTAAGTAAATAATAACTCCCTCATGTTCTCCTGGGCAGTTTTTTTTAAACAATTCCGAAAGCAACGACAGCACGGAGAGAGACTTGGATAGTGTTTCTGTAGCATCGCTGACTGTCCGTGTCCGTGAGACAGAGCTTTGTGTTAAAAAGCCGACGAGGTCCGAGTGCGGAGCAGGAGCTTGTAAATGCCACAGGAGTCTGTCTGATGAGAGCATGCTGACAGGAGGTCACGGGAGGGCGGTCTGATAAAAACATCAGCCAGCCACCAGCTCGGATTCCAGACGAAGACGACACTCTCTCACCATCACATATGGGCTTACATAAGCACGCACTCCTCAACACATGTGAACCACACGAAAAGCAAACGGACACAAAATGGCTGCGATTCGGCCACATAATAGATAACATTTTACGTGTTGTGCAATAACAGCTAAAAGAGGGGCCAACTTTTGAACAGTGGAACAAAAAGGAAAATTCGATCCAGGAGGTATATCAATGATCATACATACACAGATAATGACCATACTACCACAAACATGAAATGAAAAACAACAAATGGGAAATAGCAGGACAACCTTGTCTCTAAAAAAAGTCAACAAACAGTCACATTATTCTCACAGACAGAAGACGATTAATGGATACAATCTGGTGATCACATGGTGCGACATAACTCCTGGGCAATAACCGTGTTTAATAAACATGTGGTGCACCATGTGTGGCTGCTCTGTCACTCACCGGTGATGCGGTTCTCACTCTCACCCTGCATCTGAAGGGACTCCACGTAGATGCTGCGGTTGCCGATGAAGCGGGCACAGGCGATGCCACGGTACGGCTGGCAAAAGCCCTTCTCCTGGTTCCTGTCAAAACACAAATAAAGCCATGAATCTTCCAAAGGTAGATATGTTTTTTTTACAAATCTGTTTTTAAACAAAGCTTGGAACCAAAGTCTGTGATTCCTTCTACTAGCACACAGTACACTGATAACAGATGGCTAGAGATTACAGAGAGCACAGTGAGAGATTACAGCGAAGCACAGAATCAGAGAGGAACATCCTTAGTCTGCTGAAAGGAAAAATATTCAATAAAGTTGATAAGTCAATTAAGTTGTGTAAAGTTGAGCCAACTGTACATTGAAAGACCTCACATTTGGTAATAAGTGCAAAGCATGCCCAGAAAAACAGCGACTTGAGTGTATGAGTGTGTGTGTGTGTGTGTGTGTGTGTGTGTGTGTGTGTGTGTGTGTAGTGAGTGAGGGGGTGTGAGAATGTCTTATATCCTCAGACAGGAGGAAATAAGACATTCCTACAATCACAGTTGTTTCCCCCAAAGACTTTAACATAAGGCTTTATCTCATCTCTCCATCTCAACCCCCCTCCAACACACCCCCTCCAGCCAGGACCATTTTCCCTGCCTGAACCTTAGATTACAAACCAAGCATTCTTGATCCACACCGGGTCCAAAGCAAAGTGAGAGAGCTGTCAGGACGCTGCCATATTCAACTACCAGACAATTCCCAGCTTGCCGCATCCAAAAAAAACGCCCAATTCAAAGCAACTGGCTGTTCAGTGGCATCCCAGACACGATCGCCGCGGTAATGAAAACCTTCGGCCTTTTCCCCTGTCGAGGGAGAGATGGGCCGCATTCCCAATGCCTGATGGGAAAACACAAGCAACTCTGCCCGTAACTGGACACCTCCACCAGGAGTCAGTCACAGCGTTGGCACAGGGATGGTATTTTAATTAGACAGCTCGTTAAAAAGAGAGTGCCGCCACTGCCGTGCCCCTGACAATGCTGTCGACGTGACAAAGTGGAGAAAACATACACACGCACAGACATATATTTAGATATAGACGCACACACACACACATATATGTGCACGAACACCACACACATACACACACAGAGTATAATTAACACATGTTCCAACACTACAAATGTCACCAGGAGGTCAGTTGAGGACTGCAGCAGAGGTTTAGCTCTCAAGCACTAAACCAGACAAGATACTAGTCAAATGTTCCATCTATTAACCTTATTGTTAGCTATTCATTTTGCAGACGGTTTTATCCAAAGCGACTTGCAGGCGTCAGTTACTAGGGCCCCTCCTCCTCAGAGAAACTCAGAACAGAGAGTAAAGTGCTGCTGCTACTGGCTACTGCATGCTAGCTGACCTTACTACACTACACTACCACCGGCCCATCTGCACTGTCCAAAGGAACCAAATCTGAAATGATATGGAGAGGCACAGGCTCCAGGCCAAAAAGGCACTCAAAACATGGTGAGCCAGTTATTAAGAGGCCTATTAACTCATTATCACTCACTCTGCAGTGGCATATGGCGTAGGTGCAAGGAAAAGTTGAGGTAAACATTGGACGAATGTCAAACGCAAAAAGTGGGGAAACAGTTTGTTTTCCTTATAAATAGTGCTAATTGTTTATGACCGTATGCCGCAGTTGTTGGAGAATTCGAGGAAAAGTACTGTTTGTGCTGAATAGGCCATACAAGGCACAGTGAGTCTCCTGCATGCATTGGATTTGGTTTAGTATGTATATTGCCTCTGCAGAATAAAATGTAAATTTTAATAGGCTACTAAAGGTCACTTATCTGTAGGTTTATTCAGAATATGTCTATAAAGTGTCTTTGTAGGGATACAATGTCCATGAAAAAAAACAGAGTTTAAGTGAGTAGCCTCATGGCCTTCAGCTTGAGCAGGAGGCTTTCTCTTGTCTGCCTTCCACCAGAGGCCAACATGAAGAGGTATGAGCAGGGCTATAATTTACGTCCACACACACACAACCCGAGCCCTTCACAAGAACCAGAGCTCAACACTCCCGGCCACTGGCCTGGCCGAGTCCCAGCTGACCACCAGGCCGGCCACAGGCCCTGGGAGACGAGCCTCAGTAACGTCGAGAGAGAGAGAGGAGGAAGAGAGAGAAAAGGAGAGCGAGAGAGAGAGAAAGAGAGAGAGAAAGAGGAGGAGGAGGAGGAGGAGGAGGGAGGGAGGGAGGGAGACCACACGGATTCAATACCATGTCTCAAGATGACCGTCTCACGCTTCCCACACAAAGTCTATCCACATCTGACATTCTGATGTTGAAAATTTGAAAGAAATTCATTTAATTTGGAAATAGCTTCTGTGAACACTTTTGGAGAGCACATTTTAGCATTATACACAGTTGTATAAGTGGCGTAATTTATTTTTATGACTATTTCATAATTGCGTATGAATAAGGAACATTATAAAAACTGTGAGGAGGGCACTGAAAGCGAGCGGACAAAATGGTGGAGCGATGAGGTCAGTGTGGACTGAGGTTTGCGGGCTGGAATCTCCTGAGGAAGAGAAATAGTTTCGCCGTACCTTCGGAGAGCCTGTGTGTACGCTCCCCTCTAAGACGGCCTTGTTGCACTCTAAAACCACAGTCAAATACCAAGTGAGGACATCCGGAAAAGGCCGAGGAGGAAATTGTGTGCGCTAGATCGCTATCTCCACTGATACCAGCACACTAGGGATGAAAAGGCACATTTTGACAAATCAGCAGGATACGGTGTGACAGGGTTGTTTACAGTATCAGGAAATAGATTGTCCTCGTTCATGTATACTACATCCATATGTAGTGTTTGTTTATAATTATTGCTGATTTGTATTTCATAGCGTATACAGTAATTATTATTCTTGCATAGTTTTTCTTTTGTGGCTTTCACTATTTGCACTGCCTCCATCAACAAATACTCCATCATAGTGACTGGTCTTTGTAGTGACTCTGTTGGAATAGACTATCTCCTCACTATTGTATATATATATATATATATATATATATATATATATATATATATATATATATATATATATATATATATATATATATATATTCATCATTCTTGTGTGTTTTGTTGTTTTGTGCACGTCTAAATTTACCTCGGGATCAATAAAGAATGTATCTTTCTCTCTCTATCTCTATCTTTGTGTAGATACCTTACAGTGTGTCTGTAGAGGAGTTCATGGTATGACAGTTTCCCTTCTCAGTTATATAGACCATCAGAGCTAATATATCACAGACACGCTCCAAGGTCTTTGTATGAACTGTATGCATGTGTTTGTGGGTAGACACATGTTCTGTTAAAAAGAAAAGAATGGGCTGTTTTGTCTCAACATCCTGCCTGGTTTATGTTCAAGATGAACACCTCAAAGACAAAAAAAAGGAATCAAAAAAAGGTTAAACATATAACTCCCCAAACTTCCTAACCTTGGCAGAGAGAAGGGCTGAGCGACCTTCCCATTGACTTGAAGCAGTGGGGTAGCGCACATCAAACGAGACATGCCCCACAGTTCTCTCGGTGTGATAGGAAATGAAAGTGTCGATTTGAACCAAGATTAGGTGTGGACAGAAACAAAGAGAGGGGGTGGGCGAGGGAGGGAGAGAAAAGACAGAGGGAGAGAAAGAGAGATGACAATAAGCAAGGACACTTTCTGACATGGTAGGTGGAGATGTGAGTGTGTGCCTGTGTGTGAGAGAGTGCACACGTGTGTGTGTGTGTGTGTGTGTGTGTGTGTGTGTGTGAAGAAGAAGGTGAGGGGTACGTCTCCTCTCTTTTTGCTCTCTGTGCATATTAAATGACCTGATCAGAACCATTCTGGGTCTGGAGAACTCCGGGTCTAAACTCTGTTCAGCTGTGTGGTGTGAGCCGCAGGCTGTTCTTCTAATCAGGCACAGTGCAAGTTCCATGCTTTCCTCGTAAGGAACCTTTTTTTTTAAGGAGGAAAGGGGTGGTTCTTAGAATCTTTTAAAGAAAATGTCCACAAAGGTCCACATTTGCACTGCATGTTCGAAAATATTATGATAACTCCGCCGTTCCCTTTTCGATTCCAATTCCCCGCACCACGACTCTTGTGAATGGATACAGTGTGGAGAATTGTAGCATAACTGCTCTGGAAAGGAATTTTTCACTATTCATTTCTCATTCTCTTCAAGCCCCAACGTGGCTCCCTGCCAGCTGAACTGTCAATGCCCAAAAGCCTCCAGTCCTTTCAGCATCAGTATCACATATGGTTACAATTTCGCTGCAGTTTTGAATTGACTGCAGGGATTTTTTCCTTCTTCCCAGATCACATTTGAAGACTTTAGGGTTTGAACAAGAATTAGATTTATTTTCTACTTCCTCTTGGCTCCAGAAAACCCCAAAAAGGCTTCAATGTATATAATGCATATAAATGGAATTCAATAATGGTAAAGTTTAATGTGATGGTATATGCCATTCATCTTAAACTCTCCCTTTCTTTTAGTTTTGGTTTTTGGACAGTGTGAAAAGTCTACAAACAGTGAGGACATACAATTGCTAGAGCCACCATAATTTGAACAATTACAGTTATACTCTCATTAGAAGCTTGGAGCGTGCTCTAAGAAATAAACTTCCCATTGCAGTTAATCACAATTTACCGCCAACTTCCACCCCCCCTTGATTAACCAGCATTACGTGTGGATGTGAATTTGTGATTAGCCGTTTGGTAACAATTTATGTTTTGTCTCACAGGGTTCAATATTTTTTTACAATAAATTAAACAAATAAATAAATAAATAAACAAACAAACAAATAAATAAATAAATAAATAAATAAAGTGGCTCAAAATTAAACATGTTTTAGGCAGATCTCCCAGACGAAAACTTCAAGTCTACTCACTCTCTCTCTCAGCTATGCCTTAAATGTGGCCCTGACATGCCAAATAGTCTCTGAGCTTGCGATGCTACGCTGCTTAAACCACTGATTATCCTTCCCATTGCATAGAGTATGCAGTCTGTGGCCTATATTTTTGTAATGGAGGTCTGGGATTGGGCTGCTTCAAAGCCTGGAGAGACAGTGCGGTTTCGGAGCGGCACAAAAGGCACAGATTCTTGTGACATCCAAACAGCCTTTGTTCTGCTGCCTGTTTTCGTGAATATAATCATGGTCTCGGCTAATTCTGTACAGAACACAAAAAGAAAACTGGCTTTACATGGTGTTTGTGTAAAATGATTTAGATTATATACAGTCAATTTTTGACACCTCTTACTGCATGTAAGCATGTGTTTACTTTAAAACATATATAATTTAACTATCACATTGACATATTTGAGCCTCTGAAGTCAGGAGACAAACAATCTTTTTCAAATTCAGAATACCCAGCTGTGCACGGCCAGGGAAAACTTTTTCATCCTGACCTAAAGACTTCTCGAACAAAGGCTATTTGACATAGATCTGGCACAGACTACCCAGGAGCAGAAGAATTTAGAGATCTCAGCATAGATGTGAGTGGCCAGTGAAACAGTGGGCTATTTGTATGCCTCAGGATTCCAGGGAAGCAGGTTATGTCAAGGGGGCAAAGCGGCCCAAGGTGCACTCTACCTGCAAAGCCAAAACACTATTCTCTCGAAACAAGCAACCAAAGAGCAGTTTTTATTCCAACCATTTTCCTTCATGACACCCCCCTCTTGATTTGCTTTCTTCAAGGTTTGAGCAGACATTTTGTTCCAGCACAGATGTTTTGCAGTAATAGAATTACTGATGAAGATGTTGGAAACAATATGACAACATTTTTTGTCTGTTCACAAAAAAAAAGAGTAAGAAAGAGAAAGATAGGGAAATGACAGAGAAAACATCTGTGCGTTCAATTTTAGAAGGTCCCCATTGAACAAACTGTCAACCGTATAGTAAGGCTTTGACATTTTGCAGATGGATTTGTTCCATTAAAATTTGTTGTTGAGCAAACACAACACAGGTCCCCTTCCCTCAAGCTCTGTGTTGGTTGAGTATGTTGAGCAACACAACATGGTAAAATGCACCCCAAAATATTCAGATAAGCCTTAATTAGATCACGAGTAGCCTGTCCAAAAGATTTATGATATGTGCTGCAGTATAGCCCCAAACCAAATACCCACTCACACCAAACGGTCCATCTATGCACACCCTGAAAGTGGTTTCAGTTTCAACCGCGAACGTGTAAATAAGAATATTTCTGACAAGCTATAGATCTTTGTGCCAAGGGTTTTCGGGGGAGGGTGGGGGCCATATTGTAAAAGTTCCTAGTCTTTGAGAGCTTGGTGAGATATTTCCTCCTCAGAACTTTTTAACGCTTTCAGCCAAAGGGAGAGCGCAAGGGGGAGAGACCAGTTAAAGTCTGCACTAACAAGCTAGGCTAATTGCTGGGAAGCTCAATAAAGATCACAGGGCCTTGGCAAGGTGGGTAGAAAAGTTCACATTAAAAGGATAGGAATCTGAAGGAATCATGAGCAAAAAAAGTACACTTAAAACAGTGCTTGCTCTTCTGAGGGAAATTAAACGTGCTTACAAAAACAAGTGTGACAACACATCATTCTACACATGGGCGAGTTGACAGATAAAATGACTTGGCTTCCAAAACGATGCACTTAAATCAGAGGTCGCATGGGAGAGATTTGGCATACGGCACGTATACTAAAGGAAGTCAGGGACGGTAGTCTGGCATCCCACTTGGGCTGTAATTAGCGGCTGAAAACACCAGTGAAGAAGTGAAGGCACAATTCAGATTAGGTTCTTAGCTTATATATAACCTCCACCAGGGTAGAAGTTTATGATTGATGGTCTACTCCTCTTTTCATGGAGTGCTCTGAAATTACAAGTTTTGTGTTTCATAAGATTAGCCACTAGATGGCGATCATTAACTCATAACAGCACTGGGATGCCAAATGTTCAGATCAATGATGGGGTCTTTTTGTTTTGGGAGAGATGGGATTCATGGACAACTCAGGAGGAGAAAGATCACTGTTTATAAGCACTGTACTGTGTTGTATATCTGAAACTCTTGTCCATATCACGCTCTCCCTTTCATGTGTGCACACCAATGACGGTAGAAAACATGGACAGCATGGCGTTACGCACTTGTGTTCTAAATAAAATAAACCAAAATTTGGCCAAATTAACTAAATTGGAGCCAGAACATGCATGATAAACAGAATTCCACCCAGAATTCACCATATTTGGTTGAATCTTTTAACTAAGCGCAGACTTTCCATTGTTTTTTACAGTCATGGGCACACACACACAAAAGGACAGTCACTTAGAGTAAAAGAACTACGGCAAAGACACTGATAGACAGATAAAAGACCCAAAAAAGCCATTCAAATATACAAAAGCATTCCTCAAAGCAAGGAATTTATGACAGCAGGCCTAATCCCAGAGTGACCTGGCCGTCTAAGGACTCCGGTCGCCCAGGGGGACTGACGTCATGGAAACCCCACTATCAGGGGGCCGTCAGTCACCCTCTCAGACGGTCCCTAACACTGGCCAACCTCGGGCCTCTCAGGCCTTATCGTCGGGGGTGAGGGAAGGGCTAGCCCAGCGGTGGACGGCGCCCTCTGGTCGCGCCACTGCAGGACACCGTGTGACCACTGGCTGTCTGGGACTTCTTCAGAGAAGCACATGCACTCACATACACACACACACACACACACACACTTCACAGTAAATCTCGCTGCATCTTCCTCACAGACTGCTTCAGATACCAATATCGTTCCAGTTTCCTAAGCTCATGAAATCCACATAAAAGCACAAAGCTTTTACTTTTACTATTCTGTTACGAACTGGCCGTGAAAAAAAAGACAGACAGACTGATCCTGACTCCTTTGGGCTCCATCCTCGAGTGGAACTTGAGACATCCCTCCACAAACTGGAAAACGATTTGAAAATGAACCAAAGCGCAGGAATCGCATCGGGGCCGTTTTAAGCTTCAGGCAGGGAGGCGCTATTAAATCACTGTGGGTTCCACCATCCGCAAACCCCAACGAGCTGCACTGCGCAACGCCAGCACTTAGCAAGAAACCTCCAGATAATGATTTGTGTGTCCAAAGTCTATAAAAAGGCCCTTCACAAAAATCTCTCTCTCTCTCCCTCCCTCTCTTTCTCTCTTATAATATCAGTCTGCTCCCTCTCTTCATCACCATCCAAGAAGGCTGGGTGGCTAGTCAGTCTGAACGCCCCTGTCAGACATGGCAGTATTTATTTTGACTTGGGGGAAGGAACAATTACAGACCCCGCCTCGCGCTGTCGTTCCTAAACTGGGGGTGACTGCCAGCAGCTCTCCGGGGCTGTGCTGGGAAATTAGGCAAAAAAAAAAAAAAAGAAAAAAAAAAAGCCCCAAGCCTGTGCCAGAATGGGGCTTTTGTTCCCAGGCAAATCAAAACAACGTAGACAGGTCTACCTTACCGGGGGCTGCACCTACAGAGGTCCTTGTCCCCATGTTGGTGACCCCACTCCTTCCATCCTTTGCTCTCTCTCCTGAGCATCTCTCTCGCTCTCTTTCCCCCTTCACCATCTCTACATCACTCTTTCTCTGTCTCTCTCTTTCTCTATCTCTCTCTCTCTTTCTCTCTCTGTCTCTCTCTTTCCTCTGTTAAGATTTCCATGACCAAGAGCAACAAGTATTTAGCAGTAGCAGAATGGTTGAGAGAGCAGGAGAAAGAAGAGTGGCCCATCAGTTTATTTCCTCACAGACAAGAGGAGCCGAAGAGAAAGAGGGGATTTGGGAGTTGGGAGCGAGAGGATGAGACTGCATGCTAAGCAACCCTGAGAGCCACTAAGGGTGAGAGAAAAACAAAACAAAGACAAAGACAAAGCTTAAGAAGAGATTATCAAAGAGACAAGGAGAACCTTTACCCATCCTAAAATCTTTACCCCAATGCAGTTTAACATCCTTAAATCTTTACCCCAATGCAGTTTAACATCCTAAAATCTTTACCCCGATGCAGGTTAACATCCTAAAATCTTTGGTATTTTCCTTTCTGTTTGGCCAAAGACAAAGCTTACGAAGAGATTATCAAAGAGACGAGGAGATCCTTTACCCCACTGCAGTTTAACATCCTAAAATCTTTGGTATTTTCCTTTCTGTTGGTTTCCAAAGTAATGTCTTAATGTTTGTCGTCATTAAGTAATTATAGGCCTTGAACTCTCTCAATTGGCTGTGTTGTGAATGTTCTGGCACATCTATAAACAACTTTATACTTTACTTTTATCTGTGCTAACCTTGAGCTAAGCTCACATGTGTAAATTGATGAGGCTTTAAGCCAGTTAAGTTGTTGCAGATGACGCACTGATAAACCAATAACGTCACCTACAGGAAAAGAGCAATGAATCAGCATTCCTTTAGACTGTCTGGATCTCTGACTAAACAGCTAGAACCAGCTGTTCAGATCCCCTAAGGAGAAAACCATTCAGCTTCATCATGACATGATGAAGACACCCATTCTCCTCTTCCTCTGTGCTGACCATGCCAGAGGAAGAGGAAAGCGGTGGTGGGCATGGATCGCTCACTACGGGAGGGTAGTGGCAGGGTGCAGTGGCACGATTCGTCAAGGAAGACCAGAAGAGAAAGAATGAAAGAATGAATGAAAGAAAGAAAGAATGAAAGAAAGAAAGAAAGAAAGAAAAGATAGAAAGGAGAGTCAGCTGTTATATAACAAAATAAATAAAAAAGAAATGTCTTACGGGTCATTTGTGCCAGGTGTTGGAGACTGTCCTGTAAAAGAAAATAGAGACTGTGAGTATTTCTGTACCAACCACCGAATAACTGCCATGATGTCACACAGTCTTCAATATCCTATTCATTTATCAACACTAAGAATATTGTTCACATTAACCTTTCATGACCTGCCATCATATGACAGCAATTGGATGACAGCACAATGTCAACACATCCAGAAGACAGAGCATTTCATAGATTCAAGTGTGCTTTCTAAATAAAAATAAAAAACTCTTCTGAAAAGGCTGACTTGCCTCATGTTCCATTCCACAGCCTAAAAGCTCATTACCTTGCATATGCTTTTCGCATTAATCGCGCCGCAGTACCGATCGTTACAAGATGTCCGCTTCATTTGAGACAAGATGACAAACGGCTCATGTCAAAGGGCCCGACCCTGACTTCGCCGAGAGACTGAATATTATCTCCCCTTCACAGGATCAAACTCGATGGCAAACGAAACCTTCCATCAGGATCCTTAAGAGTGGCCTACTATTATTACATCAAGATTACTTTTCAGGCGGGGGGGGAAACGAAAAGCACCATGCCTTCACCGTGACATCCTACTAAACCTGTCAGACGTCCTCGACGGCCAATACGGGACTTTAGCCTCTCGGCCGTGTGCGCACAATGTTGTTTTGTTTGACTTAATTTCGTTCTCTTCCCCTTCCAGGAACCAACGTTTCTGAGAAGGAACATTGAGAAAGTTTGTAGCCTGTGCCCCTGAGTTGCGTTGCGGGAGAATGGAGAGATTTATACGGGTACCCTCCAATAAATCTAGAGGGGATGCCAGGCGGAGGTTTTTGTGCATATAGCCCCCGTGAAACAGTGTGGCTTCAGTTCCAGCAGACCGGCAAGCTCGCCACATAATAACCTCAAATAGCCGGACAGGAAAGAAAATATGAGGGATACGCTGTCGTTTTTTTTTTTTATATTTTTTTTTTTACAGCACACTGAGAATAAATGGATTGTGCCCATGAACGTGATGGGCAGAAAAAGAGAGTTTCTCCACAAATGAAATGGCTGTTTAAGCCACAGCAGAACAGTCTGGATAGAGAGAGAGAATGCCTGGAGTCAGTGGTCATCTACTTGAGCCGGTTAGCTCATGTCTCCTCAGGGATAACAATAAGTGGAGGTTAATGTCCCACCACTCCAGTTTGACTAAAAATACAGCAACCAAATACTTAACTATGAAGCAAACACTATGTTTTAGAATGCACCAACAAGAAACTGAAATGAGTTTTAACCAGTAATGTCATTATTTTGGTTTTTAAGGAATGCCAAGATGTGGTTACACATAAAAATAAAGACACATCACTCATCTCATCTCAAATTTGAATCCCACAGTACTCCCAATGCCATGGATTCAATGGCTCAAAACCCAAACAATAATAAAATGGAATCAGTCCATCTACTGAAAATTCTAATAAAGCCCAGAGAAGCACATAAAACAACTCTCCACACATTTGAGGGAAGGTCTGCTTACCGAGTCGGACGTAGAGCACTCCCGTGGCGGTGATGACCTTGAGGGTGTTGGTGGCCACACACTGGTAGTAGCCCGTGTCGGTGGTGTCCAGGTCCTGGATGCGCAGCTTGGAGCCGCTCTCGGTCTTGCGGATGGAGATGCGCCCCTGCTCCTGCACCACGGGGGCGTCGTTCTTCAGCCAGCGGATGGAAGGCCACGGCTTGCCCGCCACCTTGCAGTAGAGCGTCGCCGTCTGGCCCTGCATATGGGTGATGTTGCTCGGCTGCTCCACAAACTCCAAGAACAGGTCTGCAGGAGGGTCAGAAGGTGAGGGGGAGAGGAGGGGGGGGGGGGGTCAAAGGTCAGTGCTGAGGTCACAAAGTATCAACATGGCTACCATGCATTCCAAAACTCCCGCTCCCATGTCAATCACACACTTGGACTTGTATGGGCCCTTCACAAGACAAGTGGGCTAGTTTTACACAGTGTTCAAATGAACATCCTGTAGGTCCGATTTCAGCTGACTTTGTTGGCATAATGTCTTGAAACTGCAAAAAAAAAACTGTTGTGACATGATGAATGCCAACTCTGAAATGCACAACTACAAACGAGGGAATAAACTACAGCCACTGCTGACAACAGTCCACTGCTTCTGTCTGTTGGCCATAACCAGAACCAACTGCTATGAGCTCTGGCACTTCTCAGGCCAAGAGCAGCGTGCCGACTTCCTGTCTGTGTGTAGCCTATAAGCGCCTCTCCCACCCCCACCCCCTGTTCTCCTCCTCCTCCTCCTCCCCAGCTCTCTGTCCCCTCCAGCTGTGTCTTGTTCAGACAGGGCAGGGTGGGGGTGATGGTGGTGGTTGGGGACGGGGGGGGGGTGAGATAAACACAGGCTGACTGGTCCGAGGTCTGGCTGCCAGGGAGCTGACCCCCGGGCGTTTGAAGGCCTAATCCCGGCTGAACTGCTGAACCCCGGCAGTCGAGCAGGGCGGTGGTGAGGAGGCCAGACGCTCTCTCTCTCTCTCTCTCTCTCTCTCTCTCTCTGCCTGCTGCTGCGCTACATCTGGTTGAAGTAACGGCTGGCTCGGCTTCTCTCCCTCTCCTCACCTTCCCTGGGAGAAGAGACGGCAAGCTCCCGCGCTGCTAACCCCTCGTTGGCCCGGCCTTTCTGACCCCTTCATTCCACCCCTCCCACCGCGACTCATTCTCTACACACACACGTGTGTGTGAGATAGCCCCGAGAGGCCTGTTGATTTTGGCTAGGAGACTCCCCTGATGCTCACCATGTTAGCCGTCAGCACGGCTTTGTTTGCGGGGTTGAGTTTCAGCAAATTGAATATTTGGGTACAGGGCCCATTACCAAGCTCAGTAGGGAAGCGCACGCACGTGAGAGAGAGAGAGCGAGAGAGAGAGCGCGTGAGAGAGAGAGGAGAGAGAAAGAAAGAGAGAGAGTGTGAGAGAGAGGAAAGAGAAAGAGAGAGAGAGAGAGAGAGAGAGAGAGAGAAGTTTGCATTACACATACTCTCTGTCAGATCCCTAACCTTCTTCTGAAAACCATCATTAATGATGTGACAGGACTGGAACCTTCAACATACACAAGCAGTCGGAAACCCAGAAGCTTAGATTTTTATTTTGAGACTGCAGAGACAGTGGTGCAGAGGGAGTTTTGCAACAAGAAGTTTGGCAGGAGGACTTGCCAGACTGATTCAGTGGCAAAATGTGGCCAAAAAGTCACTCAGTAAAACATGAAGATAATAGTAATTTCAGCCCCTAAATATATATATCTACTGTAATTTTGGGTATTTTGTGAAAACGGTTTATTGTTTTCCTGATGTTTCACTGCTGCAAATGCAAAATAACATCCTGTGAAGAAAATTATCTTTAAAGAAAAAAAAACTTTTTGGCATGAAATGAAATAACCTCAATATGCCCACGTTGGGAAGCAAGTCCACACTGTGTGTGTGTGTGTGTGTGTGTGTGTGTTTGTTTCTGGAGCAGGGTCACCTCTGTAACCTTTCCCTGTTGCTCACAAGGAAGTGTGACATGGCACCTTGGCCAAGGTGAGGAATGCAACAACACAAGGTGACCACAGGGAAAGTGTGTGTGTGTGGTGTGAGTGTGTGAGTGAGTGAGTGAGAGAGGAGAGAAGGGAAGAGAGGGAGTATGTACATGTGTGTTTGAGAGAGAGAGAGAGAGAGAGACAGACAGAGAGGAGAGAAAAGGGAAGAGAAAAAAGTGAGTGTGTAGTTGTGTGTAAGTGAGAGATAGAGGGGGGAAGGAGGTGAAGTGGGGTCTGAGAGAGAGAGAAAGCAACAGACAGAGAGAGGGGGGGGGGGAGGGGAGAAAAAGGGAGAAACAGACAGAGAGGGGGGAGGAGAAGAGAGGAGTGGTTAGGGTCCTGGACAGTCTCTCGACCCTAGGGTGGCGGGCGGCGTGAGCTCATGGCTTCTGACTGGCCAGACCCAGACGGGTCCCAAACAAACACACTGCCCTCAGATAGCCCACTGAAGGGAGCCAAGTCCTATCAGCCAGGCATGCAGTCCAACGTGGCTGGGTCAGATGTGGACTGCTCCACTTATTTTTCCCTCCCTCAGTTTCATGTCCAACCTTGCTTTTTTCAGAGCTGTAAGCTGTTTAGGGGTTGCACTTCCATATTTTTGGAAGTGCAGGCCAAATGCGTGCATGTGGTTCGAACAGTGGTTCCATATTTGAACTGAATTAGATTGTGACATGTAGTAGAAACAGCCTTTGGAAGCTGATTTTGTGCTCAAGGCTTTTTTCTAACTCCATGTATTGTGTAAAAGCCATCCATGTGCTGTGTAACCCCCCACCCCACCCCTCCACACACACACCCAAATGTTTTTTTTAAAGTCCTATTTATCTATTCCAGCTTTAAATTGCATAGGAAGACCAGATCCACGGCGTAGGAAACTGTATTCCCATATTTGATTTCCCATACATTGTTTCCATATGAATCAATGGACATATAATACATTTGCCACTGATGCGATAAGCTTTCACTCTCACAAGAACATCTCGTAAAGAGGACAGTTCACGCATGAAAGTGGAAGAACAACAGGTCAAGGAGACAAGCCGTCGTGGGCCCTTTGAAGTATTTCACTGAGGTAAAGAGTCACTACGGGTACGATAGGGGAACGTTGATAGGACGTGCATCACTTCAAGACAGAGCCACACACTCTGATACTGATCTGGAGTGAGAGCTAGAGGAGAGTGGGGGAGTGTTGGCTGGTGGTGTTGGCGGAGAGGGAGGGAGAGGGAGGGGGGCAGAACTATGCACCTTGGTGAAACGAGGGCAAGTTGAGTGCAAGAGGGAAAGAGAAATAAAAGACAAGGCTGTTTTGGCAACAGAGGGCCCTGCTAATGGGGAGAGAAACAAGGGAAAGAGGGAGAAGGGGCAACAGAGTAAGACAAGAAGAGAGAGAGAGAGAGAGAGAGAAGAAAAACGAGTTGACCAAGCATGTAAGAAAGTAAGAAAAAAGGCTAGAGATGAAGGTGATAAAAAAGAAAGAAGGGAGAAAGACAGACAGGAGATCGAAAAAAGAAAAGAAAAAAGAAGGAGTGAGAATGAAAATGAAAGAGAGATGCATTCTCTGAATGCGATCGAGTCTGCTGTCAGGGGCAGGTTCTCACAGGCATGGGCAAAACACTCCTCGCTGCAGCAGCAGCAACGCAACCTGGATCCCAGTGGCAGACTTCCCTGGGCACTCCATTGCCCCTGACCTCCCCCCAAGCTCTGCTCCTGCTCCACTCTGTCAAGGGGCCAGAGACTGTGTGTGGGGAATGAGGGGGACGAGTGGGCCTCTGGCGCAACCACAACAGGACTGCCCCCCCCTTCATCAACAGCCCTTAAACCACACAGCAGGCTACAGGCACACAAACCCACTGACTCTCGACCCCGACCAAAACACAGGCTTCTCCCCCAGTGCAGTCAGAGTGGATACACACACACTTCAATCACATTCTAGACCATTTTCAGGTCTGTTACAGCTCTGTTCACTGTCTGTTTGAGCCCCTGAGGAGTGCCCCTTGCCAAGTCAATACGACGCAACACTCTCCGTGTGGAAAGATACTACCCAGAAGGTTTAGCTTAGGTGTTTCGAGAGGGCAGGGTGAACACAACCAATGGGTTTATTTGTGTAATGACGGCACAAACCTATTTCTTTTGCACCGGACATACCAGTCGTAGGGGGCAAGCTAAGGTTAAGAGATGTAGCAGAGGGCTGGCCTTGTAATTTTGCAGCCGTGGAAGCGAGCCCAAGTCGCTACCTGGTTGCCAAGCCACAACTCGCATGCACGCTCCACGTGCTAATCGAAAGCAGCACCGCCGATTAGCAGGGCCAGGAGAGAAGGCCTGTCTGGAACAATACTCCAATTACAAGCTAATTCAGTCACTCCAGTGTCCTCCCCCCACCGTCAAACAGCAACCACACCGAGCACCAGAGGCTAAAGGCTTACTTGGTGGCCATAAGAGCAGCGATTCAAGCAAACGCCCTCGTAAACAGCATCTTTGTGAGGGGATTCGATTCAGTTAAGTTGCTCCGTGCCACGGGGTTTGAGTTAAGAAGGACTAATGCAAATAAATAAATAAAAAAAAACAGATGCCTTGTAATGCAATTAGACTCCGCATTGAAACCGCATTAAACAACATGTAAGGGCCAACAAGACAGGCCATTAAACATTATCTGGCTCTTTGCACCTCTCACCTCATCAACTGATGTCTGTTTACTGCAAACATCGGCCTGATAGAGCGTCTAGACCACAGTTCGCTGACTTGGGCCAAAATATCCAAATCACACAGATGCTCTTAAATAAGCACAAGCTATAATCTGTATGAACATGTTTTTTCCTGTCATTAAATTTGATGTCTCTGCTTACAACAATATCTAGTGTTTTATGTCAAGACAAGAGTTTGAAAACACAGCCACATACTAAACACAGGCAAATCCTTACCTTGACTGCATATAATGTGACAGACAAAGGAAAGCTAGGCTCCATATCATGTGACAGACGAAGGATATTTTCAAAGCTAATCACCAACACAGTCTGGCAGTAGGTCATGTTTAAAAAGCTGGTGTCCATAGTTACTGGCTAAGGAATTACTGTCAGTCATATCAGTGAGGAAGACACAAAGACACACTCACACAGGCAAACACACACACACACACACACACACACAGGGTAGGAGCTTTCTGCCGCATAGCACAGGGTCTGACTGTGAGCGGAGAAGCACCCGACTTACAACGCTTACGCAATGGAAACTCGGCAAGCCTGGGCCCTCACCACAGAAGGCACACTCAAAGGCTGATGTCATCACCACCACCACCACCACCGCTGCCGACACTGCTGCTGATGCTGCTGCCATCTTCAGGTTTAATTGGAGTTTCCTGCCCCTGCCAGTCCGGAATGCGCCGGGGCGCCCCGGCAAGCGAGCCTCGGAGCAGAGGCAGCTGGCATGCAGGAACACCGGGCGCACCACTCATCCTTTCTTGGGCTGTTTGTGTGTGTGTGTGTGTGTGTGTGTGTGTGTGTGTGTGTGTGTGTGGCAGGGGCCGAGGCGATAAACAACAAAAAGGGAGCCAGTGTTGACAAGTCACTCCAACCCGGAACGGCCAAGCGCTGGCCACTGACTGGCCTTATAAATGCACTTTCAGCCTCAGTGTTTTGCTAGGGAGAACGGAGGGAAAAACCAGTCCCAAATCCAGGAAATCGTTTTCAGTATTTTTCAGATTCTCACAAATCCATCATGCAAAAGTACATCATTACTCCTTTCCTGTGTTTGCTCAAGTGTACAGCATTATATCCCTGGTGGTGGAAAGTTGCAATAAGTCCTCTCCATTTTTTCAAACCAAATGTGCTTCTCTGTGTAGGCCTACAGTGCTTTCTCTTCCTAGAAGCGCTATATCGGATGCATGACAGTTTATTAATGGGGTCTGCAATACAATAATAAGAATGCATTCCATTCATGGCATCTACTCCCAAAAAAGGGTTGAAAAATACGACAGACCAAAACCTGAGAGCGGCATTTTTCTTCTCTGGCCAGCTCCTATCCCCCTTCCACAATCTCTCAACCCGCCCCAACCTCACCACCCTTCCGCCTTCACTATCGAGCTTGAGCTAGTGAAATAAAATACATCTCCAGCCGTTTCTGGCCTACAAGTTCCTCCAAACAGCGTGTGATTTATGAATCCTCCGAGCACTTATCCATCATCATCAATACTGGTCAGGGGCCAGAAGGACCGCTGCGCTACCTGTCGGAACCGTGGACGCCGTATCGGATATCAAGGCAGGAGGCGGCTGACTGATTTCGGCGCGCTCTCCCGAGGGGGGATCCGTATAGCGAAATCTCTGCTTCCTCTTGAGCCGGTGCCACCCTTCTTGATGGGCCAAGCAACACTCAGCTGTAAAAATGAGTGTGTGTTGAAGCACTCAGGAGATGTGGACGATCGAGTGGGGAGTGTTGGACTTGGCCCCCATTCTTTTGCTGGGAAAGGATGTCTAACTTGACTTAACTTGATGAGTATTAAGTCCGGTAGTAACCTTACTTCAACCGTGCAATGGCTTTGGGCCCTTTTTGCCTTCATGCAGAGTTACATGACATACTGTGTCATTGTTATGTACAAATCGCAAGTAACAACAAACCCTGACAAGATTGTTTCTGGCATAATGCAGTTAAATCAACCATAAGCCATATGCTTATACACATTCTGAGATCATAATCTCCATGCTCCAACAAGTGATCTCAATCGTCGAGTTAACGTCATGCCGCTCCCAATCGGAGCCTCGCTTGGTGTTGGCCTCGCTTTTTTAAACATGTCTGTGCTTTTTTTTAACCATTCGTTTTAAAACAAACAGACGCAAAGATTGCAGTCCTTCAGAAAAACTGTTACTTGCTTAGTTTATTCCCCGCACGGCACTCTGATGGCCAACAAAAACAATTCTCTGTGGCCTGGCATTCCATTTTCAGGCACTAGTATTAACCAGGCCCCATATGAAGAAAGTGGTAGGTTTTCCTGAAATTATGACTTGATTTATGTACACACATGAGCATGCAAGGCAAGCAACATGCCCCCCCCCCACCCCCCGCTCTGGAACAGCATTTAAGCCGCACAACTCAATCTGCAATCTCCAGAGTAGCCCCAGTTCCGATAGGGCTTGACGTTTGACCAATGGAGCAGAACTTTCTGAAATGATCATTATGTTATTAGGACGTTAATACCAACAAACCAGACCAGAACAGCTCTGTCTGGTTGCCACTCAATGGCATTCTCCGGAAACATATTCTTGGCTTCATGTTTTAAAGCTCTTGCAGCAGCATTCCACCAAGAACAAAGACAATTGTAACTCTAACAATATGTCCACATTGTCCAATGATAAGGGAAGTCTCTCCAGAATATATATTATGTCCATTAATGTGATTTATACAATTCTATTGGTTGTCAGGTTTCTATCATTTTAAATTCGCTCTCTGAAGTTCACCTGATTTTGTTCTTCATGTCGCTATGTCTTAGCATACGGTGTGGACATTGCCATTCTAATGACATAAAGTGATACTTAAAACTATAGTTTTTACCATTACAGTTCTTGGTGTAGGTCGGCCTTCGTACAGTTGAGATTCCATTTTTACCAAGCACATACATTTCCATACACTCAGTGCTTAACAATTTGGGCCTGTAACATTGCACCGTTTTGGGTTTTGCCGCAGTGCCCCCGGAGCACTAAATTGTGCAGGAAAGAGGATGCAGGGGAGTTGAGAGTCCTATCAGGACGAATGCTTTATTCTGGCATAATTGCTTCCTCGGTTTGCAATCAGAGACCCAGTCAAGCGTGGGGGTGGGGTGGGCTAGGAAGAAGGCAAGGGTTTGAAGGGTAGGAGTTTTTTTAGAGGGAAATTTTGGGCAGCAATCCCAAGGTAGCCAGACAGCAAAGGTCCATTCCAAAAAGTGGTTCTCTTGAAAAGATGTGAAGTCAAGGACATCTGGGGGTTCGATTAAGATAAAAAACCTACTCTGCAACTCTTCATAAGTTTCTGAAGTGCAATCTGAAATAAATGTTGAAACACTCCTGGCGATGCCTTTCAACAGATGTTTCCAGTGTGCTTGTGTGGCGCTGACCGGTAGTGTCAGCATTTCAGCACCACTTTAAACTCCGCATCACCGCTTGGCCACTTGTCTTTTTGAGGTTATGCCCAGCAAATAAGAACTTGTGAACAGAGAAAACCATCGCTGAGAGCTAGGAGTGCCTCGTTCTCTCTCCTTTTCCTTCTCTCTCGTCCTCCCCCTCTCTCTCAACAAGCTTCCACCCACAGAAAACCTAGCCCTGTATTTTTTTTTTTTTTTTTTTTTCTGAAGGGGACTTGGATCCTCAGCTCACCTTAGCTTTATGGCTTGGCTTCATTCCACCACTTGTAACACAACCATCATTTCATGTTTTTTTTACACCGAATCTGCTATATTTCTGCTTTATAAGCGGCCTCCTGACTTCTCAGTAATCCTAAGTGTGAACCCTGAAGCACTGTTGACAATGGCTCACATGCATCAACGTCTGAGGTGAAGATGGGCCAAGCCTAAAAAAATGCACCAGAGCCTCCCAGAGGATTCCATCCAGTGGATTCCATTCAGGAAGTCTGAATGGTTGCCACGGCAGTACAGGCTAGGGCTTATGGGGAGACTATAATTCAACTTCAGCAAGGTAAAAATAGAAAGGTTATGACTGCTCATTATCTCCTCCCCCCTGATGCTCAGCTGTTCCAGCAGGCTTGTTGGAAGAAATGCATATCAACATGTAAATTAACACTTAATGGCAGCAGGGGGGCGAGTAGAGACTTGTGGGGACTTTACCTTCAGACGTCGGTAGACCTCCACTCTGGGCCTCTGCCACAGGCTCAATCTCCCCAGATTCAGATAGGGTCACGTCTGCAGCTGGATGGAAAACAGAGAAGGCAGGAAGAGAGGGAGAGAGGGAGGGAGAGAGAGAGAGAAAGAACAGTTAGGGAGTTTTAACCTGACACAACCTTGGACTCAAGCTCATAGAGCAGACTATTGCTGAAATACTGCAATCGGATAATGTAGTAGAGATGGGGATTTTTACTCAATCCACCAACCACACTTCACAGGTACATATTACACACATATATGTCAGGTTCATATTATTTTTTTCTAAGATGGCTCTGATTAATGATTTTAAACAGAGCACAATGGAATTCAACTTTGATTTCTAACGTCGGGAGGGAAAATTATTTTACAGTGCCAAAGATAAGACAGTCATACTGGAAAATTAACATCAATAACACTTGAGAAACTAGTGAGATGCTTCCCTGAATTTACCTCCATATCTACTTGAAATCTCAGATTCTGCTCCTCAGTAATAAAGTCATTAGTTGTAACTTTGATGTTGATGATGATGACTTTATTGATGTTTAAGTACTGCAGTACAGACGGATGTAATTACAAGTATACTGCTTAATTGCATACCTGTACAACACTAGAGTGCTCACAAACTACACCAGCACAAAGTGTGGTTTAGTCATTTCAGCTCATCACCCTACAACACATTGCTGATAACAGTACCATTCTTTCCAGCTAGAGATTATTTGAAGCCATTCACACAGTGTAGCAGGTCTGACAGAAAAAGCATACTGTATTTAATTCTGCCTGCAATTGATATTCATAATTACAATCAGACTCTGTCTTCTTCCCAATCCTGATGAATAAATAACTTCATGAGTAGCGACCACAGAGACCCCAGATCAGATCAGTTAGGAGTGAGGAAGTGCAGACCCGCCTGTCCCTCTGTTTATGAGACGGCTCTCTGCTCTGCACATCTGGCTCGACTGAGGTCAGCCTCTATAGTAAGACTGCATCCCATCAGCGCGGGCCTGCCCGCCCGGCCCGAGGTGAAATTCGCCTACAGGCCCAACCATTAGCGCATTAATGAGCAGGCTGTGATGATTATGATGACTGCCCAGCTATGTCCAGTCTAATTCTCACCACCCAGGCGCTATGGTGGACGTGCAACACAACCGGGTGGGGAGTGTGTGTGTGTGTGTGTGTGTGTGTGTGTGTGTGTGTGTGTGGTGGTGGCAGTTTAGTTTACACAGTCCACCTCTAGGGGGGTTTGCTTCTGCTCTGGCGACACATACGTAAGCTTTTTAGTTAATGAAAAATAAACACTTCCCCGGTGAAAGTCCCCATGTGTGGGGTGCTGTGTGCTTTGCTTTTGGACTGGACTTTTATGATGGCCAGTTTCCACACAACCTCAACGGCTCACCCACTCTGCCAAAGGGGAGGCCAGTCTGAATAGTAAAGCTGTGACTCTCTCTCGCACACTCACACACACAAACACACACAGCATAATGACTGTTCATTTATTTCCAATAAATCTTGCTATGTTGAATTTGCCTGTGGTCAACTAAAAATAAACTGAAGTAATAGGCATATCATGTAAGCTTGAGCTTCATAGCGCTCAGTATAGTAAAAGTCATTTAGTATCCAGCTGATATGTCACCAGTTGAACCAGTTAACACACCTCGTACTATTTTCATTTGATGCAACACACACTGTCCCAATGAATACATGTTTTGTTTTTTGTTTTTGTGTGTGTGTGTGTGTGTGTGTGTGTGTGTGTGTCTTGAACAATAAGTTCCGGCCTACGAAAAAGTTCCGAGTGACGTAATAATGACATTTAATTCACAACAGGATATGGAGGACAGGAAGTGGAAGAAAGAGATGGGAGTAGGATCGGGAAGTGACCGCGGGTCGGATTCGAACCAAGGACCCCGTGGGCAAAATATGGTCTGGATTCTACAGCTTGCACCACAGCAACAAATGTCTTTGATGTCAAAGTCTTCCGAATTAGGGTAATACGTCCAACCAGCCAGAGAAAAGCAGTTATTTCAGCTCATCAGTGTTAACATGCAAAGCTAATCGAATGACCAGGCGTATTATTGCTGGGTGTCACTGACTTCCTGGTGAGTCATCTTAAATGACCACTATCAGCGCCCTATCCAGGGGGATGTGTGCTTTGGAATGTGCCTTATCCATGCTCTGAGGACCAAGACAGATAAGTTATGGCCCCTCACAGGGCCACTGGGCCAAGAACAACAGCGAGAGTGCTGTTCCCATGTCAAATTATCATTCCGTTGTTTAGGTAATACAGTTGGGATTTGTTTTACAACGTGGACACACTTTCTTCCCTCTTCCTTGAGTGCCTTTCAGTCAGGGAAAAACTTTGCAAGATAATTTCTCAACTGTACGAGAGAGTGCGAGAGAGGGGGGGGAGAGAGAGCGAGAGAGAGGGAGAGAGAGAGAGGCGCTTGGGTAAAATCACACGTAATTTACAGCCTTTTTTTTCCCTCCAACACATGCACAGACTCTCCAAACATGCAACAACATCCCGTTCCTGGAAAACGCTTGGGGCATTGATTGAGAGGCATATGAAGGCTGACCTTGGCAACTAGAAGGAAAAAAGGTCTTGAGGGAAAGATGGAGGGGAGAGATGAATGGGCGATGTTGCGATTTGGCAACCGGCCAAAATGATTAGCGTTAACACCGACGGACAAATGGAGACAAAAGTATTATTGTCCGCGAGTTGAGCCCGGCCCACACCTGGCTCGTCAGGCTGTCACTAAGTTTATGTGCTGGCTCAGATCTGCCAGCCACTTTGCACACTTTACACAACCACTCCTCGCGTCTGTTTTCCTTGGATACATTACATTGTGTGTCAATAAAAATGACACGCGCCCCTGAACAGAGAGGGCCTCTAGTCGCATGCTAGTCGAGGCATGAGAAAATGCCGTGCACTATCACAGAGTGAGAAAACGATAACTGTGTGCAGCACCCGTGTGTACTTTCCATTAGGCGGGTCAACATTTGCGGACATATTAATGCATCTCACCTGTGTGAAAAGCCGGGTTTCACAGGATGTCCCATGCAATCCACAACTCGCACACGGTCCCTCCACTTTCCATTTAACACACCACACACACACACCCATCTCAACCAACCTCACCCTACTTTCTCCTCCGCGCCCCTCCAGGGCCTTGGGGGTACCCTGGGCTGAGGAGCCTGTAGTGGGGCTGAAGGAGGTGTGGGTGGGGGCGTGGGGTGGAGGGGCCCAACAAAGGCTCCAGTGTGGAGCCTGGGGTCCCCGGAGTGGCTGATCTGATTATTTTGGCTCGGCCGGCCAGCGGGTTCGGGTGTATGCGCGCACTCGCACCCCCCGCGCCACTGAATCGCGCCCTTTCACAGGAGGATTCTCCCCTTTCAGCCAGCTCCTCTCCTGGCAACGGCCCGGCCGAGTCGGCCCACTCTCTGCTCCGCCACAGCCGCCTCATGAAGCGAGAGGGAGAGGGGACAACGCACAACGCAGGCCTGGGGAGAGAGGTGAGGCAAGGAGGGGAGACGAGAGGGGGACGAGAGTGCTGTGGGCACCCTGAGAGATATGGAGGTGGGGGGTGGGACAGATATTAAGGGCTTAGGGTTGGTGGGGGCAGGGCTGGCACGTCCGAAAATGTAGAAGCTTGTTAACACTCCCGAGGCCCCCCTCTGGAGGGTCATTCATACGGGACTATTTGCCAGAGCCATAAAGAAAACGCCACGAAATAAAACGGCTTCAGTTTCTCGGCGCAGCTCGGACCAGTGGGCGACTGAAAAATATACGAACAGCCTGAGTTCCCCGGAGCCTACCTCTCAGACACACACATACACACTCATATATTTAAATGTGGCTGTTTTATGCCTTTAATGGCAGCATAATAGCGTAAAGCTACTTTGTTATGTTTTGGACGCGACCGTTACACCATTGCATCAGTCCGCCTTGGCTACGGAATGAGCTCATCTGGTGCACTGTGAATTCTGAGCCTGATTCAGAATTCAGAATGCCACTGAGCACTAAGCGGTCATCGAAGGGGACCTCGATGACCAAGTAAAAAAAAAAAAAAAAAAAGAAAACCTGTAAAAGCACTTAGGACCTCCCGTGAATTTTCAGATATGCGTAAAACGAGGTGACAAGCATGAAGAGCTGCGTCTGGCGGTGCCTGAAGGCTGGTGGCGTGGTGACCTGGATAGCCTGGGAAGAAAAGTCTTGGGAACCGCCGCGACACAGGAAAAAAAAACAGTGCCCCTCTTTACCCCCCTCTCTGCACTCAAGCAGTGAAACAAAAAATAAACGCTGCATTAGCCTAACATATTTTAACCCCTTCAGGGGCATTTGTGGGCAAACATGACCTTGAAATTTGGTGGCACCGAGTTAGACATCAGGGTGAGTCACTCACTCCCCCCCAACACTTGATTTACGTTCACGTTCAAGCCAAACTTATTACTCTGGCCTGCACATATCATGTGGGGACCACTAAAAAACCCTATATGAATGAGGCTCTCTGCACAAATATGCCTGCTCCAGTGATACTGTGGCTGTGCGCATCATTTCGTGTTTGAATTACACACTACATTTCCCATGAAGAAGCCATAAAACTACAGTAGGTGAAGTAATTTCCTGATGCTTCCTGTAGCTTCTGCATGGGACACTAGGATGTCTCTGCATGCTTGGTATTAATTACAGGATATTGGCATGGACTGCATGGATGAGACCCTACGTATGTGTATACATATATCCCACCAGTGCAAAGCCAATCTGGTACCGAAATTATTCCTATGAATTCTGCTGTTTCACAGCATGCATTCTGCTGCATCCCTATTTGGTATTTATTTATTTGATATTTACTACAAGGTTGTCGTTGGGGTTGGTATTGTTGGATTCTGTAACTAATTTCCATGACATGGCAATATCATATGCATATCACTGAAATATATAACAGCCTTTAAAAAGGCACTACCGATTAGTCTTAAAACTCGACGGGCAAATCACTCTCCTAGTAAAGAGCATAGCTGAGGACTGAACTGTGAGTCACCTGGCAAGCACAGCTGCAATCTCGAACAACAATGTTTGTTAAATCGCAAAATACCTAGATGTAATAGTCCATGTGCTTGAATTGGATTCAAATTTGTCATACAGCAATTGCTTTAAATTGCGCATTGCATTGTGTGGTAATTTGGAATAGCTTGAGCAAATCAAATTGTGGTGGGAAAATAGTTACTGGGGCAAAAGTCAACGCCCTTTGAGCATGCTTGACAAAGGAATATGATTAATGAAGAACTAAATTATATAAATGCCTTTTTCTGTTTAAATTCACAGGGGTGAAAGCAAAGGCAAACCAATTTAAACAAACAGGGAGTATTCTACCAAGGGCTCTGGACCAGGGCAACCAATACAAAAAATGCATCTAGTCAGCAATTACGATTAATGGTCGGGACCATCTCCTTGGCAAGAAAAAGAAACTGAGAAAACTGTGGCTCTGGGGGTGTGTGTGTGTGTGTGTGTGTGTGTGTGTGTGTGTGTGTGTGTGTGTGTGTGTGTGTGTGTGTGTGTGTGTGTGTGTGCGTGGCTGATGATCAAGAGAGGGTGTATCAGACAAACTTTCTGAACATCTTTCTACTGGATCCCAGCTTTGTGGAGGTCTAATCCTCTTGCCAGAGTTAGAAGCATGGCAAAGCAACTGAAGTGACTGACAAACCTGCACTTGTGGAATTCCTCATTGTTTCCCAATACATGCCTACTACAAATTACAGCCATGTTTTATGGCATGTATCAATAACAAATTAGGCATTTACTCACTCTATAGAGTGACTTGAGCTTTAAAAAGAATCATTCAATCAAAGCATGTCAACGAAAGATACTTTGAAGCGCGTGTGTATTTGTGCAGACTGGATGTCAGATGACGCAATTGTAAAGCTGAACCACTTCCTCCCTGTATTAAGTCTGTCTGTAAACATGGTTTGCCTATAGTGGTTCTTCCCACATCCATTACTGCTTCTCTGTTGATGCACACCTGGAAGTGATGTTGGGGGTGTAACCCATCTTTTTGCTTTGCCTGTGTCTTGCATGAATGGAAGCCCTCCACATGTAACATGTTATAGCTGCCCTGGCTAAAAATACTGCGGGGCGATGTTTGATTCCCCGGCGTTTCGTCGTGTATCTCTGCGCCAAGAGTAATTACATGGGAGTGAGCGAGCTCGCCATCCTCAGATCTTCCACACAAATTATGGGATAATAACAGCTCTCTCCACAGACATAAACTCCACTCCAACGAACTCACAACGGTTCCGTGTTTATCGTCAGGAATTCTGGTAGTCATAACATGGTCGCTAAATATAAAAGTGCAACAGGTCATTAGGCAAACAGAGGGAACATGTAATGGGAAGGGGGGTATTAGCCACCCCCAACTCCATTGTTGGGTGTCGAACAACATACGCCGGCTAACTCCCCGACCTGTGCCATGTTATTAGGGCGGCAGCGTGCTGTGACAGCTGGTCTTATGGATTCAGCCTCCCGCTGCAGGCCTGGTGTCATAAATCAGATCGGGTATCTGCCAGAGGGAACCAAAGGCAAAACATGGGCAAATAATCCCCATCCCAACCTGGTCATTTGGGGTTTTCAGAACTCGGGAGCTGGAGGTGTAGAACGCAATGTGACTGAAAATGGCCAAGCCGATCACCAGAAAACATCCCTGAATAAGAGCTAGAGCTACACAACTCGAGACCGAGCAGCAAGATAAAGGGCCCGCGAAATAAAGGCAGACATTAAGCCGGTTGAGTAATTAAATCAATTTATATGATTGTGCTGTGAATAATGGCCTTTTACCATAACCATGTGCGGCGCAAGTAAAAAATCACTTGGTCACCGTCCAAAAGACAACACAATTAGGCTACAGGCTCATAATTTGACATTTTACCATGAAAGCTAATCCACAAAACTTCATTTAAAAGGAACTTAAAATAAGACTCCTGCCTGGTTGCTACTGGATTTTTTAAAGTAAGTCTGATTGATTTCAGGGCTCATAAGTCATCTGTTAGTTAATTAGTTCCTTTACCATTAAAGCACCTGAAGGTTCCCATTCAGGGAGAAACCACAGCCGGCGCAGCAGGAAATGCTCATTTGTAAGGGCCCGGGGCATGCACATTTGATGTGTAGCCCAGAACACATCTATTCATAAAGCATCAAGTGGCAAGGAGGAAATAGAGAGGGGAGGAGGAGAAGAGAGGATTTGGAGCCTGTTCAGACCGGACCTTACTCTGGAACACACCTGGCCGCGGATCCACGCCATGTCCAGGCCTGATCTCGGCCAGATCCAGCCACTATCTGGGTGCTGTCTGCAACCAGACTTCTGTGTTCACTTCACACCCACTTTCACTGACAACTTTTCAGAACTTTTCCATGAATTTTCAGAACTGTGTTCATTACTCTGCTGATTGAGCTTAATTATTTAATGAAATCTATGGAATGCAATAATGTCATTGAAATTACTGAATTTCATGAGTTTTTGCAGGCCTGGAAAATGGGACTTGACTTTTTGCAGGCCTGGAAAACTTTTCCAAGATGTCCAAGACTGTGGGAACTCAAGACACTTTCTTCCAGATAGGATCTTGCTCTGGAAAAGACCTGGCCCAGATCTGCCCCACGTCTGTGCCCCCCTTCCAATCCCAACATGGCCACCATCAGGGTGAGCTCCCTTAGACCTTGCTCTCTCTCTCTCTCTCTCTGTCTGTCTCTCATTCACTCACTCTCTCTCTGTCTGTCTCTCTCTCGCTCACCCTCTCTCTCTCTGGCTCTCTCTAACAGCTCCACAGTCCTAATAACAGCTCCACAGTCCTAGCGGTAGCGCTGAGCTTGCCTTGGACACAGTTCCTCCTGCTCGGCTGGAAGATGTCCCGACCATTTCCTCCTCCTTGCCGAGGGCCCAGACAGGCCATCCATAGCCTGGAGGGAAGCTCAAGTTCACACGGCTAGCATCACACAGGCAGCATGTTTTTCAAAGGCCCGAATCAAAGGGGGACAGGAATGGGCCCATTACACGGCAGTAACATCTCCATAAACTGCTAAATTGGTGGAGAAATTCAACCTTGGTGGGTTTTGTGTTGTGGATTTACAGTCAAATGGAATTTTCTTTTCATTAATAGAAGACGTAGGCCTCTGGTTTGATGATACGTAAGCGCGGAGGCATGTATGAGAAATTTTAAATGTTTTACTTATCCATGTCTAAGTAACACAGACACGTGGACAAATTTTAAAAATGAGTGACTATACTTTCAACTGACCAAAAAAAGTCTCAGTAAAGGAAGAAACATTCAACACAGTCACAGCTTGTTTTTATGTTCGGGATATATACAGAGCTTACCACGATTTGCTAAGATGAAAGTCGTTCTCACAAATCATACACCTTGATTTATATTAACCTCCCGCAGTCTGTCAGCGAACAAGGTGAACAAACAAGATTAATGCTCTGGGCAAACAGTTTAGGGTGCGATTAGACACAATTAGAGCCCACACGTTCCTCCTCACCAGGCTGCAAGTTTGAACATTTTTTCCCCACAACAAACAATTCAGTCAAGATCAATTCGTAAGTCACCATGATTTCATCTCCCCTGGCTTGTCTGAGGGGAGGGGTAGAGAAAGCAACCAGCCTGTGCCAGTAAAAACATTAAGGACATGAGTTATCTCACTGGCTGAGTGTAGATCAAAGGGGGCAGCTCTACCCAGAGACTCTCCAAGCTAACACTCCCTTTGGGCATGTAAGGTTGGGGTGGTGTCTAAACACACACACAGACACACACACACACACACACACAACGTATGGTAGCTACATCCACCCAAGAAATCTTAGGTTGGGGTGGTGTCTAAACACACACACACACACGGCGCATGGTAGCTACATCCACCCAAGAACTCTTAGCCAGGCAATGGGGTAATTTGGTTTTCTAATTATCCATGGTCATCATGGGGAGTAGAACTGGAGTTCTGTTCTGTGCGGAACGTTCTCCACTCGGGTAAAATCCATATAGAAAGACAGCCGTGAAAATTTTGAATATCCTTCTTTCCCGTGGTCGTTCTGACTCATCTGGTGCCCTAGGAAAACGCATTTATGGCACTCACCCCATTAAAAAAACACTAAAAGTAAAACAATGTAGGGAAAAAGGACAATAAAAAAAAAGCTCTCCTATGGAATACTCTATGTCAACTATGACCACTAAATGCATTCATCCACGCACATCCCCAGTCCTGCACAGACAATCTCTAATTTCATATACACAGGGACATCCATGAGAATGAGGAGTGCCATAAGGTATATATAGTGCTTTCATGTGGCTAGGCGCAGTTCTGCTTGGCAGCCCATATAAGGTCACACTGGAAGCCATGAAACAAAACCAGAAGGAACTCTCCAACCTTTTCGCTCCGAATATCCCCGAGCGCCACCACCACCACAGCAGCAGCACCACCCAGCTGCCGCCTCCTCCACCAGGAGTGGCCTGACATGCACTCGGACCTACATCCGTCAGTGTTGTTCTGTTGCGTCTCCTTTTATTTGCGGTTGCCTAAGCAACAAAGTCTATGGTATGGAGGTGCTAAGCTCCTAATGCTTGTGAGCTTTAACACTTTCTCCCCTGAGGGAGGTGAAAGAGATGGCTGTGTGGGCTTGGTCCACTTCCATCCTTACAAGACCACAAGCTGCCCGCTTCGGGCTACCAGATGTGCGATGGGCCCGGTTTGCCATGCAATGTTAGCCAGTGCACTCACACTATAACCTGAGGCTGCTAGGTGGGAGAATAATAGACTATACACAGGAAGTCAGGTTTTTAAGATGTCAGAAGCTTTAGTCTTAAGTTTTTGTTTAATAGGCTTGGGGATCATTGTGGATTAAAGTGGCTTTCGTGGAACTGGAAAGGGTTAAGGTTATTAAGGTGGACAGCAGAAGGGGATGGTTTGCAAACCACAACCTCTTCTCAGGAAATCAGGAAACAAGAGCCCCCACCTCCCCCCCACCCCCCTCCATGTCAACTTTCCTCTTCGGAAAATTCTGGATAAATAAACATGAACGAGAACCATAGGAATGATCCCTGTACGTGTATACGAGAGAGAGTGCGAAAGAGAGGGAGAGAGAGAAAGAAAGAAAGAGAAAGAGAGAGAGAGTACAGTACAAGAATGGGAGAACGAAAGACTCTTTATGTGTGTGCACAGTGCAGCATTGCCTTTTCCAAAGCCTCCCCCCTCTTTGATGTAGTAAATCTGTGTAATTTAAGAAATATTTGGTTTCAAAGGGTCAGTTACAATATGCAGCCAGGAGCCGTCTCCCATTTCAGATTTGAGGAGCCAAGCAACAGGCCCTGAGCATTCAAGTAGCTGCTGAGTTACGACAAACCACTGAGAATACTGCTGAAGCAACGGAGAGAGTAAAAATAGTGTATCTTTCTACCATCTAAGGCTTAAGGGGAAAATAATTTCAAATGTGGTCCTTCCCTTTGATTTATCTCAGATAGCAACTTGCTGTGGGCCGGATTAGGGTCGAATCAGGGCCGGAACTGGCCCAACATCTGTGGCCATCCAGAAACCCACAACTCCAGTCGGTAGCCTCAGCAGGAAGGAAAGAATTTGTCTTCTGAAAGGCTCCTCCACCACCAAAATCCCCCTGTGCCATGTCAAATAATTTTTCATTTTGCTTTGTCAACAAGAAAGCCTTTCATGATGAAAAGACTCAAGAGCAACTACCTCTTACAAATAAGAGGGCCGTGGAGTAGGAACTCAACGTTTGAACAGTGAAGGTTTGCAGGGCTACATTTTACCGTGACGCCCCATCCCTGCACTCCACTGATTCCAGATGCGCTCATGCAAAAACTCTTGTGTCAACTACTTTACCACTCTTTCTCCCGTAAGAGCATGATGACAGGAGTCATCCATGAGGACGCGGGTAGACAAACAGCAGACAGCAAGCATCTGAAGAGCATGGATGACTCTGGGCTTAAAAGCACAGGACATTTGGTCGATGTGTTTTCACAGGTTGTTTGAGAAAACAAATCAACTCTGCTTGCTTAGGGAGCTGCCAGAATTTCGCCTAATGGTTTCGTGGCTGGGCCTGTTTTGGGTTTTAGCTACAAGTGGCTGGTCATGTTATACAAAAAGCCAAATGACCTAATCATTTCAAATCATACCATAATCAGCAGTAATATGTTTAAGACCAATTTATTATTTAAAGTGCTCAAATATGTTCTCTTGTCAGGAATGCTTGCAAGGTTAGAATCAAAAATGCACAGTAGAGTTTTTGCAGCTTGCTAACCAGACAAGAGATCATGCAAGTTCAGGTCTAGGTCAAAACATTATTATTTGGTTGTAATGTTAAAGACCCCAGAGGCTGTCTGTTTGTCTAGATGTTTTCTCCACAGACATAACCCCAAAGCCTTTAACGGACACTTGATGTGCTCTACTAAATCCCCAGCAGCTTGACACTGCTGACTCTCAGGTCAGCCACTGGGCCTTGTAAGGAGTGAGGCAGCACTCCTATGCCCAAGGGGATTCTGGGAATCGGAGTCTGAGCAACCAGCTGAACATAGTCCCTCCCCCGTTCTCAAGCTGAATCAGCCACTTGTCTTAGAGAGGCAGGAAGCCTCAAAGCAAGCCTTGCTCTGTTGGCAAGAAGGGGGCAGAGGCCTCCTTGAGTCCTTGGCTCTCCTCCAGCAGGCCTTAAAGTAGTCCTTAACTCCAAATTCGTGGTTGTCGACTGATATTAGATTCTCCTATAAAGCTGGCCTCATGGAGTCCCAAGTCTGAAAGTGAAAAGACTGGAAGTTGGACTTAATGGTCATATCAGTGAGTCAGAACTATGCCTGCTGTGTGTCTGAAAAGGCCACAATAACAGGGTTAAGAGGCGACGTCTGCCTAGTGACTTGCAGTCAAACATGTGGCAACATTTAATGTGACGTTCTAAAGTGCAACAGAAGAATTGTCCTTTTTAGAAAAAATTCCCTGATCTTTAAAAACTACTGATTCACCCGGAGATGACATTGACGGCTAAATTGCTCTTGGATGTTCTGCCTCGGAAAACGTCCAAAGCAACTGTTATCCCGCGTCTCAGTTTTCATGGAGCTGGGTAGACCAACGGCGAATCTGATCAGCCAGGATGGAGGTGGTGGTGGTGGTGGGGGGGGGGTTGCAGGAGGGTGTAGATGGAGCAGAAATGTGGAAAGGCGAACACTGTCTTGTTCCTTCAGTGCAGCTGCGAACTACTACCGACTAGTCTCAAAGGGCACCGACTTCTTGGACCTCGCTTCCTCTGCGTTTTTAATGCTCCTGCTGGATGTCTGACAAAACACACATTAACCAAAATGTCAGCGTGCTACGAGACTCTTCTGACTGGGCCCAACATCGAGCTGCAAGGGACCCGGTAATTTATGGCCGTTGACACTCGCATAACCTAAACTTTCCACCCGAGAGAACAGGCATGGCATAGCAGTCGATGGCCACACTCCTGCCTCCTTGAGTAATGTGATGTTTGCAATAGCGCTTGAAACGGGCCTGCAGACGACCGCTTTCACTGCGCGGCTGGCAGAGGTTGTCTTAAAAGGTATTCAACTGTGAGACTAACCAGGCCATGTGTTTTAAGCATGTATTTGTCAGGCACAGATATATTAATCCAGAGCGAGCATTTTGCTTCAGATATTGACCCCATTACGGAAAATGATTTGGTGGTCTTATTTTTTGAGCACATGCCTCGTATATATGTGGTTACTGCTCCCATTACCAAGGTCTCTATATATATAGAGAACACACACTGTCAGCAGAAAAGTAAAATGGTGGGAAATGAAAACAGACTTACTCCTTTTCCAAGAGAAGGTGGTATTTAATAGTATTGAAAAAAGATGACTGTCACCCGCCTAGTACAATTTCTGGACAAATGAATAAGCTGTACAGATTCTCCCGGCATGGACAGACCTTAAGCAAGTCTGGCCCCTTAAGTAGCTAGTAGTAGATTCCAGTTTTCATCACCTGTTGGTTGTAGAAGGTAGAGTATTGCCCTTAAGCTACAAAACCACTAAAGGAAGAATTTGAAATGAAAAGAAAGACAGGTACTTAAAACCCTCTAGACATATTGGTCAGATGTGTCAGAGCCCAAAATACCTATCCAAGAAAAACAAAAAATATGACTCACTGAACATGAGCTCTTGAGAAGAAGCTGTGCCACACTCAGCTTTCAGTCAAAAAGCAGTATGTGCCCAGGAGAACACCAGTTAAAAGACAGCAATTTAATTTGTCTGTTATATGTGTGTCTTTTTTACATTGTTCTTCACTAGATACATTTCATACATTTCATTAAGCTTGTTACAAAGAAAACAGAATTGTCACAGACTCTGTATCTCTGAAGTGCTCTAAAGAAACAGCACACACACTACCACAAACAAACCAATCACACTAGACAAATTGTCAACCATCTTGCATCAACGGCACCATTATCATCCAACTCTTTCAAATCACAGTGATGCTCCTGAAGCCAGAACAGTAAGAGGCCTAAACCCTAACCATCCAAACACATTGGGAGTGAGGCCTGCTGACTCTGCTGCTGCGTGAGGGACCATTACTCTTTCATGTTCCCTTTATGGACTGTGCACTTCCCTCTCCAGGGATCCCCCCTTCCATCTGCTCCCGACCAATAGGACGCTTCGTAAATCACCAGACAGACGCCCTGATGACGTACAGCTGGAGCTGAGAGCACAGCGGAGAGTGGGAGAGGGGACACGAGTGACGCTAATGTGTGTGTGTGTGTGTGTGTGTTTTGTGTTGTTTTTTCTGCAATTGGTTCACTGGGGCCAGCCAGTTTGACTAAAACAGTTTGGCTATTGTTGCTCTAAGTGAAACCACTGGAGATAGCGAGTGCATGATGCTAAGTTTGGATGGCCTATGAGTGTTTAATTCTATACAGAGGGCCAGTAACTCACATTCTAGTTATGTGCGTCAACAGCACCCACACGATAACCGCATTCTATTAGCAAATTCACTTTTCTCATTTAACTCAACAACTGACAGCAATCAGACAAATGGAATCTTCAAGGCGAGACGACCTGGTGGATGTGGAATGAGACACTCTGGGAGACATAGACTGATGCCTTGATATCTTTGAGGAGGCCATTTTTTTCTATCCATGACATAAAGGAAAGAAATCTCTCTACCCAGCCAAAAAAGGTTTAGTCATCTTAAGAGGAAAAATGTCACAATAACCTCAAATTGTCTACCACAGGATTAGGATATCAGAGGAGTTGCAAAAATGTCTCAGTGTCTGTGCTGAAGGTCATTACAAAGCAAGTTACTTCAAAAACAGCACAAAAAAACTCCCTGTTTGAGAAACAGTAATACCAAATGTTTCAGCCAATTTCGATTTACTTAAGCACATCACCGATGGTGGTTGCAACACCCTCCACAGCAATGGTGGTGCTTAAGCAGTGCATTTTTTTCTTGTAGCTGTGAGCGTTTAAGATAACTTGCGTAACTTGCCGATTTTACCTCCCTCTCCCTCTTTTCAACTTCTTTTCTTTTCTCTTCTTTTCCCTGCACTCTTTTCTTTGAGGCACTTTCCTCTTTTAGTCTTCTTGGAAGGGCAGCAGGGGGTTTGCACAAGCACTAAAAGCTAATGGGAGTGTGGTGTCATGGCCAGGAAGCTGCGGAGTCATTTGCCTCAGACAGTGTCGGCCGAGCCCTGAGGGGGGGCCGCGGCAGCCGGCCTTTTAGGGCCCCCGGAATGACAACAGCCCCACTGTACAGCTGAGAGCCATGCCATTGGACGGCGGAGAAGAACGAGGGCCTGACCTGGTAATCCAGGTGGACAAAAAGGCCATTCTTCTTTCACTGTTTTCCCTTATACCTGTTAGCAAAGCTATACCACCATCAACCCCCTCACTGTAAGATAAAGCTAGAGGCACTGAGGTTCAAGGGACTGGAGGAGTGTGTGTGTGTGTGTGTGTGTGTGTGTGTGTGTGTGAGAGTGTGAGAGAGAGAGAGAGAGAGAGAGAGAGAGAGAAAAAAGAGCGAGATAGGAGTAAGAATCATCACATAAATCAATTTATCTCCCATTGAGTAGTCACAATTCAGAAAGGCTATTCCATGATATACTGTAGCTTGTTGACACTCTTCTGTATCTGGGGAGGTCTATTGACTTTTAAACTTGTTTAAAAAGCTTAAACATTTCAGAAAGCAATTAACACAAGTCATTGAATCAAAGAGATTCTCAGTGTTATTTATTGCAAGTCCTTTATCATTATGAACATTTCATGGAACAATACTAAAGATGCCAATAAGATGGATAAGAAATGCATTCTGGCGACCATAAAAAGGAAAAGAGCACAAATAACTTGGCAGTTAATCCAAACATGAAAAGCCAGCGATACTGATAATATTCTCAAATTCTGTTCCAGTATTCTATGCCATGCCTTTTGGTTACAAGATAAAATTAGCAAAAGCAATCAAACAGATAAAGGCTTTTTACCAGATGTCATGTTTTATGTTGTTGAACTGCTGAATTAAAAGATAGATAAGGGTATTGGGGAAAACCAAAAACAACGGACATGAAGAACACAGCCGTGAGCCGTCTCACTAATATTAGACGCAGATCTGTGCAATGGCTAATGTAAAAACAGGCTCTCGCACATTTGGCAAGCTAAACAGAAAAAATCTGTTGATATAAGGACCTCACACTATCCAGGTCGTCCATTACATGCAAACCCTGTGCACTACAGGTCACTGGGAAATGAATTGGGACTAAACAAACTCTTTCCCCAACAGTCCAGGTCCTGCACTTCATATATGTTAGCAGACCTAAGGGAGCAGACTTCTCTCTGCAGTAGGAAATGAGGGGTAGGCCTGAGTTGTATATGTTTCCAGAGGGGGTGGGGGTTGGGGAAGGAGGGAATAAGACTTGTAGCTTCCATAAACCACCAACTGAGCAACGGCGCAGGGTTTTTCACAGCTCGAGTGCCTAGTCAGGTTTCTGGAGCTCTGATCCAGGGGCAAGTGCGGGTCACAGTTGTATGGCCCTTTTAATTTTTCTTGTTTGGAGGTATGTCTTTATGGTGCTCAAGGTTTTGGCAGATAGACATGGAAATTATAAAAATACCCCTTGCTTTTGTGCACAGTTTGCCCTCTCTGAGCCTTACCCAAAGTGGTTCCGTCTTCCAAGTTGTTCCACAACACGTACTTCGGATCAGTGTGCATTTGCGCACTGGGGACATGTTTTGCTGGAGAGTGCAGAGGGTTAGGAGAATACCAGAGATGCTCTTCCAAAAATCACAGCTTATTTACATCTGCAGATACTCATTTCTCCATATCCAAAGATGTGGTAACTGTTTGGGACCCATTATTAGGCGTAATGCTTAGGAGACTCTCCCAAATGACCCTTTAATGGAGTAATGTGGCTGGACCAAGGATGCTTTCTGGACGGCTGGAAGTTAAACAGTCCTTATTAAGCAATATAACTGTGAGGACATGGGGGACCATGATATTCAGCCATGGTGCTAAACATAAGGTTAGCAAATAACTAAATAAATACAAGGGTCCAACTCATGTTGCACAATAAACAGACCCAAAATGTGAGAAAAAGCTTCGCCAAGGAGGTAGCAACAGCATACATACTTCAACACTTGTATACAAATTGGCTGTTCTTGGCATGTTGTGGTATTCCATATGGAGTACAGCCCTAGAAAATGCCAAAATAACAGTTTGAGATGGTGTAAACCAAAATCAACATGGGTAAAACCATCTGTAAACAGACCTCAAGTACCACAACATTCAAGCAAACAGGAAGACAGCAAAACACGATCACTGTGACCACAGGCCGGCAAAGCAGCCGAGACAGACAAGTCTACCATCAACAGTAACCGGAGAGGACAGTTGGAGGCCTCGGTGGAAATCATAAAAATAAAACACACACACACAAAAAAGGCTTGGTTCGGTGACGAAGCCAGTTCTCGGTCCACAGGGAGCCCACTTCTCTCCGCTGTACAGGCAGTCTCACGTCGCCCTGCTGTGTGTCTCATATAAATGTCAATAAAAGAGCAACAACATCTAGTTTTGTTAGGCCCCACGCTGAAGGGAAAGGGACAACACACAACACAAGGTTTTTGTGTTATCGGTACTTCAGTGTTTCTTTTTAACCATTCCTGTTTGGGGACTGGCACCACATAATGCTACTCTTCATCTCTCTGAAGCATAGGTTTAAATCAAGAATCATGAGCCTTCATACCATTGCACAGAGTGCAGTGAAGCAATGAAGCCCATCACAGCATTGACTAATATGCAAGGCTCACAAAACCTTGTGTACAGTCCAAAAGTAACAAGAAGAACAACCGATGGATCCTTGAAAAATAACAACTATCAGTGTCAAAGATTAATAGAGCACATGACAGGATGGGAAGATTCAACATGATGGCCATCCAAGATCAACAGTGTCTAGCAAAGGTAAGCATCAAGTCTCACCCCGTTCTCAGCCATGCATCTCTATCCAAAATATGCCAGTGTAAGCCAGCAGTATCCTCAACTTGGCAACAGTGCACTACTTTATGTTGCTGCACTACTTGAGTATTCATGAGTAAAACATGTGTACCAGTAGCCTACAAAAAAAAAATTTCATGGTATACACATTCCACAACGGAAATCAACTGTACTACTCATATGAGTCTCTTGCCCTTGGGCCAAGTACGACATTATGTCTTCCCACTGGGAGGTCATTTGGTCAGATATCACCAGAAAATGAAACCTACAATAGGCCTACAATATTTTGTACATTTTGGAAACTTCTTGGCTGAGTCATCATTTCGTCACAGAACCCATGTGACATAAGGGAGAGGGTTAATTGTAGGGGAGGGGCTAGTGGTATTTAAGACCTCAGAAAGAGGTAGCTCTCTCTGCCCATTTTCATTGCGGTCTGGTTTGTGGTCCTGGGCTGTGCAGTTTTGCTCTTCAGACTGGCAAGTTTTTCTTTTCTTCTTTAGATACATTTTGTTTTTTCTTTTCTTAGTTCATAGGCCTACAATATTTTGTACATTTTGGAAACTTTATTTTTGTTTCTTTTATTTTTTTTGGTCACTTTTGGAGAACCTTGGACTGGACCTTGGACCTTGGCTGAGTCATCATTTCGTCACAGAACCCATGTGACACCAGTCAACATTTTTCTAAATGACTCCTGAAAACTGCAGTGGTGTTGGAGATGCAGGCTTTTCAATGAACAGATGCCGTATAAGTACAATCATTAGGCTCCTCGCCTTTCATTACAACAATAACATCGATAATGCATCTAGTCAGCCAAACCAGACTTCGTGAAAATAACCATGATTCCCTCATTGTTTCCTTTTCACATCAACCATGCTTGCTGCTGTGATTACAACTTGCCTGACCTTCAGAAACTGACCAGCATTAAATCATTCCACCTCTCAAATGAAGCTCATAGGAACATCTCATACAAAATAAATGAGGGCCTACTTCAAAGATGAAATGCAACACCAAAGAGGGAAAAAAAAAGAAAAAAAGAAAGAGAAGAAAAGAGAAACACAAGGACGAAGAGGAGTAGGAGGTCCTGATCAAAGTGTGTGGTGCGCTTGGGGCTTAAGCGTGTGGGACTGCCTGCTTCAGTTTGGAGGAAACCATAGAGGCTGAGCAGAGCTAATCCAAAACAGAGATGCGCTAGGCTAGCATTAGCATAAGCTAGCCAGGTCAGTCCAGTCACTGAGAATGATTGGAGGCTCCAGTAGTCTAACAGCACATTTGAAGAAAACACATGTTGCCAACTAAGACCACCACCACTAGTGCTCCATGCATAAGATGAGGGATGTCTTGGCAAAGAAGAATCGTGGCTAAAGCTTGTGTAAGTGAAAGGTGGTTCACCCCCTTAAAGCATGAATGTGGACAACAATGATTGGTGTTTTTTTTCATAACAATTTTCAGGGGGTAATTTTCAACCAGAACTATATGTTAACACCTTCTGTGTTACTTCTATGGCTCACAACAAAACCACACAAAAGATCCCAAAGATGATATGAAGGTGTGGAAAAAGCTAAACGACTCAAGACACTACGGGCCCCCATCTAGAACCAAACTTGGTAATGTTTACAGAGCCACGCACACGTAAAGGATCCAGCATGTTGTATGACTGATTTTTATCTTGAGTTCCTTTGGTCCTAATGAGGAACAGGACCGCAGTGTGACTATGGTATCTAGAGGAGTGAGACTACCAACTACACACACACACACACACACACACATGGGCATGCACACACACACACACACACACCTCCCCTCCAATGCCACCACCATGTGCTCAGCAGATGTTTAGGGTGAGGGTGGGGGGTGACTTTACATTCCCTTTGTACCCTCGATCCTTATTCCTCTCTCTCTCTCTCTCTCTTTCTCTGTTGTGGTTTGGCCTGACAATATCCTGACTCTGACCTCAAGAGCTCGTCCATAAAAACACTGATGGCAATTTAGAAATCCATGAACACTATTTTAGGGGTTTCAGATAAAAAAAAGAAGAAAAATGGGCACGTCTCGGCTGAAGAGTAAACGGTTGACTTCTGAGAAACAAGCCAACTCGTGACTGAACATATACATCCATTTCACAGGGATTAATCTAAAGGGCTTATTTTTAAATCACACCATGCTCTTCAGGTGTCACAACACTGCACAGCATAGCTACATTCACTTCATGGACATTAGAGGAACGTCTTTAATACCTTGTTGACTGAATGTAAACAGTTGCCAAAGTGCTTCTGAGGAGCAGCAACCCTAAGCAAACAGACTCTTATGAATGCAGGCAAAAGTCCCAAGTAAGCAGACAGATGGACTGAAACAAAAAAGAACAACTTTTTTTCTAGTATGTTCTTTCTGGGATGGATAGCCTCACACCTCACCCTCTCAGTCCATGTGGCTTAAAAAAAATAAAAAGAGGGTGCGGGTTTGAGGGCGATGAGAAAGACTTCATTTATCTTTGGCATGGCCCAATGAATCTGGAGTCTGTGCCTAGCCTAACGTGGCACACCACCAATTCGTCATATTTGATGATTGAGGACTTCCCCTGCCCAACAAGACTAATTTGACACTTAGCTGTAACAGACCAGGTCTGCTCCAAAAACAGACTCTTTGTGTGTGTGAGCTTGCATGTGTGTGTTTGTGTATCTGCATGCAGGTCTGTGTCTGTGTGTGTATGTATGTGAGTTTGTGTGTATTATTGCCATCTTGATGCACTGTGGGTATGACTGAAACAGTGTGTGTGTGGTTCACCACACCTTCTGTCTTTTTTTTAAGGCATCTCCAACTTTTACGACTTCCTCATAAACAGCTCTGCATAGGACTTGACCACTGCAGCTGCAAGCCAAGAATTTAATTGAGACTCTGTAATTTTGGAGACTTAACAATGTACACAAACATGTGTTAAAACAAAATGTCAGAAGTCTAATTCTCCTCATTTCCCTCATTTTCTCTCCCATTTCATAATTCTTAGATTAGCCAAGCCTGGCTTCCTCCCATTCTAATCAAGTTTGAAGTTAATGGTATGAACAACATTATTTTGTTTGGAGATGTAGAATTACCACTGAAAAACAAAAATCACACAAGCATGAGTCCCTGACACGCATTTACGGTTTGGAAGTCAGCAGAGAAAGTCTTTACTGTCTGCGAACAACAGCAATTAAACTTAAAAGGACCCGGAGTCCCTAACAACAGATTGCCTCTCCCTTAAAATGACTGACCAAACATGGCCATTGGACTTATCTCGCTCATCGCACAATAAAACGCAAAACTAAAACAAAGCATAAAAGTTCAATTAACACTAAAAAAAAAAAAATCTCAAAAGGCAGTACAAAGGGATCTATTCCGAAGCAATCTCAGACAGACAATGCTGGCTTGTCCTGAGTGTTCCAATTCAAGAGTGTCTGCTCTGCAGCAGACAAAAACAGCTTATGTGTAATTCGTAGGTCTGGTGCATTTTAAACCTCAATTCAAACTCAGTGCAGCCGGGTGGACAAGAGAGGAGGAGCGGAATGGTCGAGTGGAATGGTCGAGTGGAATGGTCCCCCTGGCATTCTTGTGAAGCCTGCAGTCCAGGCTCCTCAATGAAAGGGCCCTTTGAGAATAAGGAGGGCCACACTAGCCCACTGGGGCCGTCTGGTAAACTTCATCCCCACTCCACTCTTCTCCTCTCTGTTGCTCAATCTCTCTTTCTGAGGTGTGCTTTTTTCTCCCCCCCCTCCACCTCTCTTCCTCACTCTCTCTCTCTCTCTCTCTCTCCCCCACCTTCTTTTTCCTTTGTTCTTTGTTGTTCTCAAAGAGGCCTCTAACTAGCCAAACGCTGAGCCTCCAGCCTTGACATTCATATGTTTTGGCTTTGCTGAACCAGTCTGGAGGTAGTGTGGATGAAAATTAGATCACCAAAAGAAAGGCTGAAGGGATAAAAAGGAAAATCTCTTCCTTGAGCACTTGTCGTCAGGATATTAACTTGCCATTGAGAGACTCTCACTTAATAAAGAAATTAGCCACAGCAATGATCTAAACATGAGCAACTCACATTAACTTTTTAGTCTTTTTGTGGAAGAGGCCTGTTGGTAGTCTTCCCAACGTTGACACACAAGAGCGTCTGATATCATGTTCACATGCCCCGAGTCGGACCACACACACAGTGTGTTAAATTCATCACTGCTGCAGACTCTTCCTTTGTCTCTGTCTGTCTGTGTGTGTGTGTGAGTGTGCACGCATGTATATGTCTGTGTGTGTGTGTGTGTGTGTGTGTGTGTGTGTGTGTCGGCATGGCCAGGGCCCCTCCAGATAATACCCAGGTCCGTGATAAACAGCCCCCTGACCTGTGCGCCTCTGGACGTGTAATATCGTAATCATTTCAGTTTCCATATACACAGAGGGGGGCCCCCACAGCGGCGGCCCAGGCCTGTGCTTGGATTTGCTGCGCTCTGTTGTTTTCATAGCACATGCCTCTCTCGGCTTAAGGGCCTTCACTTGTGTATCCCCTCTGCACCTCACGCAAAGTTTACAGTCCCCCCCACCCCCGCTCTCTCCCAGAGACTAGCCGCTCTCGTAAACACACCACGATTGGGTCAGTATGGTGGAGGTCTGGGTATGGAGTGTGTGTGTGTGAGTGTGAGTGTGTGAGTGTGTGAGAGAGAGAGAGAGAGAGGAGGGGTGGGGAGTAGAGCTCCTATTATTTGTGTATCTGTGGATAACCCGCCTTCATCCACCTGCACCCAACCATGCAGCCACTGGCCCTTCCTCTCCCCCTGTCCCCTACCCACATCTATGCTAGAGTCACATGAATGACAATTGCGCAATTACAATGCCTTGCAAGTCCGCCGCCAAAAATAGCAACACAGGATCTACTGTAAGACCAATCAAAGGGGGTGGTATTAAAAATGAATAGAAGACGAGAGCCAATCAAGCGCTTTGAAACTGACACCGTGAGTGAAAGTGTGACAGCCAGTGGAGTCAGGTTACTAGCGTGAGTGGCACACAGAGTGCGGAGAGTCCGACGTGCGCTTTGATCAGTCTCTGTGCTCTACACATGCCAAACCGCATCGTAACAGATAACACCAAGAATTTGGTTCAGCAACCCCCCACCACCACCACCACCACCATCCCCCCAACCCCCACCCAACCAGCAGACCTCGGCAGAGTCGTACACAGACGGACTGATTATGGAGATCTGGGACGCATTGTCTCTGGCACAGGATCTCAGCTCTTAAAGAGAGAGAGGCTTGTTTAGAAAAGCAGGCCTATTGCAGTGTTGCTTAAAGCCATCTGTATCCATCTCAGCAGTGACTCAAAGTGACAACTTATTCTCCCTCTGGATGACAAGGGCCATTTGTGAAACATCTTATCGGCGTTTCTAGGCATACAAGATCAAAACAAAGCAGACAACTTTAGAAACAGAGAGACTTCTGCTAATGGTACCCTCCTACTAAAAGGGAGTTTCCTTGCTACCTACCTGCTTGCATAAGGGGGTTTAGGCCTTAGGTTTCTGTAAAGCACCTTGAGACAATATCAATTGTTCATGGTTCTAAATGACACATTTGAATAGAGGATTACTTCCAAGACATGGCAGTATAAGGACATTCTGAATCCACGCACTCCATTCAAAACAAATAGACGCAGCGATGAAGAGCGCAAGTAGGAGACCCCGTTTCAGACCCCTGCCTGCCTGCATGCTACTTCTCAGCGGGACATCTGGTTGCCATTTCTACCTTGGCCAACTGCTTTTTAATTGCAACATTAATCAGATGTCCAAAATCCTGTAGTAGAGGTCATCCCATAAACTAGGTGTTTATTTGATAGCCACTGGCCATAACAGTGCTGAATTGTCCAGGCACGATGGAGAAAAAAGGGATCTAATCCTGGATCATTGCTTATTATGCAATTATGATGATTCAGGAGGAAAGAGAGGTTAAAATATCCTCATTGTTGGCGTCTCAAATTGTCGCCATTTGGGAAGCTAATTACTCACCTAGTTAAAATGTTATCTTTTCCCCCACAAACACTTTTTTTTCGTGTCTGAGCACACCGATAATCCCTTGATCGCTTGGCCCAGTATTTGAGGTCGCTTGTGAGGAATTTTCCCACAAAAAGTGTTGGCAATATGGCGGCGCGATGGCCTTTTTTCCCAGGGGTCTGAACCGACTCCTTCCCAATAAACTTATGAAAGCAGCTCAAGAGCGTGATCCCGTTATCCCTTAGTGCCGGTCGCATTACACAGTGAGGTCACTGCCCAAAGACCCAAACCAGCCTTTAGTTGATCTGACACACACACACACACACACACACACACACACACAAGGATTGTCTTCAGTGTCTCCAGCAGCGTTTAGAGCTCAGAGTTTCAAGCGCTCCCCCACCCCATGGTGCGCACCTCAGGAGCTCCCTGCTGGACTCAAAGAAGAGTCCGGAAACAAAACTCAAAAAAAAGAGGCTTCTCTTTACAGTGCCAGTGCACCCGGAGTAAATTACCATGGAGACCCTAAAGCAGGTGTGGTGGCCCCAGATTTAGTGTGGGCTTCATTTAAAGGGAGCACAGCAACGGGGGATGGCGTGTGTGTGTGTGTGTGTGTGTAGGTTGGGGGTTCCTGCGAGGGCCACTGGCAGTGTTTACAGCTGCAAGGCTTCCCCTGCTTAGCCCTCCAGCCGCCCTTAATAAATACCTGTAAAATAAATAGACCATGGTGAAAACCGCCCAAAGTGCTTTTGCAGACATTGTAAATTAAAAAGGAGAGAATATGTCAGAGGATACGGAGCTGCTCTGCAGACGACTACAGGACTGGGGAGGGGAGGAGTCGAAGCTGAAAATGCTGACGCGCTCAGCCAGGACCTGGACGGAAAGCTGATCATTGGGCTATTCTAAAAGCCTTAGCGGTCAAACATGGACAGCTGAATGCGATTTCTGCACCTAAATCAAGAAGTAGCACATTCAAAAATACTATACAAGCTGAATTGTTTTTGGAGAGCGTTTACAAAGCGCGAACTAAGTAAAGAACTTCCAACTAAGCTCAACCAGGCCACTCTCATTTTAGCTATGGTTTGGTGCACTTTGGTAGGCTGTGTGTGCCTTTCCCTTTTTGACTCAACGGCCTTTAATTAAAACAGATGGCAAACCCCGGTTTTGCATGGTGCTAATGTGCAACTATGAGAGAGAAAGTTACTTTCACTCTTATTCCTTTCCTTTAGCTTTCCTGTTTCTTGTTAGTTTTGGAACCTGTGTCCCCCTCAAAATGACAACCTCAAAGACACTGTGTTAATACACACTGCAACAATTTAGTATACAACTCACCCTGAACATTGCGTTGACATTAACTGAAACTAATAGGGCCGCACAGGTGTACTGTATACACCTGGAGCCATGGGTAATTACGCCTGCTTTGTCTTATCTACCCACCGAGCGAACCAATCGCCTGGCTCCAATGTCTCTCTCTGTCTCTCTCTCTCTCTTCCCCCCTCCCTGGCCACCGACTCTCCAGAGAGATTAATAGGGAAAGGAGGAGATGGCTGAGTGAGGCCTTGCTGGCACCAGCACTTGAATACCTTTGGAATGAGCCTCCATGGTCGGGCAGGTTTCTGAGCTCTGATTTATCGCCGGTCCCTATCTGCCCCATCTGTTAGCAAGCTGTCTGCTCAGGTAAGCTGAAGCAGCAGCAGCAGCGGGCCCTGGCAGTGTGTCCATGTCTGTCTGCCGCCAGAAAGAGAGAGAGACACATCCCTCCTTTCAGTGGCACGAGGCCATGGCACACAAGGCCTGGCATTCAGCGTCACGGCAGGGGGAAATCACCGCAAATACGGACTAATGATTTAACACCTTGCAGAGTATGGTCTGTGTCTCCAGGAATTCTTAAAATTGTTTATGCTATGCTTGGCCATCGTGTTAGCGTGCTGAGAGCGGGTGCTTGCTGGGCAGGGATTTAAATGCTGTCGCGATGACATGTTATAACATAATCCAATGGCATGTAGGCGATACTGGAACAGGGGCAATTTGGCCATGGCTGTAAAACCTGATGCAACAGGCCGACAGCACACATGATACAGGTCTACTGAACTCAAATAGCGCACAAGATTGGGAACAAGTGGAAATCTGTTTTATGTCAAGAAACTGAATAAACTCTTTGTGTATCCCATTTTTATAGAGATCAAATAACAGTTTCTGAGTTTTTAAGTATCAAAGAAATGTGACTCACACTGGACTAGAGGATAATGGCCACAAATCCACAAGAAACTTTTTTTTTTTATTTGACAATTTGGCCCATTCCATTCAAGCTTGTAAAGCAATGAGTCTGTTTCACCAATAAAAGATGGTGTTGAAACCTAAATACCAACTCCACTCGAACAGGTTTCCAGTGCACTACGGCCTGGAATCCTGGAGGTTAGATGGACCGTTCCGAAAAATCCCAACTGCTCCTCAGCTCCCTCCTGCAAACGGCACGCTCCGTGGACAGGGAGCAAACCACAAGGCCATTTTGCGGTCGGCACTGAAGGGAAATTGGCGAAAATGATTAAACAAAAAACACATAATCCCTTCTAACTTTGTGCGAAACTCCCGAAAACAAAAAGGCCAACTCAAAAGGACAAGGGGGGGCAAGGAGGAATTTGGAGCAGGATTTGGACGTGCAACGCAAAATGAGGAAATGGATTTGCAATCACAGGCTCCCTTTTGAAGTCTCTCCAGAGACGCCATAAATCACTTGGCCATGGAGAGACACGTGCATGCGTTGTAAACCCTGTCTCTCGTGGAGCTATTTGTTAATTGCTAGGTCCAGCAGGCTGAGCTCTGTGATTGAATATGTCCATGGGCGACAGCATGTCAGCGCAGTCTTCAGCAGATGAATGAAAAACAGATTGCCAAACTGGAATATACTTTCTGTTTTTCAATTGTGCAAGGATCTCAGATAGTGATTGGTGAGGAAGATATACAAAACAACAGTATACAGTTTACTGTAAGAAGAAAAATCAGTAACAGTATACAGTTTACTGTAAGAAGTCAAAAATTGTTGCCTCAAATGTTAAATGTGAAGATTTATTGTGGAAAGGTACACTTGTGACTACATCAATCAGAACGGAGTAAACAAGTATAAGAACAGGTCATCCATCATCATCATGAATGATCACATCTACGCATCGCAACCCAGCAGGATGACACGCAAGTGAGCTGCCATTATTCCACATAATTCAACGTCAACCCGGGGACCAATAAATCGGTTTATCTGCACAGTTACTGGAGAAGCATTTAAGAAAGATATTTAAATGAATCATGGAACATTGATAAACACTTGGAGGCGAACACACCACCCACCACCCCCACCCCTTTATAATAAGAATTTGATGGGATGGAGTGTTTTAATAATTTCTATAGATTTATGAAAAGCTGTGGTGTACTGCCAGGGTGCTGATACCCTTCCAACATTAACATCCTGGGACTCGACTTGGATGTACAACAGAACTGTAAGGTCGGCTCTGGTATTGTTCAAGGAATTTAATGGGAAAAGCATGTCCCCACAACAGCAGAACATAAAACATTACATTCACCTATAAGGTTTAATTATTTAGTCTACTGACCTACACATGGCCAGGCCTTGATTTATATGCCCAGTGTTACATCTACGCTGATGCACTACCCGAGTTTCCCCTCTTGGGACGATTTGTTCGTATGCCTGGACTTGTAAAATGTGCACAAAAAAGACAAGAGAGATTGCGATTCAAATCAGGTTCCAGGCATTTTAAGGAAGACTGGTAATGACTAAGATTGCCTAAGCCATAATCACAAACAGAGCGACCAGAGGGTTGGCCAGAGCGAGGCTGTCGCTGTAAAACCTGACATGCCCTGAAAAAGGCTTGCGCCGCGTAGGTTCCCCCAAAAGACGAGCTAGAACTAATTCAAAACCGAGCTCTCCTGACATCACACAGAACGGCAAAGCATACGGCAGCGAAGTCAGCTGGGAGCACAGAGCATGGAGTATTTCAGGGAAAGCTTTCTTCATGGTTTTTCCTCTCTCTCTCTGTCCATCTTTGTTTTTTTTTTAAATGAGGTGCACCTGGTCAATCTCCCTGTCACTCACATCGACAGGATTTCCCCCTTGGGGGCAGCACGCCAGGCGTGCTGTGGTATAACAGCCCCACCAAATCAATGTCAGCACACTAGAAACAATGGAGCATGGTTAACTTCCAAGGGTCACCCCTGCACATAGAGCCTTATCCAACAATATGCTCCCTCTCCCTCTCTTTCTCTCTCAGTCAGGGGTCCCCTGGTCTGAATAAAGCTTTTTGGGGAGGAAAACCCGATACAAGCCGGGCCTTTTGCAAACACACGACGGTGAACATGGGTAAGGGGGGGAGCTTTAACAGGAGACTCGGGAGGACAATATGCCGCCTGAGTAATGTGAGATAAATCCACTGTAGAGAATCGTGAGAAAACACTAACACAGGCAGATGTTTTTGGATGGTAAACATCTGTGATCTGGTCTTCGGCCCCTGCACCCACCCCGCCACCACCACCACCTCTGCAGCACATGGCGTTGGTATTTACAGTGCCTAGTGCCCGGCTGGCAAACATACTGTGATCAGAAATGCCAACGGCAACAACAAAACCACTTGCAACTTACAGAATATTCCAATATAAAATTAAAAAAAGAGAAACCCTTATAAAATAAGCAACAGGATTTACTCTGGGACCTATCCCTAGCCAACACAATGTCTTCCAAGCCCGCAGACACGGCCCTCAACAGCTGTCTTTGGTTCTCATTCATCTTCAATGTTGACATTTTATTGTATCACAGCAGAAAGCAGTATCGAATCTGCCATTGACATACTAGTTTAACTCGAAAAAGACGCTCTGGCTTTATTGGATTTTGGCCCATGGGGGGATTTTCACATACTTACATACTAAAATGTGCAATTTACATCAATACTGCTCAGTGAAACAGAAAACCATTAATGTTTCACTTTTATGTTTAAACATGAGTACACAGTCTTCTTCATGCAAAGCCTGGTGAATGTCCACACACATTTCAATCCAAGATATTGAAATTATGGTGTGTGCATAACACCAGTGTGAATAGCCAAAATAGCTGTAATACAAACAGACCTACTCAACGTTTGTGCCAGTATCTGCTAATGGATAAAACTCCTTTCGTTCACCGATATCCTTGGCCCAGCCACACTCATTTGTGTCAGTAAACACCCAACATAGCGGCCTAACTAATGCAGCCGCTTTTGAGCAAACACCAAAAGAGCCCTAAAGAACGGCCACACTGTTAACAAACACGGCCATGATAAGGGGCCCACACAACAGTGGGCTGGCAGGGTTCTCCGTGGCGCTCCCTCTTTATCGGGGTAATTGAATGAGACAGCACCGAATCCCCCGCAAGGGGGGAAAGAAGCCATGAGCTGAGCTGGCCCTGGTCCCCACAGAAGAGAGAGAAGACACTTGGGGAGGCACAAAGGGAACAGATTGGGTGTCTGGAATGGAGGGAGGGATGGAGGGAGGGAGGGGGGTACAGAGAAAGAGAGAGAGGAAGAGGGAAGAAAGAGAGAGCCAGAGGGAGAGAATTGAAGAGAGAGAAAAAGGGAGCAGAGAAAGAGGGAGGGAGGAAGAGGGAAGAAAGAGAGAGGGAGAGAGACAAGACAGATACAGAAAGGAAGAGAAGGGAGGGAGAGAAAGAAATAAAAGGAGAAGGAGAAGGGGAACGAGATAGGGGGGCTGAGGCCCTCTACATCTGAAAGTGTGCAGAACAGAGAGAGAGAGAGAGAGAAAGAGAGACAGAGAGAGCGAGAGCAAAAGTGAACCTGACAAGGAGGCTTACACAGGCTCTCCAATAATGGCCCTCCCTCAGCAGTGAGACGTGTCCCCTCCAGTCCTCCCTCCTCGTCCCTCTCTGCCCCCTCCCGTCACACCGATTGCAGCACAAAGGGACTCCTTTGAGCATCCTGACATCTCTAAGTAGAGGCAGGCTAGGACTGTGCGCTGCGCCTGGGTCCCAAGAGTGGGTCAAGTGCCAGTTTAGCAGCTTGAATACAGACACTTGGCCCGCAAACATGTTCAAAGGGAGAGGCCCGTAAACCGATCGCCTTTAACTGGAGCACGATTGTCCCGTATTCACTGCATAGAAAAGCCATTTCAGTGCACAGATGAGGAATAAGACATAGTGGACTAATTGGCTGTTGTGGCTTAGCTAAAGAATTTAAAATAAACTGTTTGGTTTCAATTTTAAAATACATTTGGATTCCTCTGACACTCTCCTAACTAAATTACCTCACCACTTCCCTTTGAATCCTAAATATTTGCTTAATGTAAAAATGTAATTGGGCTGTATTATGCTTTCCATGGAGACATGTCAGACAGTCACCGAAGTTATATTGGAAAACCTGTACAGAAGTCATTTATTTTGGTCCCCCCAACCCACCCTTCCTGTAGGCTAGGAAAGGGTCTGCTTTGTCACTTAGCACAAATCACATCAAAGCCGTGTGTTTTGGGAAAGTCATTTACACCCACAGGATAGACAAAATAGTCCGCGAGTGGAGGGCAGAGGTCAGAGATTACAAATCATTCCCAGCGCCTCAGGAAATGAGGCCGGTGTCACCGAATGACATTTCCTCGGAGCCGGCTAACGGCAGAGTCAGGAGGGATGAGATTACTAGAAGGTTCTGTGTGCTACATGAATGAATGGAGTGAGGGAGGGAAAGAGCACACAGAGAAAGCAATATCCCAGAGCTGAGGCCCCAAGAGGAGGCTTCCCGATGGGACCAGGCTCCCTGAAAAAGTAGCTCTATTTACCCCGTGTGAAGTGCTGCTCCACGTTAACACCCCACCATGACGGGACAAGAGGAGTAGCCAGAAGAGAAGAGCCACTGTCTGGAAAAACGCTCAATCCGCAATCCTCTCACCCCTATCCGCTTTTCCGAGGAAAGACATAACTCATGCTGCGACTGTCTTTTCCGTGGCCATGCGCAAAAAGTCAGACACATTTAGGCCGCGGATCAGCTCGTTCCGACATTTATAGGTCCATTTTTAAAATGCCATTAAGCATGTTCCTGTGGGCCCATGAATGCGTTCCAATTTCAAGCCCTCGGACAAACAGGAACTTAAATAGGACCTCTAGAATTTTTTTGTGTCCTTGTGCTGACGTTGTTTGATGAAACTGCCTTCGAGGCACTCCTATTTTTCCTATGGCTCCAGAAAACAAAAATGGAAATCACCTAACACGAATGAGGTATTTTGGCGTCGGCGCGGTTTGCACAGGTGGAGAACGCATACAGGCCTCGAATGACGGTAGGTGCCAAGTCAAGCTGGAATAAGGCCCCAAGGCCTGAAAGACAAGCTAATGGGCCAAACTACTCACGTTCACTCGGTCCGCTCTACCCGAAAAACTCTCCGGCGGTAATCGTTTTCGCCCTACGAGGAACGGGATAGACACTATAATGTGTCTGGGAAGCTTCTGCAGTGACGCCTGGCCCTGTAATTTGCCAAGCGTGCCATTGTGTCTTCTTCTTCTTCTTCTTCTTCCTCACCCTACAAAGACACAAATCCCGTGCCACACAATCCACCATGGCCCAGGATTCATGGTTGGCTGCGGGCCTGTTCAAAGCTGAGCCAGCCCTTTTGATGTGTGTAATCAACAGCCGTTGTGATGATGAGCAAATGGAGCCGGCGGTCGTCACTGCTGAGTGGACGTGTGGAGCTGGGGGAAAGCTGCAACAGTGGAGTCAGGTGACCTCAGCTTGTCAACACGTCTGTCACACAACTAACAGGAGGAGAGAGAGAGAGAAAGAGAGAAAGAAAGAGAGAAAGAAAGAAAGAAAGAAAGAAAAAACCCCTCAAGAAAACAGGTTCTAGCGAAATCAACAGTATTCAGACTCATAAGAGAGAGAAAGAGAGAAAGAAAGAAAGAAAGAAAGAAAGAAAGAAAGAAAGAAAGAAAGAAAGAAAGAAAGAAAAGAAAGAAAGAAAGAAAGAAAGAGAAAACCCCCCAAGAAAACAGGTTCTGGCGAAATCTACAGTATTCAGACTCATTCAACCAGTTAGCTACAAAAAAGCTTGCCTGTCTGTACAGCAAAAAATTAATTAACTATGACCACCACCATAACTGGCTGACATTTGTTGCCATAGAGCAAAAAGACGTGAGCTCTTCATTACAGGACACTCTAATGAGCAAATCTAATGAGCAATATGTAGATTTAGATTGCTACCTAATGCACACACACACACACACACACACACGTTTAATGTGATTAGCAAATAATGCAACCTGAACAAACTAATGCCACTTAACTTCTTACATTTAAGCATCTCTGCAGGCTCGGATCAGGCAGGCCTTGGTTCACTTTCGTCTGCACTCACTCACCACAATGACAAGCAACACCACACTAATGCAGTGTATAAACAAACGTCAGTAATCCACTCAAACAGCTCCCACAAAGCAGACTAGCAGAGTCATGTGCTAAATCCCCCGTTTTGGAAGTCACTACTGTTTGTTTGTTTGTGTGTGTGTGTGTGTGTGTGTGTGTGTGTGTGTGTGTGTGTGTGTGTGTGTGAGAGAGAGAAAGAGCAAGAGAGAGAGAATATATGAGAATGCCACGACCACACATATTTACAAAGTGGCACTTGAATTTTTTTTTTGTCACATGTGATCAATGTTTGGTTACCTTGTACAAATGGAACTGGAAAACATGTAATCGCATTTAGATTTCCCCTGCAACTCAGTGAGTCTTTCCACTGGACAAGTTTCTTTGCTTGTGTGCCAAAAATCGAAAGTCCCTAAACCCCCGGTGATGAGGTCTAAATAAACACAGAAACTCTGTCAATACTCTGATTGTTTTCGCACACCCTTCAGGTCAGGCTCTGTGTGTATCTACCAAATCAAATGAGAAACAGTGTTTCCATGGGCCCCTTTTGGCAAATTATGCATTTACAGCAAGCACATGTTGGCAATGTGAATATGAAAATGACACTAATAAGGCACACGTGTGATGCAAATGAAATTGATTAAATTATGTTCAAATGTATATTTGAAGGTCACAAAGGCTTCTTTCTACATTTCTCGCTAGAGATACAACCATAAACCACTATGGGTGATTAAAGAATGTTAGAAATGCTCAAATACATAAACTGTATCTTATTTCAGATTGGCTTGGAGAGATGACGAGGATTCAACAAAAATGTCCACTTCCATAAATCTCACTGTTCTACAACATCTGTGCCTAATTAATATGAAGAGGGTGGAGGTTGAATGTATTTGGTTTGGGACAAGTTAGAGTCTAATTTGATAGACAGCGACTGGAAAACACAACATGGAGTCTGGGATTGGGATAAGCACCCAGGAAGGCAACCAAAACACGGCAGGCGGAATGATGGAACTCATGGCAGGAAACTGGCAGGAGGGAGGATAGGGAAAGACTCCGGGAGGAGTGAGTCAGGGAGCGTCGTCGGCGGCTGTGCCCCGATTCCAATAACATCGACACAAACAGTAAATTTCATGACAGCAGACACACTCAGTCACACACATAAATTCCCCTAAAAATGCTACCTTATTCTTTCGTTCTTGACAACGTAGCTAAATTTATATCTCCAATGCTCTTACTCAGTCACCAGTTTTCTGTCACCAGTTTTCCGCATCATTTTCTCTCCCTCTCTCTTTTTTCACTGGCCTCTTCATTTGTCTATCTCATTCTCTCTCTCTCTCTCTTGGTCAGTTCTCTCCCTTCTTGTCCTCCTCTCCCTCTCTATCATCCACGCACTCTACAGTTTTCTCCTTTCCTCACCCCCCTTTCTCTCCCTCTCCCCAACGCACCCCTCCTCCATCTCATAACATTAGCCAGGAATGATTGCCAGGGCCACATGATTAGAAGCAGATGCCACCAAGCCCATTTTTTTCACTCATTTTCACCCAGTTTTATCCAGATAGGGAAACACTATACACTGCTTGCATCATGCTACCCACAGCAATGGCCCTTTTCCTGCTCTTGTTGTTTACTGTAGGTTGCTGTATGCAAATGCAACTTTTCTTCAGTTTCAGTCCGTGAAACTGCACAGAGACATACAGGCACGTTTTCAAACATCCTCCTTCATCATCAACTTCCCCTATTATTAATGGATTTATAGACCACACTACAGAGAATCCGAATCTTAAGCCAAGCCAAAACATTTTTTAGAGTAACCCTTGCAAGACATGAAAGACTCGATCAGTTGGCTCATTTCTGGAAACATGACGTCTCTGAAATTGGCTGAGGAGTCGAAAAATTTAAAGTCATTTTGAGAGGCTGGTCCTGCAGAGTTCAAGATCGGCGTTTCAAATGCTTCTTGGCTGTGGCACTTTTAGTTTTTCATTTACGGCAAGATCTTATCACAGCCTTCTGCATACAAATGATATTCTTCCCCCCACACCCTCAGCAAATTCAAGATGCTATCTTTGCGCCATGAACAGAGATCACCCTCATTGTGAGGGTGGCTTAGGGATAGTAATTTCATCCAAGTGGCTGGGTTAAACCAACAGTGCCCATCTCGTAAATGGGGGCCATTCGCCTTGATGTCTGTGCCATTTGGAAGCTGAGGGACAACACTTTCTAATGAGGTGAGGATGAATGGAGAGAGAGAGAGAGAGAGAGAGAGAGAGAGAGAGAGAGAGAAAGACAGAAAGGCCGACAGAAAGATAGAAAGAAAGATAGAAAGAAACACAGAAAGAAACATAGAAAGAGAGAGAGAGGGTGAGAAAATATGAGAGAGAGAGAGAGAGAGAGAGAGAGAGAAAGGTGAGAGACAGAAAGTGCAAAAGATAGAAAGAAACACAGAAAGACCAGACTGCCTTCACTGCTGTTCACAAACTGACTTTGTTGCAAGCTTTGCCAACAAAGCGGCAGGATCTGTTCTTCGAAGAGTTTCGTCCTTCCATCCAAGGGCATAACATTCCAATACGTAAATACTGTTTAGAATCAAACTGTTTAGACATTCTCAAAGGATCCCTACAAGCCTTTATGGCGCTGGGTGCAAACATTCTCCAGGCTTTGTCCCACTCCATTTGAAGTGCAGAAGACTGCCCCAGGAAGGGTTTTTAAAAATGCAGGAATACGGTTCCTTGCAGGTCTGTCACATTCTTTTCTTGTTCGCCCTCCCGCCAGTCTTCGCCACCAAACTATGATTACCATAGCATCTGTGCTAGGAGGCACAGACTCTATCTACGAGCTTGTTAAACCCTTGGCCTCTCACGTGTCATTTCCGCACTTTCACAACCGTCAGTTATAACTCCCCTGTGAAGGAGAGGGGAGAGAGAGAGAGAGAGAGAGAGAGAGAAAGAGAGAGAAAGAAAGAAGAAAGAAAGAAATAAAAGAAAGAAAGAAAGAAAGAAAGAAAGAAAGAGAGAGATAAGCAGGGCAGGCTCTTTACAGATGGTACAAGCCTACTGTTTGTTGCCTGACACGACCAGGGAAAAAAAATGACATTCTACTCCAATACAGAAAGCATACACTCAGGTATTTAGCGTATGATAACTTTTTTAAAAGCAAGCTCCTGAGGCATGCTGCAGAAAAGGGCACTTTTTCACTGACGTTTTAGCCTCTCATTACAAAGAAAAGAGCTGTTGACTTCAAAAGGGAGCATAGCACAAGTACACGTGTTTGGAAACAGGCCCATTTGTTTTAATTAAGTCAGGGAGGAAGTGAAAAAAGTGCCTTCGGGCTCATGAGGAAAATATACATAGCAACAAAAAAGCGGGTTGGTGTTTTAAAGAAGAGGAGGGGAAAAAACTTGGTTACACAGTCATGGAAGTATGCGCTATCAAGCATGAGACAATGTTCTGTGATTGTTTATGTGGCAAATGAAAAACAGACTAAAGAATTAGGCCTAATGGCTCGTTAGGGGACCAAATGTTGGGGGAAATTTCAAACAGTGCCCAGGCACATGTTGACAACATAATTGATAAAAACAGCTATCCATAACAAACCCACAATCATTAAACCACAAGCTCGCCAAGCAGTGACTAGAAAATTGAGCTTAGGGTTTAGAAGATATGGAAAATTTCACGTAAGAGTGTACCATTACAACATGTGCTGCATCCGACAGAGCATAACTTTGAAGTGTATTTATAGAGCTAAAGTAGAAAATATTAACTTATGTGGATAATACTTTTGTCATTCAAGACTGGTGAGTTTTAAATGTTCCATCTGAACTACAAGAGAGGCTTACTCAAAGTCATGGACAAAGAATGTTGTCATAAATAACAGACCACTTTTTTCCATTAAACAAGAAATTTCTCAAACAAGAAAAGACTGTCTGAATTATTTGGACGAGCAACCATCAAAATGGGGTGATGTTACTGTTCACAAGATTTTAAAATGTTCATGCCAGCTATTAAGTTTGCTATTTATTCCTCAGAAATACAATTTGCGATCTACAAATGTCACAACACTTACACTAAGAGTAATGACCAAAAAACAAAAGGCACAGAGAACATTTCCGAATTACTAGAAAGAAACTTTCATCTCTTTCTCTCTCTCTCTCTGTCTATCTCCCTCTCTCTTTACTGTATTTCAGCATTCTAATCCACCTCTACTGGTTCCATTGGAATGCCTTTCAGCTTTGACTCTGCATGCCCATCTGTTGCACCTGATGAAAATTCCGGAACGCTGACAGGAACACCTGGTAGGCCTTGAGTGAACGCCGCCTGGGCGTGGTGTGGACAGATATTTGATGGACACTAATGAAATAGCCCTCAGAGGTAGATCCAGACCTGGCCTTCTCATCGTGATCCTGTCCAGACTCTGCAGACAGAGTGAGTATAAATATGGCCCCTTCACACGGTGCAGGCCCATTCATCTCCAACAAAGAATGTAAATGCAGGCAAACATCTTATATGGGAGAGAGGTGAAGCCAAAATGTTCTGCTTTACAGTGGTTATAGTTGCTTTATGCATTTCATGTAAAAAGGCCTATCTACTGTACACTACAAAAGGTGACTGCGAGTTAGCAAGCCCTTAAATACGACATTATTTCTTAGCCCCTCAAAGGAAAAGTATTCAATAATGCCAAAGTAGATTTCACCTTTGGATGTTAAGCCTGGAGATTGCAATGCCATGTGGGTGCCTCTCATAACAGAGACGGGTGTGCTATGATGGATGTACCACTGCTGGTTGATTCCACATTTCTAGACAATGAGTTACAGAGCTCGCAATGCATTTTGTATCGGCCAGATCTCTGCAAAGCAAAGAACAGGGAGGAACCCCATTTACTTTCCTATGACCTAAATACTGAGAGCCTTTCATCTGAGCTCAGTGTTGAGCACTGCAAAATGATCTCAGGACGCCTGGAAAAATCCCTCTCAAACTTCATTGAAACAGAAAAAGGTGTTTCTTTGAGACATTTTTGCAAGAGCAACATTACAAACACAGAAAACATGCGTCCAAAAAACACACAAGACATGTTTCGATTAACAGCCAGGCCGTCACACCTGGTTTCTGCAGGGTATCAATTTTTAACCGGCTATCGCCACGTCCAGAGGCTCTCCCATAAAGGCAGCAAAGTCTTCTGAAGCTTTGTCTGACAGTCTGCCTGTCTTCCCTTTTTCATGTGGCTAATGGGTTATGTTATGAGGGTATGGCTCCCTTGTCAAATGTCGTTAAAACTTTATTTTCCGACAGGCATTAAGGACATCTCCTCCAACTCCTTTTGAAAGTTACACCCACACTATCTGTTCCCTGCCTGCTCCATCTGAATGATCTACAACACCATGGCCCATGTGAGACACACACACACACACAGAGAGAGAGCTTTGTGAGCCAAACCTGCTATTACTGCTGCTCTCTGATCAAAATTTTATGTGCGACCTTCAAGGGCATAAAATTAACTGAACTCCCTTAATACAGGGATACATCCACCTACTTATTTTGGATAAGGCCTATTCCAATTGAGAGCACCCCTGGTTCTGTTTACAAGGCTTTGCTGCTCATTTTCTATCGCTTGCTCTCAGCAGGCGTTGGCCTCTAACACACTTACTAAACAGCAATTAGGCTGAGGGGCTCATATTGTGGCTAAATATGCAGCCTTTGGTTCGACATGCAATCAGGATAATTCCACTGAATCAACGATGATCGAAACGCGCCTGCCAGACAAACCTAATCACGGCAGTTTAGGGGCTAAAGCCATTATATTTGAAGACCGGGTTTTTTTTTTCTTGGCTGCCTCTGCTGAGAGACCTTGGCCAACAAATGATGCACTCTCAGTAAAAGTTATTCTCATAAATCGGTCTGGCTTCAAGCTGGAGCGGGGTCAAATACGAATTACAGATCCCTACGTACGAACCGGGGCTGAAATTAATGTGCAACTGAAAACTGACTCGTCGGAGATCAGACTCGACACAAGCCCGAAAGAAACGAGCTCTGAAAGACAATACGCCCTGGCAGATGCCCCCGGCTCGTGACGAAGACCAGAGCCACATTACAGACTTTCACTTTGCATTTGTTTGTGTTTCTATGGCTCATGCACTATTCCAAATAAAAGATTGGAAAAATCAGTCAGAAAAACATTTGAATTACCTTCGCATTAGTGCAGCACCAGGGACAGAGCAGGGATCCAATTTTCCAAACAGAAGGCAACCGCATTATTATTTCTCTCTTACAGAGAGGGGGAGGGGGAAAGAGTGCACACTTGGGTTTTGATGGACTCTGACCCTCTGGCGTGTCCAAAACTACTGTGTCAGCTCAGCTTCCCTACTCATGCCTTGGCAGACGGACTCACCTCAAGTCTTCTCGCTCCCAACCCACTAAATCACCCATCCCGGGCCTTCTTCAGTTCCCTAAATCTAAGCCCCACTGTTCCATGTCATCCCTTTAGGTGGAGGCTTCCGTGATGAGATGCACCCAGAATGAAGCCAAGCTGGCACTGGTCGTGTCCACATTTTTGGGATTCAACCATCAATGTCTTTCACATCAGAACTGAGGGAAAGAATGGATTTCCTGCTTGTCCCCACAGATTCTAGTCAGCTATAGTCAGCTTCCCAGCAATGAAGTCTTGAAGGACCCTCTGTTCGCCTGAGTAACTGTTTTCTTAACATATTTCCATTAGAGGAAATGGTGGAGAACATTCTTCAATAATAAAACATTGTATCATAGCCCAAATATTGCCACAGCATCATATCATTGTCTTTTTGGCAACCCCCACCTCCTACAAAGCAACTAAGAGTATTTCTCCTCAAACAGAAACAGACAGGTAGCATCTGTCTCCTGTGAATGGCTTTAAGATGACTCTTTGAGGAGTGTTTTAAAAAGAAAAAGGGTTGAGTGGCTTTAAGATGACTCTTTGAGGAGTGTTTTAAAAGGGAAAGGGTTGAGTGCTGTTGATGTGTGGAGGCTTCTCTGGCTCCACTTCCCCTCTCTGAGGCTTAGCTGGGGCCTATTCCTGAGCTGGCTTTGGGTGGCCCGTGGAAAATGTCACATTGCGGCTTTAATGCCGAGCGCGGGGATGAATTAGGGCCCCCTCAAACTGTCAGAGGAAATCTGAATATGGAGAGTCAGCACAAAATTCCACAAAACTTTAGTCATCTAAAAACAGAACCGCAGCAACAAAAAAAAATAAATAAATAAATAAATAAAAAGTCTTTTGATGCCAGAACATGCTTGGCACAAAGTGGACAGGCTGTCTGTAAGTATAGCCCATGTAAAATGTTAGGTGTTAAAAAAAAGCCAGTGATGGACACAAATGTATGGTTTTAGTACTCCCTTCCAAAGACTGCTGCCCTCCCTAATGGAAGAAGGTGAGGAATGTTTCATAGCAAAAAAAGAAAAACACAACACTGCACATGTTTGAAAAGTGTGTTGATAGTTCACTTTTTCATTTGGCAATCACACTGCCGACCTTGAATTTAAAAACAACAAAAAAGAAACGACTGTATTGGAGCCATGTATTTCTTTGGCACCAGTTGGTCACCATTGCTTGTCTGTTTACTGGCAGACCTTAACACTAACACACACTCAGACACCACCACACCAGCAGCTGAAGAGGACTTTTTTTTCGTACACTTTCCCCTGCCATGCCTTTATCTGTTCTTTTACTGCCTATATCGATCTTAATCTCGCTTTATTTCAGCACTCCCTACGTGCACCACATGGCCCATCCACACAGCACTGAGAACGTATAATCATCCTCCTCATCTGGCCCATTCATCATCAGCAGCAGCCCCATGGAAATGGCACAGGCTGGTTTGCGTGACTGGACCTTTCAGTACGTAGCGGACGCTTCCTCAAAACTGACCCAAGTTTCGAGTGCTTAGAGCTCGTCCACTCCCAGTGGCGGCCTGTTTGGATTGGACATCCGGGGGAACGGCAGCTGGGGAGCTTAATGTGCTTAGTAAAAGCATATTTCCGCTGTACACGCAACCGCTGACCACAGGCTCCTTAGCTGGAGTCGTCCGCACGGCTATGGCAGTGGCCGCTCCCATTTCAGCACGCTGACAGCTCTGTCCAAGGACAGTGTGAGGTGGTTTATTAAGACTGCAGGACTGAGGCTGCTGAGCGCACGCAGGCTAGATCTGGTCCTGTCCCAATGTACTTTTCTCTCTCTCTCTCCTTCTCAAACACACACACACACACACACACAGAGCCTTTCAGATTTTCACAAAAACACACACACACGCACTTTCAATTTCTTTGATACACAGGCAGTCTCTCTCTCTCACACACACACACACACACACACACGTCTTCTTTCTTTCTCTCTTTCCCTCTCTCACACACATATAAACAGACAGACACCCACTCTTGCCACGCACACACAGACACACAGGCGCGCGCGCACACACACACACACACAGGCACACACACACACACACACACTCACTCTCCATCTCTCTCAGACCCACACACACACAGGCATGGGGTATGAATCATGAGCAAGGCAAGCTTCTTCACATCCATTCCAGCACTCTTGCCATGTTTGTCACCAGTCGGTAATTTTGTTTAAACAGAGAACAAAGGCACTTTTAATACTGCCCCTCTCACTGCTGAAAACCACAGTTCCAATCTGGTAAAGTATACAGGGAACAGCCTGTAGCATCCTGCAATGCAACCTTAAGACATCTCTTTTTACCCAAGAAAGTGCACACACACACACAAAACTGATTTCACAGAGAGCTTACAGGATCAACAACCCTTTGCTTACAGTGGGAAGCCCAACTTCTTGCCCGGGGCAAGGGCTGCTTTGAAGATTTCCGCCCTTGCCCAGGTTAACACTGGATTAGTAGCTTGAACTTTGGCTCACTCTTCAGCCACGTCCAGTTCAGCTAACGTATGCCTCGGATCACAAACAATACAGGGGGCGGGGGCGGGGGCACCAATTTAAGACAGGGCCAACCTGCCAATGCCCTTTCCTTTTGTTCACCCCTTTACAACCTCGGCAACCAGTAACATTCCACTATAAATCAGGGCCTCATGATGCCTGTAGTGGGTTGTTTGCACATTCACTAGCACGCGTACACACACACTGCAGTGCAGTGGAAGTAACTCATTGCAGCCATAGTTTCATAATCTGCACAGCAACCAGCAGCCAAACATCAATCATCTTGACTAGATGTTATTGTTTAAATGTTCTTGCTGGATTAGCACTTTGGATGATGGGAAATCAGTGCATCATTAAGATTTTGTAAAGGCATACCACTAATTTATCATGGCAATCATTAACACAGACATTGCTGGAAGGGAGGGTTGGTGCAGGGTGGATTGCAATTATGTCTGGATAAAAATAGTCAAGGATTTCTAAGAATTCAATAAGCAACTCAATGGTAGTTCATCAGCAAATGGAATTTTAGATCCGGTACAAAGGGGGAAAAATAAAAAGAATAGAAATTTCTTCTTTGTTGCATTGTTTGGCTGTAAGACAACTGCCAGTGGGCCCCAAGTGCTGTTATTAGTGACTAAAACAATTAGCATGTCAATGCCTTTGTTGAATATCCGTAACACCTTTTGATGGGGTGTGAGTGCGAGCAAAAGAAGTTAACCTCCCGTGGCTAGCTACAAAGGGGCTCCCCTACGGAGTGCTCAATCTCTTGATAAACAGGCAGGGTTCTTTCAATGTGGAATTCCAATGCATAACCTGGTGCCATACACACGCAAAATGGTTCTGGGGAGCTTTTTGCAGATCACCATCTGTCAACGGCATTCAAATAAAACCCAATGGTGGGTAGCCTACTGTAGGCCTACAGTACCAAAGTAAGTCAATATGGACATGAGCGAGGCTAAAGGTGATGGAGATGAAGAGGTTTTGATTGAGCCCCATCCCCCTTGCGTTGATAGGCTACCAAATGGCAGAGGCCAGGGGCGCTAGTTCACAACAGGATATATCGACATCTGTCACCTCCCGTGGAGAGGTAAATGAATTAGAAAGTCCGACAAAAGCTCTGGATCACTTTCAAATATGCATCAGATAACGCCCACCACTTTAGGCCTTACTCTGCGGCCGCCCGTAACTACCCACAACTTCACAGGATTCATGAGTGTGATACAACGGAACGTTTAAGAACAATAGACTGAGTTGGCTACCAATAAATTATCCTTAAGTTTACCAGCCAGTAAGTGGAACATGCTTTTGAGGTCTGGACAACTCATGTCCCATCAAGGCGGTTTTCAGTTCTTCCACTAAAGAACAGCTCCACAAAAGAACCATGAAATTTGTGGGGTAGCCTATACGCAGACAAGCATTCAACACTAAAAACTTAATCTGGGCAATAACACTTAACAATATACCCATAAGACACAGACTCTGCCTAAAACACTAAAAACGACCTACGGTCATATGTTAACAACCCTCCTTTAAACAAGACTGAAACCCATTGTATTGGCTGTTGAACCGCATTTTAATGTTCCTTCAAACACAAAAGACCTTTTTTAGAAGTCTGTCAATAGGCAATCCCACAGGAAATCAGACCTCTATGATTGGATCAATGTGTGCTTTGCTTTTTAAGATGGCCTCTTAGGCTACTTTTCACTGAAGTAGGCCTATTGAAAATCATTTAAAAGTTTTATTACCACCTCAGGACAAGACAGGCTAGACTGCACATACTCGGTTTAAAAAAACAACATTTCTTCTTAAGGGAGGTCTCACTTTAAACACCATTTTCTATGCACTGCTTCTCCAAACAACAAATTGAAAGTTTTGGAATTTACTTACATGTCAGAGTTTGGACCATCACAGTTGCCACAAGAAGTATGGTTTTCGTGAAACGTACAAGTAAATAAGACTTTATCCGTGTCACACGCATCTTTCCACTCAGTGCGCTCACTCAGATGTACCAAACAGGGAGATTCGCATCCGACATGCAGGAGCGCAGGTATTTCACTACAACAAGCGCCACTTCTGTAGCCTAGAGCGTTTATAAAACTATTTCTCCAAAGACATTCAATGCACAGGTAAAAGTGTACAGGAGTTATTTTCAAAAGTCAGGTGTGGGATACGGTAAACTCCACGGAGAAGCTTCCTTTCAAAATAACGGCGCAGCTCATCCCGCAGAGTCAATGGAAGAAAGACGTCGAGCAGCACTGGTCCCTTCCAGTGTTTCTGAACTCTCCCAGTTGAACAAAGTGAACGGTGAGGCTCTCTCTGTCCGTTCATGACGTAGCATGGATGGACCCAGGGGTGGGAGAATGTTGGAAAACTGTTGAGAGTTGGCGGCATGCGCCATCTACGGGTGACAACTTTCTAGAAGTGTTACTCCTTTTGGGATACTTCCTTTAGTAGCGCTCACGCCTTTATATTAATAAATTGTTTCAACGCGTAGACGTGGGTCCAAGACAGCGATCTGCTCGTTGTTAAAAGTGATTTAGACAACTGCTCTGGATTAAATAACGTGTTTCTCGTTATAAGACCATTTAAAAAGGCATTCTGGTTTCTGTCAGCGTCATACAGTAGAGCTATAGGCCGTGATTTTATTTCACACATTAGAGTAGAAAACCAATAGCCACTTGCTTTTTATTTAATTAACTTTCATTCAAATTAACATTAGCAGCATATAAAGGCACATTATAAAATGTATCTCCAACAGTGTTATTCCATTAAACAATCAAATAATATAGAAAAAAACACATATGCATTTACAAGCTGATATTCAACATATGACATAAATAAGCAATTGAGTGGTGGAAATATATATAATATATATGCTTTCCGTGACCTACAATCACATTTGTTGCATAGTGATAAAGATCTTCCTCAGACAAACTCAACCAGTTGAAAAGTGATCATTTGCCAGTACTACTCAATGTTATTCCTACAGGTATCCTGTTCCTCTGAGGTATATGGCAAAGCACATTTGTCATAAAAGAAAAATAATGTTTTTAAACACTGTTTGTACAGTGACATAGTAGTTTCCACACAACTGCTCTTATTATATCAAAATACACTGACACACTTGAGCCATTAAAAGAAAAAGTAAAAGGAAACAATTTAATGATGTTTCAAAAATGTTACCTCAATATCACAAAAGAAAAAAAAAAATATGCACACATAAAAACAGTGCAAAACTGCATTCGAATGATTTTTTTTTTTAGAGCGAACAACCCTTTGGTCAAATGTGACAAAAAGAACAGTATACAACACAAGCAATTTTTTTTGTCACAGTGTGGTGAAAAATAACAGTCCATATAAAATTTATAAAAAATGTGTTACTCTTTCAGTATTTATTATGGATTAGTTAAGACTTGCTATCATAATTCAAGGCATTCATGAGGAAATAAATAGTTTTTCGGTGGTGCACACCTTGTAGACCAGTGAACAGCAAATATTACATTCAATTCCATATGAAATGAGCGACTGAAAACACTTCTATACAGTATCTGAGTAAAAATAAAAAATCAAAGTAACTGTTGCGTGAAAAAAAGAATGATGTGATTATAGTATTGTTCTGGCCACTACAGTAATGCTGAAGCCACCTGCTATATCAAGCATTAACCGTTGGACAGCTTCTCACATGTGGTCCTCCGTGCCAAAGAGGTCAACCAGCGAGGGGTCTGTTGACTGGCTTGCCAAGCGTGTCTTGGGGTCCGGAGTGCACTGCTGGAATTATTTCAGCATAGCTGACGCAGCTTCGCGTATACAACTGGCCGCTTTCTCAATCTCCTCTTTGGATTGCTCCACGGTCACGACCACCCGGATGCTGCAGGTCAGTGGAAAAATCAGATGTTTGTTTTAGAAGAGTTCACATTGTGGCAACGCACGTGGCTAATAACAATGCTGAGATCCGCACATGTTAACACTGTGGGCAGACAGAGGGGGAGAGGAAAATAAACATCGACAAGATTTACCTTGGTGGAGGAAGAAACTTCTCTTCTTTGTCAAGATATCTTGCTTGTGTAAGAGCTATTCCTCTGTCCAAACACTGCAATACAGGACATTTTATAAATGTAGCGGCATAAAACTTTTATAATATAACAATATAACTGCATTTATTATACATATACGTTGGGAGGTTTCACCATTGTATTTGTGCATAGTGAAATAAAAGGTTTTGCGCTTCATATCTAACCGTAGTAATCTTACCTGATCTGATCTTGAATAAAGTGTATAGACTCATTCCCACTTACGTAATCAACGATGCTGCGGAGTGTCTTGACGTCGCTGTCTCTGGACCCGGTGCTCTTCTCCAGCTGCAGATGGAGGGCTGGAGCAAAGGACTCGCCAACAACCTTCAGCCCTGGAGTCCTGCAGCAGTCACACAAGACACACTCCAGTCACACCCATGCACAATCTTTTGGCTGATGCCAACACATCCATGCCGTGCAGTGAAGTGTATGTTTCATTAGTGTCTGCACCTGGTAATTAAAACCATGATCTTGCTCTATAGCTGAAAAACCCAAGTGCATAAATCTAACACAGCCTGTCCTTAAATATACTGCCTATTAAAGACTTGAAGAGCATGAACTGTACCTCACATGTTGAGAAGACTCCAAACATACAGGGGCCTCCCCAAACGCATGTATGAGAAGCATCCAGCAGACAAGTGTTTCAAACCTCTGTTTGCGTATTTTGTTCCTTCTTCCCTGGGCCACAATCAGACCACAATACACAAAGCGGCCCTTTCTGGGAAAGTACCAGAAAACGCTGAGGGTTGTAGCGCCCACGCTAACCAATGCTTGTGTGCAAAAATACTCTGTACCCTCGCTGACTGGAAGCGTTAGGAGTTCCCACACATACCGTTTGAGAGGTCCCAAGCCTCATCCTGCTGGACTTGACTGATCTAGTAATGTAAAGTTACTGGTATTTAGCAGACATTTTTTCCCCAAGCAACACAAACTTGCAAGAGTGGATTTGGGATTTGAACCCAGGCCAACCGATTGTCAAGCAGCAACACAACCACTGCTCCACCATGCCTACCGGTATATTAAGTCCCCCCACAGCCTATTTTTAACTATAAATACCCTAATCAGGCTAATCACGAGCTAGGGGCTAATTGCAGTGCCTATCTTATAAACTGAGAATAACTTATCAGATAACTTCAAACATTATCAGAAGGGATAGACACCAAACATGGGAAGAGGGAGATCCCCAAGAGGACAACTGAGGGATACAATCTCCTGTATCTTCTCTCATAATGTTACAGCAGAACTGTGCGGCCAAGAAAAGAAGGGAGTCTCTGAGCATGATGTATGTGTGCAGTAGAAACAGGAAAAGCCCTTGTGTCAAGAGTGTAAATATCCTGACGAGGGGAGAGACAGAAGTGCGAAACTAGTCGGGGGGTTGTTGAATTTTTCACAACCCAAAAAAAAAGAGGGGAGAGCAAATTCATAAATCAGCACAGGTTGTTGTGATTGCTGTCCGATACCTGCTAAACCGCAAGTATAGCATCACAGTGTCGGATTCCTCGGCTGCAGCGACTGAGAGGCTAAGACAGGCTGTCTATTTTATTTATCTATTTATTTTTTTTAAATATCACTCTCTTTTCTGTAGCCAACAACGTAAATTTGCAAAAACTCTTGCTATATGGCCAAATCGCAACATTCTGTTGTCTTAAATTATGTGGTGCAAAACTGCTTCCATTAAATAACGTTACAGGAAATGTTTTGACTTCAAGAGCCTTTCCCTGTGTTTGTGCCAGACTGCTGGTTTCTTTCATGGGAAACAGCTCGGCAGACTCCAACTCACCCTTGCAGAGCCTTGTGGACGTGCTTGCATTTGTCCCCCAGGATGACGAAAATGTCTTCAACAGAGAGGAGAGAGAGAGAGACAAGAGACACAGACACACAAAGAGAGAGACAAATAAAACATACGTACACACAGAAGGATACTCAACTTCCCCTCTGTTGAAATACCCTCTCCTCAGTCCCTGTTCAGTGCAAGAAGCAGCACAGAAGGCTACTCAACATCACTTCCCTTGAACCCCCCCAACCCCACTCCCCATACAGTGCAGTTAGTCCACACTGTGTGGGGCTCAGGGAGCGGAGTCCCGACGGGCCGAGGGTAATTAGTTTACCTTGGCCAGCAGGAGCCTGGCGCCCCCTTCACCAGGGCCTGCTGGGAGGTGGAGCAGGACAGTCGACCGCGACTCATCTCTCATCGTGAGACTGGCCATAAAGCCTAAACACCCATTCCCCCCCATACTAGATAACTTTGACATTACGTAAGTGCAGAACTATATGCCGTTCAGCCTCTTTCTGATATATAGGAAAAAGGGTCTGCGAGAAAAGTTCATTGTCTAAGGGCCGTAGGGCATTTTCTATACAAAGGACTGCATCTATAAGGTTTGGATTCAAGAATCTGTGTGAATGTGTGGGAGTTATACAGGCAAACAAAACAACACAAATCAGGTCAGACAGTGCCTAAATGGCTGTAAGTTCAAGTATTAGTCTGGATCATTTTCAAGGAGTTTGACCCATTCAAGTCAACAGAATACATCAAAAGCAGCCAGATTGTTCATAAGCTCAAAAGAGCTTCCATTGTTAAGATGTGTGAGTTTTGGATGTCTCTTAAATATGGACATGCTGTGTTGTACTTAAGTTTCAGTTAGTTTCTGTGTTGATGTACTGTTTGAGGCTTTGGCACAAAACTGTCCCACAGAAGAAATTAGTCATACATATTCCTGATACACATTCCAAAAACTTAATAACAAAGAATAATTTAAATCAGATGTTAAAGCACATCTGATCTCATGTAAATAACTTTTGACAAGTTAGACATTCTTAAAAAAAAAAAATTCAACTCATTCCTTTACAGACACTGAGTACACAGCTCCACTGCCGGCCTGCTGTCTGGTCAGACTCCCGTGCATCAGGCCCTCCACCCCAAGGTCAGGCGACAGAGCGTTCAGTTGGCCGACCAGCCAACCGGCCTCTATACAGGCCTCAGCATATGGTCTAAATCATAAACCTTACTGAAGCCAGGCCAGTTTAATTTAAAAAGCACCCAAAAGAAGGAACGCTCTTGGTCATTTGGTTACGAAGAGAAAAAAGGGAAAACTAATTACATCCCTTTCTCTCCCATACACAGACACATCATATCCCAATCCAAGCAGACCTAGCAAAGGCTGTCTGTGCAGTACAAGATTACTGCATGTGTATGCATGCAGTTAGCAATGACATAGAGAAAGCTGCCTAACTGATGAGGATAACAGAAGAGCAAAAACAGAGGCTGAAACTGAATGCATGTGAATTATACCGCATGCATATTTGAGCGCTAAAACTGAATATATTTGTAATGCATTCAGCCATAACTTCCACAAGGCTGCTTATGCGATCAATATCTCTTGTGAATTTAGCAGGAAGGCAGATCAGTTCTGGGATGCATATGAATCTGGCGGTCACTTGGCACAACTCGTCGGCGGTCTCACCTGGATCTTCCTCCATGATGTTGAGGGCCTCGATAGCGGCGGCGGCCAGCATGGGGGGCAGGGAGGCGGAGAAACAGTAGCCCTGGCCAGACAGACGCTGAGGAGGAACGGAACACACACACGAGTGCAGGAGATCTGTGTTTACCGAGCTGATTTGTTCTGAGGGCTTCATCCACATGTGTATGGTAGCTGGGCAATTATGTCAAAAATATGATGCATATCCTGTTTTTTCCATTTTCAATATAGTGGTTGGCATACTATTCTGGCGCAACATGAGTGTCTGTATGTGTGTATGTGTGTGTGTGTGTGTGTGTGTGTGTGTGTGTGTGTGTGTGTGTGTGTGTGCATGTGGATTTTTCTCTCCCCATCATTTCTAAACTGAACTAAGCCAGATGCTCAGCACAAACAACCTATGAGACCGTGTTTACAAAGAGATTTCTAGATGGCTTTCCTATAAGTGAAACATTCGTTAAAACTTTCTACACAGTGGCTGACATGATCCAGAATGAGGCTGGCTCAGATCTGTCCCCGCAGTTGGCTTCTGTCAGGGACCTGTGTGTGTGTGTGTGTGTGTGTGTAACCACTTGTGTATGTGCTTGTGCGTGCACTGCTGCAACACGTTTCTTTTTTTCCCATGCTTTCCTAGGCCATCCCTGGGTAAAATTTGGCGTTTTAGCCTGAATTTCAAAAGCCCATGTGTCTAACATTACCTCGGATATCATTCCATCATGTCAAGAATCTTCAAACAATGCGCACCAGTCTTGCAAAAGCGTTTAAAATAATTGTCCGCGCCATTCCACTGCGCCCCAGCCACAGCAAATAACCTACAGCTGCACATCCCTGCAAACACTACACGTGTTGATATCCGATGAGCAACAGCACACATCTGAAATACATCCCCAGCACGCCTTGAACGTGGATCCGATTTGGAGTGTCGCGGGCTCATGTGTGGTGTTTTTCCGTTTGTTATCCACCCATTTTTATTAAAAGTATATTGACAAAAAGGGGGGAGGGACAAAAAGAAAAACAGATCTCAAGGCCAGGCGGTACCTGGTGGTCTATGACGAAGGATCTCCCACAGCAGAAGCCTCCGATAGACGCAACCGCGTTCTCCATATTGGCACTGATGAGGTCGATGTCATCAATCTGAAATGAGACACACAAAAACGTACATTTTTTGTCTCCAAAAATTCCTCTGAAGACCTTGTTGTGGTATTTTTTTGTTGTAGGTCACATAATCCACCACATCAGACTGAAAGGAGAAATTTTTTTGGTAACAGCAAATACTACACATCTGTGGTATTTATATACTATAATACTAACATACTGTATGCTATATTATACTTATTTATACTCATCAACTCGTCAATTATCTTCTCATTTTAATAGTGGTTGTGACACAATACTCACATTGACCCCAAAGTGTTCTGTGACCCCTCGGCCATGTTCTCCCAGGACGCCAAAGGACACGCTCTCCTCCAGGAAGATGCGCACCTTGTACTTGTACTTGAGCTTCACCTACAGAACAAGAGGACCAACGCATGAGGCGAGAGGAAGAGTAGTCTGCATCGTGCCTTATGTGGCTCAGTTATCTGTTAGGCATGTGTGGCCATTCTGGCGGCCAAAGCAGATGAAATATGGGAGTATTGTAATGGCTGCACTTGGGAATGGGAAGCAGTGTGTGTGCGTCTCTACTGAGCTACTAAATCACTGCTGTGCACAGACAATAAACTGAGGCAACGTGTGCAGGCAAGTGCAAATAAAGAGCGGATAATTCGCCAGTATTCAAAATAGAATTCTTATATGCATAACAAAAGTTGGTTTTGTGCAATAGGTTGAGAGTCAAGAACAGAGTAACATTTTGAGATGGTTTCTTCTGTCCTACTGATAAAGGATACGTGCCGTAATCTCTGCACAGGTCCATGATGCAACAGATTCACTAAGTTACATAGTAGGACAGCACAGCATTGTGGCCACCATGGGTTATTTACAGATCAGAGATCACAGCAGAGCTTGGAGCCTCCCTAATAAACATCAGGACGAAATCTTTCATGTCCTATAATTTACACACGCAAGTCACTGGAAGATGTAGCGCTTTCCACAGAAACTATAGACCAAAATCAACCTTGCTGCATCTGTAGTGTACACACAATCAACTTAAGTCAGCATAGAGTATGTGTGTGTTTTGACTCTGTTTATACATGCGCTCTGTTCTCTTTAAACAGGACAGGCCGGCAGAGGGCTGGATAGTGTTTGCGCTGTGTCTCACCAGCTCTGGGAGGGGACACACGTCGGCTGTGTTCACGTACAGGCCCTCCACCACGATGAACCTCCTGGTGACTCGGGCCTTGCGGGGATTCTGGAACGCAAAACACATGAGATCTTTCACACGAGCCTCAGTAAGAGCAACATACACAAACACACACACACACACTGAGGCTTGCAACATAAAGACCGTGATCAGGGTAGACTCTTGCTTTTGTCTCCCCTTCTCACTGGATAACGTACTGCAAAGCCAAATAATCCCAGGGTCAGCAGTGAGTTTAGGGGATATGGGTCGGTCGTGCCCTGAGAATCCACTTTCTGCACGCCATGTCGGCAGGAATCAGGACTCTCACTCTCACTTTCACTTTCGCACTCTCAGTCTCGCTTGCTCGCCGCTCACTCACTCACTCACTCACCCTCTGATCCTCCATTTCCTGTTCTTTCAGGAGGCGTTCCAGGTCCTCCATGTCGTTGTGTTTGAAGTACTTGATGAAACTGCGGGAGGCCTGGAGGCCCTTCTGGATGGAGAAACACGCCGCCTCATCGCTGTGTGCATATTGGTGTATGTATGTGTGCATGGTTGAGTGTATATATGTGTGTGGGTGAGTATATATTAATGTGTTTGTGTATATATTAATATATATATATATATATATATATATATATATATATATATATATATATATATATATATATATATATAATGTGTATGTGTGTGTGTGTGTGTGTGTGCATGTGCATGTGTGCGTGTGTGTGCATGAGAGAGTATATGAGTATGTGTGTGTGCGTGAGTGAGTATGTGTAAGTTGGGAGGGGGATGAGAAATGAGTAGGCTTAGTAAGCACTCTCTCCAGGAGACAGAGGATTTCATCAGGTTCCGTGTTATTAATGATACTTAGTGTGTGCGGACTACGGAGGTGTCTGGGGAGGAGCAGCGGCTTACACAAAGATGATGTCACCTCTCTTGGAGTATGCCGGGATGGCGCTAGCTATAGTAGCGAAGCCGTACGAGTAGATAATGGCCTCCTCCGTCCTCATGAACTTGGCCAACCGCTCCTCAAGCTCCAGGTGGACATCTGCAAGTGTTGGCGTGCACACAAGCAAGCACACACACACACACACACACACTTTAAATTCTAACATTATGAGGACCTGAACTTGGAGGGATTCCCAAAAACACATTTCTTTGCATTACACAACACCAGACATTTGATGTCCTTATTTAAAGGCTTAAAAAGATTTACCAAAAGTTCCATAAAATCCTCTTGGGCCACAGGTTCCTACTCCATACTTCTTCAGCGAGGCCAGAGCCTTGTGCTGCAGGAACAACAAGACAGGGCCATCAGAGAGTTAGAACTCAAATGCAAAGTCACATCCCAAATACCCTCTGAAGTTTCATAAATGCATTAGCATAAGCAAAATCATTCAGAGCAGAAGGCCAGGGAAGTTGTAAATCCAACTGGACATGTCAAGGTAAGACGCTGTAGCCTGTACCCAAGGCTGCCTGTTCTAGGTGACCTGCTGAGGCTTTTATTTGTTCAGGAAAACATATGATCTGTAGCAGCATTGCAGCACACATCTGCAATTTTCCAATTTCCATCTTGCATAATTTAGCCTCGCCTACCACCAGGGCTTTTTGCACAGATATTGAAAACAAATGTTCTAAAATAACAACCGAGGAACTTGGACTGTGGTCTTATCATATAATGATGGTGAACATTACTGGTAATAGTTAAAAGGTTTTGCACAAGAGAAATAAAGAAAGCGGAAAAACTTGAGCAGTTGCTTATATGGTCTATGGTTTGTTATGGGAAAATGTCTGCTGAATCTTTTGACTCTTACACTATATTCATCATTTCAGTATAGACCACATGCATGAGTATGCCAAATTTCTGTAACAAGCACAGATAAAGTAACATATGCATGTTACTGATATGGTGTTTCTCCAGGATATGATGAGCGCAGTGACCTCACATTCATCTCTGCGACAAGAACGCATCCAAACCACAGTGGCCTCTGCGAGGCTCCATTCCAGCAAGCAACACATGAGAAACGACTGGCGACAGTATCAGTCTAAAAACACTGCTAGCAATTTACTTTTGTTAGGGCGTTTCCCACTATCTCACCAACAAACATCCCAAACTGGCTTGGTCCTGCAGATAAAAAAAATGCCATCAAGGAAAATAAGTTTGTATTCCAAAGTGCAATCAGAGAACGTGGTGTCGACCAGGAGTCTGGAGAATAATGGAAAAAGCCACTCTGTTGCTCCGACCTCCCTATCTGAAAATAGCACCAACCTTGACTCGCTCATTGTCGAGCAGGCCCAAGAAGTTAAATGAGGCGAAGTTAATGCACTCCTTCCCATTTACGATGATGTTGTGGCTTGGAGGCCTGCAAAAGTAAAACACTGTCATTAGCCATAGAGCAAAACAGAGCCCACTTATTATTCCATGATCTTGCATGTAGACATCTAGCACACAAGTAGCACTGTAAATCAACAACTACAAGAGATATAAAAGTACTCCTCGCTATATTGACCTCGCTATACACTACCGGTTTGGGGTCACTTAGAAATGTCCATTCCACTCCATTATAGACAGAATACCAGCTGAGATCAGTTGCATTGTTTTGTTTTTTTAATCGGGGCAGCAGTTTTCAGATTACATTATGTGCTTACATAATTGCAAAAGGGTTCTCCCATGTTTTCTCAGCTGGCCTTTTAAAATCATATCAGATTAGTACAGAATGTGTAACAGAAACAGAATGTGCCTTTGGAACACTGGATGAATGGTTGCTGAAAATGGGCAATGTAGATATTGCATCAAAGTTAAGACATTTCTTTCTACAACAGTCGAGAACCCTTTTGCCATCATGTAAGCACATAATGTAATGCTGTCCTGAAAAACAATGCAATGGATCTCAGCTGGTATTCTGTCTATAATGGAGTGGAATGGAAATTTCTAAGTGACCCCAAACTTTTGACCGGTAGTGTGTATAACTTGGATGAATAGGCTACAGAGTTCATGTAAGAGGTACCCATATGCATTTAAGTATAAGTAAGTAAGTATAAGTATACTCTTTTCATCCCATGAGGGAAAATTGGTCTCTGCATTTATCCCAATCCGTGAATTAGTGAAACACACTCAGCACACAGTGAACACACAGTGAGGTGAAGCACACACTAATCCCGATGCAGTGAGCTACCTGCTACAGCAGTGCTCTGGGAGCAGTGAGGGGTTAGGTGCCTTGCTCAAGGGCACTTCAGTCGTTCCTACTGGTCAGGGTTACAAGTCCGAAGCGCTAACCAGTAGGCCACGGCTGCCCCCACATAGGTATTTTTAGGCTTACCCAGTAACTATGTCGTAATTGAGGGATGGGTGGTTCTTTGGTACCGGGGGAACAAGAGGCTCTGGTTGCCATTCTTCAATCAACTCTTCCTTCTCCTGTGGACATACACATTCATCGAACCATCCATCAGAAAACAAACATTATCTTCTTTATCTCTGTTTTTTTCAAAATCAAGTGATTTTTTCGCAACCTGGTCGTGCAGCACTGTGTAATTTCTGCTGAAAAATTCTACACAAGTTTCTAATGTAGGCCTATACAATCTAAAAGTGTTTTGTGACATCCTTAGAGCATCAATATATGTTATACTTTATCTGTGAGGTCAGAACGCTCCTGTAGTTTGTAGGTTTTGGAGAAAAGGAGTCTGATTATCCACAATATGAGGATCCCCTCCAGAATCAGGTGATATGCAGGCGCCTAGTAAGAAAGAGAGTGGACAGGTGAGACAAGATTTCAATGGAAACGTGCCTTAAATCCTTGTCAGCCTTTCCATTTTAACTGGAAAAGAAATGTATTTAAACACACAGCACTTTTATCCACAAATGATGTTTTACAAGTGCTCTATAAATAAACCTGACTTGACTGGACCTGACTACTTGTAAAAGCTTGGTTCTTTAGGCCCAAGTCTGGTTTAAACCAAACAGTAGCCTAAATACTGTGTAATTACATGTTTGAGGACAGTGAAATCACCTACTACAAACTCCACTGAAAAGTTGTGTGACTGCAGCAACAGTGCAGTGTACTCTATGGCTTACTGCCACGCCTCACCTAAATCCACTGATGTAAGCTTGATAATGATAGGGTGGACTATGGTTGGTGAAGGGGCACGTTCCAAATAGAGCAACACACTTTCTAACTATATTTTATCTTAGAAACAAACACTAATGATCCATAAAAGGATTTTAAATTAACAAGCTTACTTATCGGACAACTTAACAAGCTATTTTGATTGCTTGACAGTTTCAATTTATCTAGCTAAAACCAGAAGAGACAGAGAGCCAAATCTGGATTAAGAAGAAGACATCAACAGGTAGGATAATGGCCAACTGGACATCACATGTACAATTCCAATTATCAGGTGGCTTCTAGTTCTAGTGCTACAATGATCTGATGATTTTAGTGATATTATAACTGCCACGGTTTGTCATTCGTCTTGTGTATCCTGTCTGCATTGTTTGTTGCTCTGTTTCGGGAGTTTGAGTTAATTTATTTTAAATGTTGGACATACATATACATTTGTTCGCATTTCTTCACGTTAATCTACAGAGAACACTGACAATTCAATCTCTCCCCACTTCTCTCAGAATTCAACAGCTGATCTTGAAGCATCTCTGATGTCTTTACCAAACTTCAACCACAACCCTTTGCACAAAAAAACGCTACTTAACAGCTTACAGCTGAATATACAAATCAGTCACTCCGACAACGAAATATCTTCACAGTGACACATTTCAGTAGCCACCCTTCCAACTGATATAACGTTTACCACCCTTCCTAGTGAATTACTACATGCTATTCTAGCTAGCTTGCTGGCTACACTTCCTGGAGTATGGCACAAGTTCCGAACAGGATATCTGAAATCCTCTCCATTCCTTTCGACATGTATTATCGTCGGATGAATCTATGGTTTCAGTGTAACCGTGTGTGAAATATACAGCTGTATTTATGAACGCTGTCGGACTATTTTTGTCTACTTACCTCGTAGAAAGCTTGTACCATCTCCACTAGTACCCACTGTTGCCCGGACGCCATTTTCGTTGCCTGAATCACGTGACCTGCCTATAGGACCTGCCCACCAAACGGCATTGGCTTTCTAGGATCGTGCGCCCTCAACTGGTAAAGGCTAAAAGCATCACCGGGGGCTCTGGCACCATCCTGCATGTGCTTGGTGTCAATTTTAGCCTTTTGGCTCCACTAACTATTGCTTTTTTTTTTAACTGGACCAAATCCATTTGCATCTAGGTTTGGGGCCAAAATAGCCCGCTAAAACAGATTCAGAGATTTGGAATGTTTGAAAATACCATGGGACGTTTGGCTTCTTTTGGCAATCATATGCCTACATCAAAGGGAAGGGAAAATACCCTACAAAATAACATTTGACTAATGATAATCATTATTTATTTCCTCTTTAGATACAAACACAAAACAACTGAAGGTATGGGTTACTTTTTTGCCTCATTGCAGTCAGCCCAGGCTCTGAGTCCATTTTGGTTTGAAATGCAGGCATGAGATATTTGAAGTAGATAGATAGATAGATAGATAGATAGATAGATAGATAGATAGATACTTTATTGATCCCCAAGGGGAAATTAAGATAGTAGCAATGGTTAAGATACTCCTGCTTTGTATTCTATCACAATAATCTTTGGGCAATTTTTCAGTAATAAAAAAATAAGCTAGGCTAAAGGCAATGTTCTAGTTGCTTATCATAAAAGGTGATCCAGATCTCACTATATTGAGAGTGGCTAAGCATAGCCTACTGATCTGTCCCATTGTGTTTTGAGGCAATTTCATTTTCAGATATAGAGGAAAGGTGTCAAATTACTTGTGCTACAAGTAGGGGATTTTCTACAGTGCCAATCAACAACCAGGACAATTTAACAACATGACGCAGATACATCGCTGCATGTTGTAGCCTTCCCAAAATCTGTTAAGGGCCTTTTTCACGGTACAGCATGCAGCACCAGTGACCTGAATGCCCAGCCCAAGAACCGAAGCAGCAAAAATCATCACCAAGAAAGCAGCCCTCATGAGCATAATTATACCCTGTTGATGGGGTCTAAGCAAAGCAAGTTTGAGTAAGACCTACAAACATAACTCCATTCTTTGACCTCTGAAGCCCCAGCCCTTTTTAACCTTTGGTGACACATTTGATGTCTCTTTCTTGGTCTGCTTGATCTGCTTCTGTTTTTCCCACAATGCTGTGTAATATGCATACAGTCTATGGTAATATGCAACATATTGATATCCTGCAGTCGTTGGTGCTGTGGTTCTGTAAAACACATCAAGGAGCTGGTTATGGTTATTACTTCCAAATTGCCTCCATTAATTAACTGGGAAACATTAAATTAGGAGCAAATTGTGATAAAATACTTCCATATATTCTCCACTAGAGGGCGTTGATCTCACATCCATCTTTCATCAGACGCTAAAGGCCAACTTCTCTAGACTACTTGGTTGTATTTTGGAAAAGGAACCCTTTGCCCCCAAGCTCCTTCTAAAACATTGTGATTGCTCATTTTATCAATGCAGAGACATCTGTCCACAAGCACTGATGTCAAGCAAAAGATGCAGATTTAACCAGAGGTGCAGATCTTACTACACTTCTGCAAATGGACGAGGGAGATTATTTAGCAGAAACAACATCTCAAATGCCGATGAATGAGATGACATTCAATATAAATAAAGAGACAGAGAGAGAGAGTGAGAGAGATCGAGAGAGAGAGAGAGAAAGAGAGAGAGAAAGTGGGTAAAAGGTTTTAGTTTCTTAGCTAACATGACAGTAAAGCCCAGCAGTAGAAAAAAGCAGGGGCTCAGTGGCTACTCACTGTGCTGTGCTTGCTGTGCTGTGCCCATGTGATCCCAGTGTCCCGGCTCCCTAATGTGAAGCACGTGCATGTGCTCAGAGGAACAGGGTGTGTAATGCCTTGATCAGTCAGTCCCTCCATGTCTGAATGTATTTGAGGTCTCTTCACATGCAGGCATGTAGTGACCAAAATTCCACTTCCTTACAGTATATAGCTATTTAATTAGAAGCTTACAACAGTTACTACTCAAAACCTACCCTATTGAAGCAGAAATACGACATTTGAAAAAAAGTAATTGTTTATGCATTCAGTAATAAATGCATGCAAAACCTGCTCCACAATTCAAGACTGCAGCCAGACCTTGTACCTTGACCAGTCAAGGGTCAAGTCATTAGTTTTGCATGAGCCATAACAAAGGTTTTGCATGCCATGGCACTGAACCCCTAGCCTCTCAGTATGCATTTCCAGGCATAACAATGAAATAGTAGAGCAACCATGTGCCACAAGGAAGCAATAAGCTGAAATAAAATCACACTGTCAAACTTCTCTATGGTGACTCAAAGTGAAACACAACATAGCCATCTCGTCATTTTAATGATCCTGGTGTGTGGTAGCCTACTTTTCCTCTTCTCTCTCTTTCTAGGCAGCTCAGAAAAGTCTTGCAAGCTGCACACCCATGTTCAGGCATGTCATGAATAATTATGTGTAATCACTTGTGCCAATGTCAACAAATGCCTTAAAAGAGCCCCTGTATTTCTGCATAAACAGTCAGTTGGAGAGTGAGGTTTCACACTTTGGCTTAACCGAGAATCAATGTTTGTTTCCACGTGTTGTAGTAAGAAACAATGTGAGTAAAATGAATGTGGTTTTTATTCACCAATAAGGCCAAATGGACACAAACCACATCCAGTATAATCACACAGGGGGATCAAGTTGGAGGTGGAAGTGGTTTGAATGCACAATGGGATGTATTGCAGCAATAAGCCAGAGACTGACTTTGAATTTCCAGTGTGTTTTATGTAACTGCTGGATTTCACAGAACCGCACTGCTGACACAGTGTGGATGACAAGTTTCCATGGACAGGGCCAGCTTCTTTGATTGGCATGAATGATACTTCCTGACTCAGACTCTAGTACAGTAAATCAGGTCACACTGGAGCCCCTCTGTCAGAGTGTCTCTGAGTACTACTGTGTGACACAGTTGCCTTCTGTCGGAAATACTCAAGAATGAAGACATGTAGCCTATACAACACAGACAGTTTTGCTATACACAAATCCTGGGGTTTCAGTTTAATATTTTGCTCTCTTCTCACTCCTCTATTTCTTATTCCTTATCCCCTTCTCTCTCTCTCTCTCTCTGTTCCTCACTCTATCGCTCTCTGTGGCATTTTGTTTGCAGATATAAGAGCATACATTTTATGTTGCATGCTCCATAAGGTTTACAAGCGATGCATGTACTGGATTTATTTATTGATGGGATTACATAAGCTGCTCTTTGCTCTCTGCTCAAGGGGAGAATAGACAGGAGGCGGTCATCACTCATTGTGGAAACCGTCACTGGCGGCAACACCTGCATCATAGGCCATTGGGTTGCCAAGCAACAGCAGGGAACTGTGTAGGATAGTGCATAGAATGTAAATTATATGTCCTACCCGAAGGCCACTTCCATTTAGAATCGCATGAAAAACAGATTGCAAACAAATTCTACTAATACCACTGATACAAAATTGTAATGTTTTTTCTAATTTCAGGGATGTAAATCTATTAATAAGTAACACTTATTAAGTGACATCTTAACATTTAGCATAAATAGAACATTAATAAACCTATTGTAATGGTCAAAGCTGACAAGGTTTCCATGAACTATTTAACTGTGTGTTCTTAGGAGATCTAAAACCTGTGCATAATTTAACATGATCAAATTATACGCTTCTCACATTGCTCACACTAATTGAGATGCTATCATGTGGCCACTACTAATCAATCCAGTATTACTTCAGTGAACCCTAACGTAAAGCATTGCTCTCTCATCTTGGAATGTCAGTGCATGATGAGAGTCTGCCTGTCTGTGTGTGTTCTGTATGGCAGCCACTCCTCCCATTGGAACTGAGATGAGTCATCCAGGCATTGTTTAGAATTGAAATCTCAGCTGAATGTCAGTGGCTCTGTGTGGGAGCTTTGCTTGCACTTGGTGCTGGAGATTTATTTCCCACACTGCGACAACTGACCTTGCTGCTTGCCTCGAGGGTAATGCTGTTAGCGTAGGTGTGGTGTGGTGTGGCGTGTGTGTGTTTGTGTGTGTGTGTGGCGTGTCTGTTTGTGTTTGTGTGTGGCGTGGCGTGTGTGTGTTTGTGTGGTGTGTGTGTGTGTGTGTAGGCAGCCTGAGACCACCGTTGGGTCAGTGTGTCATGTGTATATTATCTAACCTCAACCCATAAGCTGCTCTCCGAGGTGGACTATGGGGGATTATGAGCACCCATCTTCAGACCACATGCTACAGAGAGAGGAGAGCGATAGAAACAAAGACAGAAAGACAGAGAGAACAGAGAGAGAGAGGAAAGGAAAAAACGCTGAACAGATACACAAGGTCCTTCAGATTTAAGTGAATGCACATGACGGCTTCGTTGCTGTGGCACAGCCCTTAACGAACACTGGCTTCACTCTGGCATGAAGTGACAGGCTCCTTTCTTCATGCACTAGGTCAGCTGCATTAAACACGTATAAATAAACACTCCTGGTTGAAACGAGATTAAACGGAGTGAGTGCTTTTGATGGAGCGCTCACTGTAAGTTGGGATACGATAGAGTAAAGTCACATAGAGTTTTTGTTTGTCATGCATATACCTCACAATAGGGCCTCTTTTGGTTTCTTGTCATTTACAAATGTTTATTGATCTATATAAAACAGGAAATAGCCGGTTGACTATTTGATTATACTTTAATGTACAGTGGCAAAAGGTTTTGAAGTGCCACATGTGCGTGCATGTCTGCTTGTACTTTCAGACATTTGACAAAGACCAGGTTAAACATGGAAAAAAAATATTTATTTCAACAGGACATTCTGTAATCTATAAGCAGACACTGGGTGCACATTAACACAGGATGGAAGTGAACAAACAAAAAAAAAAAGATGGAAATCTAAAGATTAACAGCTTTTTCAGAGCTGAGTGAATTCCCTGAAGTTGAAATTCATTCATGACGTGCAGTGATTGAACATAGATGGATAGGATTCTTATTGTTGGTTTTTGTTAAACTTTGGCCAGTTTTTTTTTTTTCTTCTGCCATATTGCCACTTGAACCAGTTTCGATCACATTATACTCGATTGTGCTTTTCTGTCTCCTCCTTGTACAAACAAACCTTGGTGGACACCATTTTAACCATCCACTAGAAGCTTCGTTTTAGTCCAGTAAGTATTTAGCATCAGTAAATAAATATTGCCAAATCAGTCTCTCCAACAAAAGTAAGACAAACATACATACAAAACAACCATACATACATATGTACATACATACGTGCATGCGTACATACATACGTACATGCATACATACATACGTACATGCATACACACATACATACATACTAGTCAGAAAAAAAATCAATGTGAAATAAACCGTACAAAAAGATGAAGTAACAATAACAAGGGAAAAATAAATTACAATACCTCAGGGTGTGGCACACAAGAAATACAGTATTTACAAACATAAAGCACTTTCAAAAAGACAGATATTAGCAGGGGTGAACATCACTGACATGGATTTTTAGTTGTCATCTCCCAATCCTCTTTAACATTATTGACCATTTGACTCTAGTTGAATCACTGAAGCCTAATCACTCCGGTTTAGATTATGCTACCAGACTGCTATTTGGTTAAATATACTGATTTCTTTAAATACATTTTTTAAAAATGTGTCTTTAATTACAAAGATCACCTTTAGAGTACCATGAAGAGCAATTGTACAATTTCTTTACATCTTGTTAAAAGGTCCTCTTAAAAATATTCTATAATTACATTTTTCAAGATCGACTCTTGTTGAAGTATGTCCATCTAGTATAGTACTCTGTGTTGTCGATATGTTTTTTTAATGTTACAAAACAGTGCAATATGAAATAATTGAGTTCTCTGTTGAAAATTGTTCAACAACATAGCATTGAAACCTGAGCAAAATGTCACCTAGTTGGTAGGAAATTCACCCTGTTGGTTTGTGGCAATCACCTCAGCTTTTTCTCTGAAATAACAGCATTAATTTGCCAAGGTATTGCCAGTGGTCTCTGTTGTTCAAGACCACCAACGACATTTGCTACATGAGGTTTGTTTCTGGTTCCTTATAAAATGTGGTACAATGATCAAGAACACAGTGACTGATTTTGGCTATATAACAGGCTAGAGGTATATTTACCCTAGGGTCTGATGGTCAATTAAACCATTTGCCATGCAGATGTGACAACCACACTGTTACCGAGGACTAATACTTAAATATATATATTTATATATTTTTACATGTCAATGTACAGCGTACACTCTACAGCTCTGGAGTCTTCGAGTCAAGTTTACAGAAAACAATGTTTACAGCAGAGATTTGGTACTTCAACGCCAGTTATTATTTCCAATCATTTATCATCACCATGAGGAGATTTTGTTTTTAAAATAAAAAAGAATGGACAGTAAAACAAATGTAAACAAAGAAGAAACAATCACATTTTCAGCATTCACTTTTGCCCGAGTCAAAATGTACTTCCAAAAAGTCAAAGGTATTATTGTCTATTTTTTTTATCTGTGTATTGTTTTTTTATAAAAGCATAATTTTGAAGCGACAGCCACTTTGGCACTGGAAAACCACAGCAAGCCACTTTTCATTTTTTTCCACAAACCCATAGTGTGATACTGGCGGCCCACCTCAAAGTACAAAAAGAAATATTCTGTTCATGGCAAAAATAGATAAAGGAGAAAAAAACAGACAACAAATTATTAAACATTTGCACTAGTCGGTTCCAGACCTCCGAAACATTACATGTCGAGAGAGTAATAACCGCTCACGGCAACATCACAGACAGAGAGAGAAGAAGCGTTAACACCGTTTAGCACTGGCAGGGACAAGATGACATGCAAGCATCCAAAGGAGACACACACACCGAAAGAGAGCGTGAGCGAATGCACGCGCGCGCGAGAGAGAGCGAGAGAGATAGAGAGAAAGCAAGGGAATGCCGCTTCTGTTGGTTCCTGTGCGCCAGAAAGGCCCCTCTGGTGGGGAGGACACATCACCCACACACTTGGGTGGCCTCGTTCGATCCGGTAAGTGCTTTTAGTGCGCCACTGTCCAGGGGTGTCTGCTGCGTGAGGAGGAGTGGGTTGTAAGCAGTCACTGAAGGCAAGGTGATGAGGCGTGGAGGAGGAGGAGGAGGAGGAGGAGGAGGAGGAGAGCAGGAGAAGGCAAGGCAAGGCTTCAGGATGAGGAAACACACACTGAACCTGGAGACACACACAAACAAACAAACGAACAAGGATTACATCAAACAACATTAACAAACAATAAACAACCCTGGTATGACAGGTGTATGGTGTACTTGTGCAGGCATTCATATAAAGCTGGATTTACAATTAAATTACTCAACGTCTGTCAGAAAGCAAGTACTCAATGTAATTCATGTGTTTGTTCAAGTATTATCAGTCAGGGTCAAGAGGAAGAGTCCAAAAGAAACAGAATCGGAGTGTGGCCTATAACAGCCAAATCCTTTCCATGCAGCTTCTATTTGTTTCTCTCTCCACCAGTTCTGATATGCTTTTTTTAGATGTCTCTGCTAGACTAGTCGAATCTAGTGCAACACAGACAAGCTATAAATACATTTTGAGGTCTGAGTGAGCATACTAACCCCCTCTAGGGTTGTGACAGATTTACTCCCAGACACTTTATATGATTCAGAGTCATAAAGCATCTTCTCTAATACATCTGTTCAGCCCATATGGCCTCATTCAGGATGCCCTCGTCTCACGTTCATGATAGATCGACAGAGCTTCTTTAATTGCCTTTATGGCAAATTCCCTGTCATATGCTACAGCAATATGAGTCTTTATACAAGAGGGCATCTCATTAAAGTGCTATATGATTTTATGTAATGCATCTTTTCCTGGTAAATGGGCCCAAGGTCTTACCTCAGGGGGCCTACATTTTATCCCGCTTTAGTGTCGACCAGCTGCATCTGCATGTTGACTGGCATGGCCTCTCCTCCATAGCCGCCCTTTGACTGCATTTGGTTTTGAATTGAGTTAACCTGATGGATAAGAAAAAAAAGGATCAAAACCACCTATTTGTGAATACTTAAATAATAAAACATACATATATTCAGCATATAGCAGACTTGATCAAAACAAATCCATTCTTCCTTTCAATGTATAAGATTAACATGCAATACATTGGGAAACAGTAATGTCCACGACTCTAGAAGTTTCCTGGTTGGTTACTGCTATGTTGACATTTTCAGTTGCTGATTTCACAACACTGGGGGTCTCAGACACTTTTCTTTTTATTCCCACAGAATGGAATGTAAATACTGTTAAGCGGGAGTATTAAGCGGGAGTATTCTATTCTTATAAGTATTGCTTACATCAGCTTTCAAGTTGTTACCATAGAGATTTAGAACTATTTGTGCAGCCAAAGAGCCCGATCTAGGTCCCTCATTTATGAAATCTTGGTGATTTACGGTGAGGCCAGCACAGTCTCATGATGGCACAACACACCAAACCAACACAAACACTGGAGATGGGGCAGTCATTTTAATCACATAGGGCAGAAAATTGCACTTAGTGGGGCCTGTAACCCCCCAGTCTCTCTCACTCACTCACACACTCTCACACACACACACAGATCACCACAGACAACACACATTGTTTCTGCCAGTGCTGCCTCCTCGTAGCCTCACCGAATTCATCCCGCTGAAGAGGTCTCCCGACCCCACGTGGGCTGTGTGGACGAAGTTTGTGGGTTCGCCGATCATACTCCGGTCGATACGCCTCCGCCGCTTCTGCATGGGAACAGCAAAAGAAAGGCTTAGCATAGACTGGGGAGGGGGGCAAAGGTCGTTGCCAAATCCTGAAAAAAATACCTCTGATGCAAGCAGCACATGAAACCATGCCTTGAGAGATTTTGCCATTAAATATTCAATGTTGTGATTCAACGTACCATGCTGCTTGCTACCTTGCCTCTACCTCTATCAAAGCCTCATTACGTAACAGCTTTCTGAACTGTACTCTGCAACACTTAAAATAAAATATAAAGTATATTTAACGACTAAAACGGCACAGGCTAATCATAACCTTGTATGATGTATTAAAGCCTACTGTGATGTAAATGTCACTAATGCATTATTGATTGAGGCATAGAGATTGAAGTTGCAATAGATGCAAAAGTAAACACAGAAAAACAAATATTCACAGGGCACACAACATCAGTACACAACAGTGGTATTGTTGTTGTTTTGGGGGACATAATGAGACTGGATGAAAGTTCTGCCCCCGTTAAGAGATGTGTGTGCACTCAACAATAAGCACCCCCTGCTGCCTCTCTAATGTAAGCAAATCCTTTCCACTCGTTGGCCAAAAAATAAATAAACTTGACTTTAGCGATGGGACAAATGAGCTGTGCCCCCTACAATTAGGGGCTGCCAGAGGGATTTAACGCATGAGCATGACATGAAACTGAATGAGCACAAGAGGAGGCACTTCTTAGTTAGCAATGTGATACTTCTGTGCTGTGTATTTATTTACAAAATAGCCCAAACACAACCACTAGAAAAGATTAGAATGCAACACTGAGCCAAGAATCAGTCAAGGGTTGTGGTGCCTGCTAAAAATGCCAGTGATGGTAAGGGGAGGGAAGGAGGGTTCTGCATGAGGTGAGGTAATTCTGTCAGAGCCAATACAGCCTGTTGCTATGACAACTGTGATGAGATAAGAGGTGCTTCAGCTTGAGACACAGCTCACATTGGAAAAAGAAAGTACTCGGCCAAAAAAAAAAAAAAAAGGTCCCAGAGTCTGGAATGTATGGAAAGAAGAGTGAGTTCCAAAAAAAAGAAACATTCTCTCTGCATCCCATTAATGCACAGTAGTGGCCCTTTTTAATTCACACAATGACTATTCCAAATCCCCTGCAAAAAAAAGAGACATTCTCACAGACCACAATGGTACCACCTCCCCCATACACCCCCTGCCCTCTTTCCCCTATAAAAGAGGATTTACAAAAGTCTGCCAAATCCCTGTTTTAGTCAGGGACATGAGGACTTCATGTACTGGACGCCTGCTGAGCCCCCCTGGTTGAACTGCAACTGTGAGGTCCTGGTGTGTGTAGCGTACGCCAAAGCCTCACTCTGGACCAGTGCACATCTGTCTGTGTGTGTGTATGTGTGTAGTGGTGGTGGAGGTGGTGTGTGGTGTGTGTGTGTGTGTGTGTGTGTGTGTGTGTGTTGGGGGGTCAGAGAGAGGTCAAGGCCGGGGCAAAGCTTTCTGGCCAGTAGGGAATCCCGGTGTGAGAGCCACAAAGGAGCTGAAGCTGGAGCCGCAGAACAAGGCATGGAAACTACGGCCCCCGGCCGTCCCGTCCACACGGTGGTTTGGTTAGAAGCTAGGGAGGAAGACTGGGTGTCCTGCCAACCCAAACAGCCCCCAGAATATTAGTGGGACACCAAAGGCATCTGAGAGGGCTTTAGGGCTTTGGATGAGCATGTCAGCGTAGTGTTGTTGTACTATAGTCTGTAGTGAGAGAGTGTGTGAGAGTGTGTGTGTGTGTGTGTGTGTGTGTGCGTGCGTGTATGCATGTGTGTGCGTGCGAGCATTTGAGAGAGAGAGTGTTTGTGATTATTTGTAGGGAAAAAGAAAATGCACGTTTTTACTGCTGATGTGGTATCATTGAGATGAGGACATGGCACACACAAACACAAACACACGCATACAAGCACTTTTTGAGTCGACGCAACGGTTTCCTTTTTCTAAGATACCAGTGTTCTTCATTATGATAAAACTCATTTCACACAAACATCATGGAAAAATATTGGAAGTTCCTACTGTGAGGTAGCCTGGCTAACGTCAGATCTCAGCTCATTGAGATGGGGTCTGGGAACTAGACATTCATTTTCTCGTATTTGAAAAGTGGTTTACGAATGCCCAGAGCCGTTTATTGGGTGCTACGAATGTCTATCAAATGCGTCTATACGTAGCTCATAACGGCTTCGGTGTGTCGTCATCATCTTGCTGCCCTTCCTCCGTTCTGTGATTGGTTCCTTCATTGAGGTGAAAACGAAGTCCATAGAATCCAGGCTGCCTAGCAGCGTGAATAAAATCGTGCGTGCAAGGCAGCATGGGAAAACCCAGGCTAACTGTGAGGGTTCTCATAAAAAAAAAAACATGAACCAGTTCTTCCCACAATAAATGTGAGAACAGACTGAAGATACACAGCCGAAAAGTTTTTTTTAAGCATTAAGGTTGAGCCACCTGACATACAGCACTAGCAACACGTACATTTTTTGTCAAACATTTTGTGCATCTTTTCAGATCACCTTAAAACATGAATCTTAATCTTGGAGTAAAAAACAAAACAAGCAAGACCATGGCATTACATTGTCCAGTGCTCCTCAGTCCTTCAATGCACGGTGCAAATTCATCTTGTGGGCCTGATATCAAATATAGCCCATTAACCTTTGCATCTGGTCGACAGGCTTAGAAATGAATTATTTAATAAGGCAGTTGACATTTGCAGGCCCCTCTGACAAAACAGTTCAAATGGTATATGGATGGGTTCTCTGTGCAAGTGGTTACACTTGTACAGCTAGATGTCTGGAAAAATACAAAGGCCAGTTTTACATTTAATACCATGCATTAAGATTTAGCCTGTATTAAGCTATGCAGCTGACAGACATCTGTGCAAATGCATTGAAAGGAATGTCTAGATTTCAGCAGTTGTGCTTTCTTGGGAGATGAAACAATGACCTTGGTGTTGCCATTCCAGTGCCTGTGTGTCCCAGTTGATCTGAAGGAGTCAGAGGGGACATGTTCACTCGCACATGTAATGGAAAGGGCTAGGAGTGTGGCACGCGTGCACACATGCACACATGCACACACACACACACACACACGCGTAATGCAAAGGACTGCAAGTGTTAACTCTGAGAATAAATAGCCTTTGAGATTGCCTCCTGTCTATGGGAGAAACCAATTCATCCACAGGCCCTCTGGGGACTGTGTTTGAACCTTGGGGACTGACTGACACGAACTGCTGCAACGATTTCATAGCAGGTGGTGTGGAGAGGTCAGGTCGAGGGGCAAATGGGCCCAGAAAATCAGCAGCACTGATAGTATATGCCCAAATACTCATTGACTACAGATCCCCAGTGTACTCCATAAATATACTTTTATGATGGACTTTTCATCATAAATTAAAAAATAGCAATATTGTAGTGTATAAGAGTTATGTCCATCAATAGATTTTGCACAGGTCCAAGTTTGCATGGAGCGTTTCAGTGTTTAATTAATAGATTGCAATAAGTGATTAGCCCAAGAGTGCTTTTCCTCAGTCGGATAGTTTTGCTTAAGCCGAGCCTTACGGCTGGGTTTAACTCGAATACTGTAGCAACTCAACTGGCTAGGCTCCTCTTCCAAGAACGTCCCCTCAGAGGAGAACTGCTCGATAAGCAAGTTTGGGTGACTGCGGTCTGGTTGGACGTGTCGTCCTCTGCTCTGCAGTGGCCCCCTCGGGCAGAGAGGACACGCACTCTAGTGCGCACCACGGCCGTGTGTGCCGTGCGTGCCTTGTGAAGGTTTTAGCGTAGCGTCATGTGGCCTGCCTGATCTGTCAGGGAGCATCAAAGAAACGAGGCTCGGTGGCTCATTATTGCAATTTCATTTCGCCGTGCTCCCCCCTGCGCGGGCTTGCCCTGTGCTTTCATAAATGGGCCTGCGAATGCGACAGCACTGCACAGACGGGAGGTTGTTACATTCTGGCTCTCTTGGTGGGGGGAGAGAGACGAGCAGTCACACACTGTCTCTCTCTCTCTCTCTCTCTCTCTCTCTCTCTCTCTCTCCCTCCCTTTCTCTCTCTACATTGCATAGAGGACATGCTGACAAACGTCTAAGATTACATCCAGGGCTTTTTGCTGCCAGCCACCTCAGAGAATGTCCAGACTACAATGAAATAGGCATTACCACATGCAAAAAGGACCAGAGAATCCTGACTATAAAGACAAATGAATAAATGCAATCTGGCTCAGAGCACAGTCAAAGCACAAATATGGCAGGAATTTTACTAATAATTTAGTGTAGTTAAGTTTTCAGAGATTGTGTACAGCATGGTTAAAAAACATGCCTGATTCATTATAGCGCAAAAAAAGAGTAACACAATTCTCCAGCTGGAAGAAGAATGACATCACTTATGACAACAGTGAGATGGTTTCCTTGCTTGCACCTGTGTAATCCCAATTCAACCACAATCTCCTGTGTCCTTGCATTGCTAGGAAAACAAACAACACAAAGTAGACATAACATACAAATATCCAGACGTATCACTATATTTAAATCACAATACTCAGTGAAGGAGCAACCTCTAACTGACAAACACAGAATAACACATCTCAGGTCCTCTCTGGTGTGGTCTGTCAGACAGCAGTGAATTTTCTTTGTTTTTCCTGATGTTAGAAATAGGGGGCCTCGGGTCAAAATTAGCTCAGATGAGAGGCCTTCTCTCTGAATTATGTCAGCAGTTGCATCTGTCTGTCTTATCCCAGTAAGCACTGAGCTTTTACCTACACCATTTTCAGTCAGTCTTTCACAATAGAGTATTTCAAAACATGCTCGGGCAAATATTGGAAGATGAGTTAATTCAAGCTCCTGGACTTTTAGGGCCGATTAGTTGTTCTTCATGCATGCCAGACTTCCCTAATCCCCTTCGGGGACATAGACACTGACAGAACTTCCAGTGATAAAATGTTATTGGCATATTTCATATTTTCTTGTCAACTTTTAGATAGTGAGCTTGTCTCCTTACTGTACGAACTAAGGAACCTAAACCTAACTTGCAGAGACTAGTATATGAATGGCAAAGCCTTGAAAACAATACAAAGGAAGATGGGGAGGGAGAGGCAAATAAGTCATGTGACACCTTTTCCAGAAGGTTACTTGAGCACCTTACAATGGTAATTCACATTAGCGTTTCATTCATCACCAATCAAAAGTGTGGTGACAGCCCTGGCAATTTGGTCTAAACTAGGACACGTCTGCCCTCACGTTTTCTCCCAAGGGGAATCTCCGACCCAGTTTCCTGACCGCCCATCTTCTTAAATTACACAGAGTTCCTAGCAAGGGGAATCTGCAGCCATAGTGCAAATACTAGCCTACTGATTTTCATCAATATTTCAAATGCCCTATTTTAAAAAATCCTCGTAGTAGTATACATTGAGTTTTTGAACGATATATGGTCTTTTGGGGCCCCACTGTCGACTTCAAGGCAGCACTGCCTGGAAGGCACTAGGGCTAGGTTAGGGTTAGGGTTAAGGGTTTTAGTTAGGGTTAGGTGCCTTGAAGTCAACGGTGGCAGCTACCTTTGAAGTCAACAGTGGGGGCCCAAAGGACCATCAAGCTTTTTGAACATTCACTGGTATATTCTTCAATATTACTTCTATCGGAGTGTAGAATACTTAATGACAAATCCCACCGTACACTCTCTCATCTCTAAAATTAGATTATATAAAAGTATGCATGTCATGGACACTGATTTTTAGCAAGATGGACAGTCAATAATCCAGACATAATAACAATCTCCACATGGAGACCGGTGAGCACCAAATCAACAGAGACACATTACAACACATAATTGGTTAATCTAGTTAATTCTCACTCAGTGAGACTCCATTGTTTGTGTGAATTGGCTTCAAGACATGTCCAGCCATATGCAAAATGTGCAAAAAATGGTCAGGTCACAATCCAGCCTGTACATGGCCGAGTCATGTACAGTAAAGGCTGTCTAAATTCAACAATGCTTTGTCTTATCAAATGATTAACCTATGGGAAAACGGAGTAAGCCAATGAATCCCAACTCTGAGACCCTGGGTTCCCTGAGGGTTTTTGGCGTGGTCTGGCCAACTTTCGCAAGATCACTCAGGTCCACCATGACGGGAGCTGACAAACACTCCAGATTCTTCACATGCTTCAGCCATATAAGGCCGAGGAAGGCAAAGCTCACCTCTTTCAACCCAGTGGTGCAACGTACAACACGGGCCTGTCACAGGAGGAGGTGGGTGGGGTGGGGTTGGGGGTGGCAGGCCGCAGGAGACACCCTGGCAGATCACTTCGACCTGATCATTTGAACTTGGGGTGGGGTGGGGTGGGGGGCACCTCTTGACCTCCTGAAGACAAAATATCCTGCAGCCATCTTTCTCACGAGACGGAATTTAATCAGCGGACCCATTTCAGGCTATTTTCAGACAGGGCTTGTCTGCAGACTTTTTGCGAGTGTTATCTGTGTGGAGGCGACAGAGACAGGCGGAGACAAATTGAGGCCCAATGTGTTGTGACAGCAACCATCTCCGGGGAGCGGCCATGATTCAAAAAGCTTGTACCAAAGGGTAGCACTCACGCCGCTCTGAGCCAAACAAGGTGCCAAGAATAACAAAAACACTACAAGAGCTCGGCCACAAATACACCCAGCTACACACAGAGATAATAGACAAAAAATTACCCATGCACAAACAGAGACCGCCTAAAAAAATCCTTGATTAAAACAGCCCAGTCCCTAATAAAACATAGCCTTTGTGTGGCCCCCTTGTCTAATCGTGGGGAGAGTGTGGGGATGACGTTAGAAGGCGTCTGCAGGCTAAAGCATCAGGATTTCTCAGAACTGACAACTCCAGTCTTGCAGACTCATGGCTCCTCTGTGATTTTCATGGAAGAATTCAACTGAAAATCTCCTGGGATTCAACATCCTCACAAAGGTTTTTCTGACGTAAAGAACCCTTTAAACACACAGCAGCTTGTTCACCACCAACAGTGCCTTTGGTGACCATGTATATGTAACATCATTCTATATCAAAGCAGCTGTACGTTGTATTGCTTAAACACTCAACAACAACACAACTGGCACTGATAGACAGCTAGCTTGCATGCCAACTCCTGTCTTTTGAGAATATTGTAAGCGATGCTGTTATGAAAGCTTTTTAGCATTTTTACAGGGTGGTCCGATCAGTACAACAGAAAAACATAGTGCATAGCTTAGGTAGTTAGTTGTGATAGTATATCACATACCATGATGATACCAGAAGTAGGTACCAGTAACTAAGTACATGTTTCATAAAGTGCAATAATTGTTGCATACTGTCTCATTAATAAACGATTAAACCTTATAGTGACAGTAATGCAAGAGTAGCCACATGCAATGATGCAAGGTAACAAGGCCAATGACTTTAAGACTTTCTGCCAGAAAACATCCCACCGCCCTGATGTTACCCCTGCATGGAACTCATATGAGTGCAGAGAGAACACTGGCAAGTGATAACACTGGTTGCTTACCGGCTGGGGCTGCTCTGCGATACAGCAGTTGAAGCACAACCAGAATTCACTCATGACTAACAGTCCTTAAAAAGTGTTCCTGTGCAAAACTTGTCCCCGTTGGGGGGATGTTGAGGAATTGACTGGCAGTGGCACCGGACGCTCTCTCTCTCTCTCTCTGTCTCTCTGCGTTCCCGTGGGAAGGCCCCTCCGTGGGTCCAGCCAAGGGGGGCGGGGGTGGGCGCAGGCAGGCTGGCGTGGCTGGTGCTGGAACCCGCCGATGTGCTGGACGGTTCTCCCGGACAAAGGTGGGGGGGAGGAGGAGGAGGAGGAGGGGGCGGACAGGATGAAGCAAGGGCAGAGATCCAAGTGGGGGGGGGGCAGCTGGACAGTCGTTTAGTCCAAGGGGCAGTCAGTCGGTCAGACCTGGAATGGAGGAGACGATCGTGAGTACATGCTTTAGCAGGTTTTGCTTTAGAAGACTGGAGTGTTTGTCACTCATAGGTGCACACCCATACATACACAATAAATACATAGCCAAACAGACCCAAACAGACACATACAGACACACATACACACATGTTCTGAAAGGGGCTCATTATTAAAAACCACATCACAGGTCAGGCTTAAGCAGCTCTTCTTGTAAATGTGAATACCTCATCAAAAAACCCAGATGATGACTCACAGCCAGGACATCATTCTTCTCACTCACACACACTCCCACTAGTTATTTCCCCTAATCCCTTAATATAAAACCACTTCAAGAATTACAGTGTTGCCAACAACATTCCAGTACAGCCTATATACTTACACCTGGAACCAAAATGCTTTTAAACTCTTAGGATACATCTAATCATTGCAATAACATCCTTCCAAATAACAATTATCCCCACGTTTAAATGCTACAAAGAGAATCTCTTAATGGCCCTTGATTGCCATGTGTCTCTCATGACAAAAAACGGTAATGGAAAGTAAAGGGCGATAGAAGATGGATGAGATCATACAGTTAGACGATGCTCCATGGACTAAAGGGGGTGTACTCTGGGAGCACTTGACTCCTGCGGGCAACTGCTGTTTACTAGCGTTTAACACAACTGGCGCTAATTAGCGAGGGGGTGGCTATAACTCCCATTGTGAGAGGTTATTAATTAGGCAGGCGTTGATGTCTCTCCCCCCACTGCAATTAAAGATAATTTATAGCTCCGCTCTGAGGAGACCAACCTGGCTGCCTTTGGGGGATCCCGCCAAAAAAATGCATAGGCCTACATGCTGGTACAATCAAGAACCAATTTTATTGTCTCTTTTATAGTTCTTTTGCACATTACATAGTATCAAAGTTATGTCTGAAGATTTCCAGAATATAACGTGTTAAGCCTACATGTGGTACAAGTGTGAGTAAGGGCATTTAAACATTTAACATACTTTATACTGGCCTGTAATACAGCCCATAGCGTCCACATTTTTATTGAAGTGAAAACAACATTGTCTTGAGAGAGGAGAAATTATTTGTTTCTGTAGCTGAAGTGGTAGTAGAAGGCCTTACTGAGGCCCAACTGAAACACTCTTACTGGATGGGATCAAGGAAAAACAACTGGAAAGAATAACTGATCTAAATTAGATCTGAATCACCTCTTAATATATCAGTGAGTAAATATGCATCTTCAGTCCTTTTCTCATGTAAAGTTTTTTTTTTTACTTGTCCATCACCAAAATGGTTTAGTGACTCGTGCTTTAGCCTCTGTGAACTCTATGGTTGAGGATAACAATAATAGAAGGATGCTTCCAGACAAGCAGAAAAATCGGGTGTTTATGCCAATTTCACAACTGAGGAGTTGAAAATGTGCTTGTACCTAACGCACAATAGTCTGTTCTCGTCTTTCTCCTAATCAGTACTTTTTACATCCCATAAAAAGAAACATACAGCAAGACGGGAAGTAATTCGAGCCGACATATAGTGTTTCTTTACGACCCGCTAAAAATGAATGCTGGGGACTTAAAGAAGAGACAACACTGACCCCTCCCAGCTGAGCATCTCGCTATAGCGGGAACACACCCACACCTGGGGAAAAAAAGAGCAGCCTCACGCGGGACCTACCCTGCCCCATCCAGAGACAAAACAGCCCCAACCCTTAGTAAGCCCTGTGGAAATCTGTGGGAACCATTAGTGGAGAAAGACCAAGCCAAGGGCTGTTAAAAACTCTGAAAAGCACTTTTCTGCCATAAGAAAGCCACTTCATGCAAGGCCTTTCCACTTCACGCCAACGCTGGGAGTGAACCGTGTTTCCCTAATAGGCGTCCATTCATAAATCCCAAGAAGTCTTTAAAAAGGTGCAGGTGCAAGGAGCACCTGCTGCATTAAAAGTGGGTGCTATATCCAGCTGCTGGACCCATGGTTTGAGAAAAGGGCATGGGATTGTATGCGAGAAGCTATATGATGCTCGTGTGGAGACCGTATATGGAGGCTTTTCTGTGAATTGAAGAGACAAGGCATAAATAATCTTTCATCTCTGATCATGTGATACTGCAGAAAGTAAATGAGAAAAGTCAACAGGAATTGCTTCAGCATCTATGGGGTCAGCCAGATTTAATAAAGACCAAAACATTGCAACAGGAGAGAATCTTAAAAGAACACAGCTTGTGGGAATTAAATGAACTGCCGAACGGCCCAAATCTGCAATGATCAAAAAGGCAGCAATCTGACCCACAGCCTCTCCTGCCTAGATCCTACCAAATAAAGCAAACATTAAGAAACCAGTGAATGGCAGGGGACTCATTTGTGACCATCTACACAAATCATTCATTCATCTCTGTGGGGCACCAGAAGCGCCAGTCTGAGGGAGGACAATGAAGGCAGGCTGCTCTCCACGGAGGAATCTTGGCTGAGAACAGACAGCAATAGGGAGCTGCCTGCCAGGTTCACACACACACACACACACACACACACACACACACACACATGGCCCAAACATGGATGGAGATGAGATTGCATTTTGAACAGAGATGCTCCCTGTGCTCTGCTCTCCTCCGCTAAAATTAGAGTGGAGAGCACAGAGCGCATTTCCTGCGCTTTTGATTTCTCCATCCGTGGTGCTCTGTGCAGTCTTTCTGTGCCACTTTTTTCATCTATTTTGAGGGCTGCTTAGCACAAGGCTGCCTTAGTTTAAGACGCTGGCCTTGTTGGACGGCCTTAACAGGAGGTTCTGGGTCGGTTGGATGAGACCCCTTACCATCTCCAGCAACAGTTGGTTGTGCTAAAAGCAGACGCCAACAAAAGCAGCACAGAACCTCAGAACCTAAGCAAAACTGGTCCATGACTCTATTAGGCCTGATATAGGCCTATGCCAATTCTTTCCTCTCTGTCTGAGGGATACGCCATTGACATTTAGTATTCTTCGTGACCGAAAATAACCCATGTCCAGATGTCTGAACTATTGCTAAAGAATGTATAGAGAAAGCCCATTATTTTTAGCATTCATCTTGGAGGCACATTGATCTTCACTTCATCAGCACACAAAGGACCCACAAGAATGCATTCATTACCCCTTAGGGATCTAATGGGGCAAAAGAGAGTTCATCCCTCTGTCTTGAATGGCTGACCAATAGCCTACTACTCTATGACCACGGCGGCACAAAACAGCATTTCCATTTCCCCTCTATGGAGACCAAGGGAAGAGTGGCACGCAAGCACGGATGCACTGGGTCCACTCACACAGGGGAGGCTGCATTAGTGGTGAACCATAAAGAGTAGCAGGCCGGTGAAAGGAAGATTTTCCAGACCAGAGAGTCTGAAAACGAGTTCTGCCTGAGAGAGAGAGAGAGAGAGAGAGAGAAGAGAGAGAGACCGGCAGCAGAGACTCACAAAGCCCCTAACCTCTTAAGGCTAACTCACATTGTAGTACTAGCCTTTGGGGAAAATTAGAAGGGAAAAAAGCAAGGGATAGAGCATCATATCGAGGTAACGCTCCAGGCATTGTTTCTGTGCACCAGCCACAGAAATGAGTCACCCAATGCTAACCACATGAAGAGAACTCAAGCAGGCATAGCTAGCTACCACTTGGTTTGCTCTCACTTCAAGTTCAATTAGGAGCCTAAAAGCAAATGCGCATTTACAAACACCAGCACACAGCCTACACAAACGCTCATACCCTCAGAGAAGAGAAGAAAAGGAAGGATGAATAAAAAAATATTACCACCAAATCAAGCCGAGCACACATCTTGGCTGGTCTGGTAACGCAGTGTGGAGATAGCAGGTTGTCAAAGCTCCAGATTTTGTGGCAGTGTGAAAGGGTCCGAGGAGCAAGGGGACCGTGTGTGTGCGTTCCTCGCTCCAGGAGGCCTTTGTCCCCCACTCAGTTACGGATCAGCGGGCAAGCGGTATTTCACTCAGTCACTCCCCCTGTCACTGAGCTTGTGCAGGCTCCCAAGGTACCCATCCACCCACCCGCCTGCTCTCTCTAACCCCCCACCCCCTCCCACCACCTCCTTCCACACAGCACAGCTCACAGACCCCCCTCCCCTCCCCAAGACCTTAGTGAGGTCACATGGAGGCTTTATGTAAGCAAACCACTCAAATCGGAGTGCGTAAGTTTTCAAGGCGGGGAGTAACTCTTGAAATTCTCTTGGTTAGGCTGAATTCTGAGGAAACATCAGTCCAACCCACTCCTCATAAAATCAAATAAAAACAAGTTCTAATCCACAGGATCACATAAGAGCATTGAGCTTTGATGTTATGGTTAATGTCTAAACTACTCACAGTTGCCCCCTTGTAATATGCCTTGCACTTAAATGGATCACTACTGAAGTGGAATATGGAAGAAGTATCTTACCAAAGTCCTGACAGAGCACATTACAACTTGAAAGGCTTTAATGCAATTTCAGCAAAAAGTGTAAGAGCTGAAAGGACAAATCATTTGTTCCACTGAAAAAGAATAGCTTTGCCAAAACTATTTATTAAACTGCTTCAGTGGGACACTACTCGACTTGTTCAACATAGGGCTTCAATACCTCCTCCAGAAGCGCTGTTACCAAGGCAGCAACAGCCCAGCCAATCAGTTATCAAGGACTTCTTCTGGGACATCACCAGCCAACCCCCCCACACACACCATGACCCACTCCACATACACACACTGAAAAAGTCATTGTTACCATACCAATGGTAACCCACCGCATTGTAGCAGCTGTGTTTTGAGACTGAGAGAATCTAACCACAGAGGGAGCACTTGCAAAGTCAGGGAAATCCTCACAATGCAGCCAGTCTGCTATGGCTGGACAGACCAAATGGAAATACCACAAGGTGCTAATGAGCAACACACTACGAAGCAGTCAAAATTAGAGAAATCTGACCTCACTGATAAGCCTACATCTTTATTACAAATATCATGTTACCTTGCTTGTCATTTCTGTACCAAAATTGACCATTTGTGGGCTAACTCAGCTCGAGATTCTTTGACAAGCCATAAATACTCCCAAATTGCTTTGAGCATGATCTCCTCATCTAATGCCAGGCTAGATCTTTAGTTAATTATGAGATAATTGATCAGAAAATCTATGTTTTGGCAAACGTCGGCTGCAGTTAACTGCAGGTGGGGTTCACAACAGGAGTATGTACAAAGCTAAGGCTAAACATTAGCCTGCTAACTTGACAGGTAGCCTAACATGTAACAACAAGAAGCATAATACAACTTCACTGATATTGTGTGGTGTGGTCTGCCTCAGGCCAACTCCGATAAATGCCCTGATGTGCAATTGTCCTTAAAATGTGACTGACTTGGTGGAACAACAACATTCCTACAGTAAACCCAATTTTGATGAAGCGACTGTTGTTATGAAAATGTTATTTCAATTCCTAAAGGGGTCCCATGCAACACGGCTTGTGCCTGGTCAGTAAACAACATTTCTGCTTCTGGAATGTCAAGTGTCCAGGGATTGGAAATGTTTTTTTAAGCAAGAGCGCTTGCTTGATTCACCCAAGCCATTAAACAAAAGACCTTGTGGTAACTAGTGATGTAGTGGAGGCTAAACACAAGTAAATGCAGTTTACCCACCTCAAAATAGAGTTTATCCACCTCTTAAAAGTTTATCCACCTCTCAAAAGAGTTTATTCACCAATTGCAACTTTTAACATTTAAAAATCAAACTATATTATCCACATTCACAATATGTACACTTATCAACACTGTATGAACCATTTAATACCACTTGTATTGTTTTAAACATTAGACAATAACCTCCACCATCATCAAACATGTTCTGAATGCCTTTTCTAAAAATCCAATACCGTACAGCGCAGTCCATCTTACCGTGATCACAGAATTCATCGTTTACCCACCTCTTATTTTACCACTACACTCCTTGTGGTAACCAATGTGTTAACTCTTTACCAAGTTCACAGACAGAGACATTAAACAGTACAATGGTGCAACAAACAGCGCATTGAGTTTGGACACACAGGACTGATTGCCAACAAACAATTATTGAGCCCGAAGACTAATTCATTTTTAAACCACTCATGTGGGATATTTGCATAAACAAATGCATTGAAAAACAACTTCACAATAGATGCTCCAAGAAAGGTCCTCTTTGTATTCTGTGAGATCGAGTTGCCAAGGCAGCACTTTTTGCAGGTCAGATGAACAAATTTGCTGTTCAGGGCTTACGTGGACCATATGGTGCTCTTAATCTTCAGTAATCTTTTACAAGATGGCAAAAAGGAACTGTAAGTAACTCTTACATAACTGCCGAAGCTGTGAAGTTGATTCTGGCCTCGGATGTGTTAGGAGAAGTAACAATTGCATTGCTTTATTTAAAAAGTTTACTGACTGCACCAGATTTCTTGGAGAAAAAGAAATCCTGCATTTGCTGAAGCAGAGACCTGTAAAAATAAAAACATATATAGCATCATGCAACCACCATCAAGTTCTCCAATGAGGTTCGCACAACCAAGAACGGAAGATGGGAACAGACTCCGAACTCCACATCAACATAAAAGACTGTATTAGAACTGCCTTGTGTCCATAATCCCTTCATTCTATACACCCATTGACGGACTGGTGCATCTGTGGTGTGGCCAGAAGCTGTCGGCCGTCTGAATAGGTCCGATCCCTGCCGCGTGGAGGGGAGTGACGGGGTGGTACAGTACTGATTATACAGCTCTGCCCTCCACTATACCCTACTGAAAAGAGTTAGCCTGGCCATCTGCACACAGGGTCTGAATGGCCCCCTTTTGCACTTCCCTTTGCCTGGGTCTTGCCAAGACCAACGTACCCCCTGTTGTACCCCATCCTCTCCACACTTTTTTTTATTTTTTTATTTTTTAAAGAATCCATCTCCCGTCCTTTTTCAGTCTGTCTCTCTCTCTCTCTCTGTCTGACACTATCCATGACCCTGGTCCTGAGAGTCTATCCCCCTCTCGCCCCCTTGCTTTCTTAATCCACCACTCTTCACTTTTGTGGTTAACCTTGAGTAGCTGGTCCGTAATGCTTTTTTGTTCTGCTTGACCAGCCAATCAATCCCGCTGTATCCACATGCTAATCCACTGATCACTTACAAGAAGAGACCCGGGCCACGCAACGAGCTCCTCAAAAACGCAAACGGATTTAACAGTTGTTCGTCAAAACAAAACCAGATTTAATTGTGTCCTCATTAGGGACACACACACACACACACATGCACAGAAAGCTGTTGACCTCTAGGCCTTCACGTCAACCCCCCAGTGACAATTTGTAGGGGCTTACCCCATACTTTTGGGTAAGCCCCTACAGATTACAAGTAGGGGGGGAAAATGTATCAGGTTTTCACTACAAAACATTCAAACGGACTAATGCACATCTGCTGTCAAGTAATGCACGTTTGGCTTTGTTCTGGCGCCATTTGCGGCAGAACACTGTGTACTGCACACCACATGTGCAATGTGGCTGCGCGCATACCCCTTTAAGCCATTACGTAAGTCGCCGGCGTCATTTATAACACGCATGCAAATCCCAAGCCCCTTGACAAACAAATGTGATTAACTATGTATGGAGTCAACATGTGTCATATCAAATGACCAAATGGAGAAATGATGGGGTTGTCACTGATATGGATAACTGACCGGGATTTTGGTGGGGTGGTGTTTTCAGGAAAAATTTTGTATCTATGTCTCTCACTCTGAGGGATACTTACAGAGGCCACTGCCATCAGCTCGTCTGTGTCAGGACTGGTGACTCATGAGTCATGACCGTCCTTCCCCTGATGCAGGATGCAATTGCCTGTGAAATAAGTGATAGCATCTTGGCATGTCATGGAGACCTCAGCAGCACTACCTTAGAAGCCAGTGAGACAGAAGATGTTTTACATCTGACGCCCCCACCCGCCCCCCAAAAAATGTAATGTTATTTAAGATGGCTGTTAGTGAGTCACAGCATCTGATCCATTTAATTAAAATGGGCATGCAATATGCAAGCTAATTTTGTGAGTCAATCATAAAATGTCATGAAAACTGCTGGTTCTGATATTCCTTGGAATCGTAAAATAACTTCTAAGAAGATAAAAAACTAAAAAAATATATATATACCTGATCTCACTTACAGTAGGCCCAACAGCAGGCCCTCTCCGCACCTATTAAGACACTACTTTATTTCCTCTGTGCAGGACCCTGTTGAGAACAGCACTGACACATTTCCTAAAATTCTTTTCCTTCTCGCACACTGCTCAGGGCAACCAGAGTGACATCATGCTTTTTTTTCTCAACCACCCCTGAAAACAAGCCTGTCTTTTATGTGAGCCGAATCACAAGATGGATGAGGCAGTCGTAAAGCTCCAAACAGCTTCAACTGCATCGCCCATTGTGACCAGATCCAGAGATAAAACACCCAAACATACCTTAGAAACCAACAGAGAGAGTGTCATTTAAAACATTCTCCAAACACAGCATACATCTATAACCTTAACTGGGGGCATGGTATGCTATCCTGGTTAGCAGTTAGGAAACATTGCCGCTCTTCAGTTGTCACCATCAGGGACATTGCAGGGTTAAAGTCAGTAGTACCAAAGTCCTTTTAGGCAAGTCCCTCCACTTGGCGGTCATATTGCAACGATTTTTGGGTACTCATCGGGCATCCTATTCGGCAGAAATGCGCGTGTGCAAGGCTTCACGACACCAATCTTGCTCCAGCGGCGAGTTCACAACACATGATTGGCACGATGTCTGCACAACACAGCACATAATTGGCTCAATGTAGTCACATCACACCACATGATTGGCTCAATATACACATGTCGACGTTTTGCCGAGGAAGGGGTGGGATATGTGTAGACAACGGCGTTACAAACTAACCCCATGCATTTCTATGGAGGATTTTTTGAGTGCTGTGTCTCCTCATTAGAAAGTCTCTGGTAGTACTGACTCTACCCCTTACAGTGTAGAGTTCTTCCTCCTTCCTTATAGCCTTTGGTGTGCAATTTGAGACTTGCAAGTCATAGTTTCCAGAAAGAACCTACCCTCTCTGTATCATGGCAAGATAATTTTCTAGTCACTTCCCTTTCATCTAGAGCTGCTACAAGGAACTTTAACAATGACAATTCAGACGAACAATGTCCTACAATGTCCTTTATAGGCTTATAAATGGTTTAATATGTTGCTGACTCACAAAGGGAAAAGTTTAGGGGGGTCCCCTTTGACTGTGCGGTTTCATTTAATCTTATCTTATTTCAAAAGCTCCTAATCTAAAGGACTTTCTTAATGTTCCCATTTGCTAACATTTCAAATATCTGATATGCTGGCTGGTGAACTTCCACAATTATTGACACTTGTTTAAATATCTCCAATACTAAAGGAAAACAAAATGTTTGCTGCAAATGTGTTTGGTAGCTTCAATCACAACATGATTAATGACGACTTCACCTTGGCATCAGCATACACAAAAGCATGAGGTAATAATAACATCACCCTCCACATTTATGAGTTAAAGTAAAGTTGAACTGTTATGAGTATGAAAGATGAGTAAAAAAAGTTTACTTCAGTTTCACAATAAAAACAAAGAGGAAAAACAAGTTGGTGGATACAAAGTAGGAGATTTGAAAGCATTCCTCTTTTATCACTGGATCGTCAAGATCCCTTGGTCCTCTCTTGTGCGTTCTCCTTTTAAGCTCATCTCACTAATTGCATTGATTTTGGATCATATTGCTTTTTATAAGATCCCTTCACAAAAGTTAAATATATATATATATATATATATATATATACTTTTTTGATCCCGTGAGGGAAATTTGGTCTCTGCATTTAACCCAATCGGTGAATTAGTGAAACACAAACAGCACACAGTGAACACACAGTGAGGTGAAGCACACACTAATCCCTGCTTCAACGGCGGCGCTCGGGGAGCAGTGAGGGATTAGGTGCCTTGCTCAAGGGCACTTCAGCCGCGGCCCACTGGTCGGGGCTCGACCCGGCAACCCTCCGGTTACAAGTCCAGAGTGTTAACCAGTAGGCCACGGCTGCCCCCTATATATATATATATATTATATATATACTGTATATATATATATATATATATATATATATATATATATATAAATAAATAAATAAACAAGTTATTTAGCTGATTTTGTTATTTTCTAGGGGTTTTATTTAGAAATCAGAAACACCAAAAGCATGATTTTTTTACTCAGGGTTGTCACAAAATGTGGAGGACACTGTACTTTCATTGGAGAATTTTCCAATACATAGCAGTTTCTTAGAGTTGGAGCAGTTACCTAGAGCTTCTTTCTTGCTAATTGTTTTAGACTGGTCTCCATACATGACTCCACATTCCATTGTCAATCTACATTCCTTGAAAATACATGTTCTGCAATGACAGTTACTGAGAGAACAAGCTTTGTGAGATTATCAGAAAATTAAACCGACAGCGTACACACCCTACTGAGATACTATCTATGTGGATCTTTGATAACATGATACATCTAATCTATGATAACATGATCTATCTAATTTTTTGCACATATTCAGGATGATCTCTGGGACCTGTGGGTATGGCTCAAACAGAAAACTATAAATAGTTCACACACAGAGTTCTCTCTCTCACACACACACACTGCGCTGTGAGGCCCATCTGCAGTGTGACTGTACCCTGCTGGCCTGGCCTGACATGAGGGTCTATCTGTGACACAGGGGGGAAACGGCAGGAATGCCCAGGTCAGCACTCACTGACCTGAGCCAAGGGAGTGGCATCAGCTGGGCTGGTGCACAACACATAGCAACACACACACACACACACTCATACTTTTAACACAAATACATGCACACACACACACTTGCTTCCATCTACTCAGTAAGTGTGACATAAGTCTGAATATGAAAAATCCAATAAATGTCTCATAAGGAAAATCTGATAATGGCAAGGAGTTTGGGGGCTTTCAAGGAGGGGTTTATCTGATGTCTCCAGCACATAAGGAATGCTTTGTTCCTTTGCTGCAGAAGGGCTGTGGAGATTCAATGCAGGCAAGACACAAACAACTCTTTTAATGTTTTATAATGTAGCACCATGGTGGATCAGCCCATGGTCTCTGCCACAGTTTTCAGGTCTACACACACACACACACACAACAACAGTGAGGTCAAGTGTGTTTGAACACATATGAAGGGTGTGTGTGTGTTGAAACAAACAAGAACAACAAAGTCTGTCAAACATTCCACCCAGCTTGTTCAACCAGGTGACCTACTTACTATGTCCTTGACAAGAAAAGTCACCATATAGCATAAGCAACACAGCTAATGTTGTAAATGGTCAAGCGTTTTGTACTGCAAGCCATAGAAAATACAGTTTCATAGTTATTATTATTGTATTACCTTATCATAAGACTGACCCATTGTATTAGTTTATGAACAAGTTTTATGTTCTCTCTCTGTAGTTGGCAGATGCAGATCGACAGCTTCCAGTCACGTTATCTTGTTTTCTAAAGGTGCATCAGACTCAGATTTTTTCAATCTAGGCTATGACTTTATACATGGCCTCTCAAGGCCATTTCATTTGCTCCCACAACAGAGAACCTGCACTTCAGTGGGAGGTGTCCGTGGAACAACACCAAACTAGAAAGGCCATCAGAGTTGCTGTCGGTAAGCTAAGGAGGTTGGGGACTTTGAGATTTGAGACAACAAGCTGCCAGAGGCCGACCTCCCTGAATTACTCTTCTTGGCCTTTTCATTAAAGGCGGCCATTCTGGCCTTCTGCAGAATCAGCCCATCTGTCTTCCCAGTTGATACCTTCATTACACCAAGAATGTGTTGCCTTGGCAACACATAACAGCAGAGGTAATTGGTGTGCCACTTGCTGTTGGGCCAGGGGGGGGATGTTGACCGGAAGAGGCGGCCGGTGTCACGAACGAGCAGCTTTATACCACAGCCTGCCCATTGATAATGAGGACACCCAGCACAGAATTTAATGGGCACTGGCGCAAGATCAATGAGGTGTGTGATTCCATTTCCCCAGCCTTAGACATCCTCCATTACTGTGCTGTGCACAATGCCACATCACCATAAGTGTGCACGTGTGAGCAAAATTGCATTTTCTCAAAGTATCCACGTGCCTATTGATGTATGGCACTGCATTACAATTTCATGAACCACTAGAGAACTTAACCAAATATGGAGAAATGTAGCCATTTTGATGTTGATGTTATGACAAGAGCATATTTCAGAGGCTATTTTACAGCCATGCTGTTTCATTTCAGATGAATAAGAACAGACAGAAAATGGGAAAGATCTTTGGAAGAAGTCGTGGAAGAAGTTTGGAAGACAAATACTTTTACCAAATGACTGTGCAAACAAACAAATCAACAAACAAGTAAATAGCGCTAGTCTTTGATGAATACCTACTTAAGACTGCAAGAGCCTCCTCCTGCTTTGCTGTGCACTGACTGCTGTGTGCCGAGTTATTAGTGCATGGTCATTAGTTGCAGAAAAGCAAGGGTGAGAATGGGGGGGGGGGAAAGGAAGGGGAGAGAGAGAGAGAGAGAGAGAGAGCATACAAGGTCTTACACTGGAAATATTATAAATGCAAAGGTCTGTAGGGAGTACTCCCCCTATGACACACTGACGGCTTTATGTTTGTTCAAGCCCTTTCCTGACCTCATAACTGAGCTGTGACATAAGGGGCTTCTTCTATTCTGCCTAAGCTATCCAGGCAACATCATTATTATTACACTTGGTGCAAAACCCTCCGAAATAACTCATCCAGTTTAACTAGCAGTTTAGCTATAAATGAAAACTCCTTTCATAAATATAATTACAAACGGACTGAAGTGGCATGGAAAGTTCTTAGTGTAGGGTCTGGGATTTTAGGAGTGTTTGATTGACAGGGCTATGAATACGTAATGCTCTGGGTGTTTGCCGAGGCCATGATGAGGAGTGTGGTCCACCAGCTGTGTGGCTCTGTGGAGTTCTGGCTCGGATTCCTCACGTTTCTCTCTCTCTCTCTCTCTCTCCATAGCCCAGCTCGCAGCGCTCGATGCTCGCCACACCACGAGTCGGGGAAATATGATCAGCGAACAAAAAACGACTGACCTCCCCGTCTGTATGGATTATCCATGCAAAAAACAGAACGAAAAACAGAACAAAACCATTCCTTGGAATCGTAACTTTATATTGGCCTGGCTTCCCTCATTCACAGAGTCAGAGTTTTAGGTTCAAAAGTGAGTTGAGTGAGCATGATGAATCTCCAGTTGAATCCCCTAGTTTGTCATTATGAAATAATGGCAGGTGAACTTGCCAGTTTTCAATTGAAAAGATTCCTTTCTTAGTTTAGAAGATCTGCACCCTGCCTGTTTTTTTCCGTGACCACCACTGTGTTTCTTCGAGGTCGCTGGATACAGATAAAGGTATGTCTGTCTATTTGAACGTCTTCAGCACATGAGCAGCACAAATCCAATTAGAGATGCAATTTACAAAAGAATCCCGGCCCACCTCCACGAACACCAAGATGGAATTATGAGAGGAATCTCTGACCGTTTTTCTCTTTGTGGAGAAAAGGAGACAGGCTCTAAAACCTGGGAGGGTCATCTAAAGAGAAACATATGGGTACGAGATTAGATTAGGTGGTTACCAAGCACCCTGCGGCGTTACCACCAAACACTCTGCTTTACAGTGAACGATATGTCTCCAGGACCATATAGTGGAGTGGAGGCCTGTGTCATTATCTCTCGTCATGGACAAAATGAATCTCCTGCTTGTCTCCTGGGGAAGGAATGTCACTAGGGAAACTGTAGGAATGCTAGAGGAATTCTCAATGAACGACTCTCCAAAAACTTTCAGCGACAGAGACATCACACACACGCACACACACACAAAGAAAAAAAAGAGAGGGAGAAAGAACGAGAGAGAGAGAGAGAGAGGGAGAGAGAGAGAGAAGCATGTCACCCAGCACTTCAGGGTTTTGCAAAGCATTTGGAGATATATTGAGGCGTTTTATAATAAAGTTATAAAAGTGGTTAGTTACAAAATGCCATGACTGAATTGTATGAACTTTTGGAAAAATTGACTAAAAGGTAAACAAACTGGTGAAATGGACTAAAATGTAAACAAACTGCCATGTGCTGTATGTGTATTTTGTATCTCTCTGATGCAAGATACCTCCACTCTAGAACACTTCGGATTTTTTAATTTCACTCTGCAACCAGTGCATGCACTGTCCAGCTTCCATCACCTCACGACCTCAGGAAGACTCCACTACTAACCAGGATGGAGACAGCTGCCTGCTTTTTCCTTGTAGTCTCTTGACTAAAGGGTCAAACTTAACAGATTTTAGGCCAGCAATCCAATTAGCCAATAAACCCTCTCAAACTGGACAGGCCTGTTTTAGGGGATGGACTCCAGGCAAGGTCTGGATTGTGTAAGGATTTTACGCTGGTCTAAAAAACTGGTTGCGACTGATGAGAGAGCCACAGCTTTTTCTCGTTGCAGGGGGAAAAAGTTGAAGTCAGATGCTGCATGTCAAGTAAAAGTGACTCCATATATCAATTACCAAACAAAACACAACACTAAGTCTTCTGTCATCACAGAATCAGCAGGGAAATCTTGCAGCTAAAAGGTTTCTACAAACGTGTGAAGATTTAAACCAGATGAGATAAGAAAAAGTTATGACACAATATCTTTGGGTATGGTTTCAGGTAAAACTATGCTTCACTCTAAAATGTACTAGGTGTTTTGTTCTTAAGCCAACATGGGTCTGCTGGTGGTGACAAGCAGACTGGCAATGAATGTTTCACACTGAATAGGCCTAGTTTATCCCATTTATTCATCTACTGATTTATCCATGACAAAATTATTGATTCAGAAATGATTGTAAGTCACCCTCTTATAGCCATAATGACTCAAACAGGGCATAGAAATACTTGTGCAACAGCTGAGTTAATTCTAAAGTTATCCAGGGCGTGACTAATAACAAATTCAAGATGTTGGGGCAGGCCCTTCAAAGGACGTTTAACTCTTCACATCTTAAAAGTGATAATTCATCACTTTTTCAAAAAACAATCATAGAATCATTACTTTAACATACAGGAGCAAGTCATGCCTAAATTAACTCACCCGGGCACTTCAGGGTATACTTTCTACCACACCACAAACTGTGTTGACTTGCGGTTAAAATGTAATGTCCTTGTGTACTTTTAATACAGCATATCCAATAGCCAAGCTGCATTGTCAACAAAGAGATTATATCACTCACAGAAATGACATAATGACATTACAGCTCCAATGGCAGCTAGGCCTCCATGCACCGCCATTGTTAAGCCGTCCCCTTGGGCGTGCTCCACAGTGCTGAACACTGTCTCCCATCCACACAGAACTTCACTCAATTAAAGGATATTCATTGTGATGTGGTTACATCAGCAAACTGCCTGCAAGGCCACTTTCCAGACTCACAACAGCCCATTTACAGAGATAAGTGGGCAACTGTTTGCTTTATTGGTATTAAGTGCATATCCCAAACCCAGGGTTGGGCCCGGTGTTGTAAGAAGTTGTAATTTTCTCAGTCGAGTTCAGCCATCATCAGCAAGGCAACCAGTCATAAAGGTAGCACTGTGGATGGATAGCCTATAGCCCCCACCCCCTCCTTCTTCCTCCTCTTCCTCTTCAAAGAAGAAAACATATGGGCCTCTTCAGGACAGGAAAAGAGCCTGACTTCCGATAGCTAACTATAGCCTGATCAGAGAGCAAGAGGACAGCGGGCCCATTGAGAATCCTGCCCCATATGGCATTAAGCGGCGTACTACTGCAATGAAACCATTGCTATACCGCCCCAGTTTCTTCTGCCAGCAGCCGAGTCCAAGCCAGTCATTCATACCAATATCCAAGAGGCCACTCCCTGTCTTTTTTGTGGTATTCCAACTTGGCCAAGGACGATTAACTTATTCCATCACGTTCCTCTTTCACCTGGAGCTATAGCTCTCATTGAATACAGTGGGTGTAAATGTGTGGGTGAGACGGAGGAAAATTAAGCTCCAAATCAGTTCAGCTGTCCAGAGAGATTCACGCAACAAAGGTGCAATTTATCCAACAGCAGTCTGTGTTTTTTTTTCTTTTAATTTCTCTCACTCCTAGACAAAATACAGGCTCACCTGTAGGAGGGAGATATCGCTCCTGACAAGGGACTGATCCATGGGGCCTGAGTTTACTCAAATGTAATAGCCCATGCAGCTGAACTGGTTAGTCATCAAACAGCACAGAGCTGGATTTGCACAGCTCATCTTTAAAGGTCCAGCCTCCAACCAAGAACAGGTGTGTCACAGAGTGTGAGAACCAGGCCCAACAATTACAATGGGGAAAAACAATAGGCCATGTATTGTCCACCACAGTTACACTAAAGTCCTGTTCAACTTGGATAAGACAGGTGTGGCAGTGTGATTACATAGGCTATAACATGCAAAAGAAGAAACTAAACAATTAAACCAGCTTCACAAACCACAACCCTCTGGTATAACAATACAATACAGTCCAAGAATGATCATGCATCATTGAAAACAGTGCTCTGAGTGATGATGATGAGCTGATGATGAGCTTCTAAGAGAAAAGGAAACTAGCAGGTGCACGTGTGTCACATGTCATCTATAGTTTTAGGGATCCAACACGTTTAGTGCCACAAATCAGTTAGTAGGCATAAATTGACATCCTCGAACCATCCTTGGCAGCATCAAGCTTCCAGCATTACCAACCGATCCACAAGACCGATACATCTTGTGTCATGACCGGTAGAAGAGATCATGCCATTGGCCAGTGCTGTGCATTACACTAGGCTATATTATGTTCGTCTATGGTGCAGAATTTGATATGGGATGCCTGAGTAGCCTACCTCATCAGCAGTAGAGGTTGGATAGAAAAAATAAGCAGGCATAGGGAAAGAAAAAAGATGAGTCCAGCAAAGAGAGGAACACTCAGGCTGTTATGTAATGACCATGGGTGATTTCCCCCCTGCATCTGCAAGCATCTGATCAATCAGCACGTTGAAATAGTGCAATGTAGCCTAATGTCCATAACAGCAAACAGGTTCTGTCATGAACAGGTTCTGTCATGAACATTTCCTAATACAGCATTTCTCATGTCACAATAATCCTGATATCCTTGGAACATGTTGACGTAGGTTACAATATCAATTTTAATGATTATCATAAGGACTAGGCTAAATTCACGCATCTCCTGTAGGTAGGGTGGGGTAGTAGGCCTGGGAGTCGGGATGCCATTCAACAGGGTAACAATTTAGCCCTCAATTCTAGCCTGACAATTCTACTGCTGTAGACAATCCGTTTGAACGTAATGCACGAAATATCAGTAGGCATAAATAGCCTACATTCGCAGAGTCGGCACCAACCATATGGTTTTTATTCTGCTCTCACAAAAAGTCAATTTATCTGCAGGCTATAATACCGACCGAGTTGTCGGCACAGTCGCCTACCAAAACAACTGAGAATCAGTCACTTGACGCCTATTGTAAAGAAGACAAATAGACTACTTATTTAGCATCTGAGAATGCACTATGCTACATTGCCTGTTTTTTTTAAAAGCAACAGATTTATTCTCCGCATCGATCAAACTACACAATTAACTGGGAGTCCCTGAAAGTGTTTGGGAAATTGAGCCACCAATGAAATGACAGTAACAATAGACTGTATAGCTCCTCTCCTCTCCCTGTGGTAACTTAATCTCGATCAAGCGAACAAATCATACATATTTCACAGGTACCTACCAAGCTATTGAAATCGAACCTGTTAATTATAAAGAGGTTTACAACACAACCTTACCGATTAAGACGACGCAATGCCGCTAATATCCCGATGCAGTCCCTCAGTCAAATGCGGGAAATGGTCTTTTCACCTGTGCTGCTGGGCGGCCTCTCTGGTACCGTGCACGGCGTGCAGTGATTTCTCTCCCTAAACGTTGAAGACAGCACCAACCGTGTAGTCTACCGCCTGAGGGCGAAAATACTGCAGGTGATCCGCAGACACCTTTCAAAGAACTGAAGGAGTCGTTCGAGTGCAGGCTTTTCAATAAATTCAGTCAGCTAACATCAGACAGAGGACCTCCAAAACACTCCCACCAAGACAGAGAATGTCTTTGAAAATACTTTGGGGAAACAGCGCCACTCAGCGACAGATGCTACGATCCTTTGTGAACAATGGTCCTGTCCTGCATCATCCGCCGGGAGATGGTTGTTGTAGACACGCCTGATCATGTAAGACATTCATTCATTGTTAACAGGGGTTTTTTCATTAAAATGTTGCCTGGTTTAGTGTATTCGAGCGCATTCTAAATTCAAAACATCTCCAAAATCAAATACAATCGCAAAGCCTTCTTTCTGGGCTTATAGGTCTATTCCTTGTCATAGACTGCAACCTAGGTCCATGCCTTCATCACAGCTCTAGACATGTTGTGTTTTTAGTAATCTTATCAGGTTTTTAAAAAATATTTTCTTTCTCCAACCAGTCAGAGGGTCTGGTATCCAGGCTAACCTTTTGAGTTCTGTAGCATACAAGCTGTTTCTGTAGATATTTTCTTTCATATGGCATTTCTACCTGTCCTCAGGCCACCTGCAGGAACCAGCATGGTGCCTGACTGGATTGCCTACATGTAAACAAACAGCAGGGTGGGTCTATCTTATCTCAGCATTCCACTTCCTTACTCCACAAGACTTGCACAAGACAGATCCACGGTTGTTTAACTGGACTGCTGCTATAGGTCAATCGGCTACTGTCTGCACACTCTTCTGCATGCACCATACAGATAGAACTTTACAATACTTGGATGGGTCCTGGAATTAGTTTCGGATGCAACCTGCATCCATTTTAAAGATTGTTACATAACCCTTAATTTAGCTACAGTTTAGGCCTACTTGTTAAAAAATCTGGTGTATAACAGAAGATTTAGCAATTGCAATTCCAGTGCCCAACACTGAAATCAGTTTGAAAAGTTAAAATAAAGATTTCACATAGGCGGAGTTCCACCTATCTAAAATAACTGTTACAGCTGTTCTGTTTGTTGTTATTTTAACACAATACTGCCATCATGTGGCATTTCGCTTGAGGCACACTATTTCTCTATGTCCAACTGCAACAGGATTAATGGGTTCATGTAAGGTTAGCTTTGAGCAAATTAATGCTTTTGCACTGATGATGGCCTGAATGATACAAAAACGTTTTGCACTTTGGGAGCACTTTGCACTTTTCACTGCTTGGATTAAAAATTGCATTGGCAACATTGGTGTGCCAAGTTCTTTCTAGACTGAAGGACTGATACAATATTGGAACTAACGCACCCACCAGGCCTGGATTGGTTGGCGCGATACCCTGTTTGCCCTTTACAAACATGTACAAACTTGAAACAAAGACATACTGGGCTGTGTAAAATAGTCATGGTATAAATAGGCTACTCTCAGAATTACATACCTACGGACCTAATGGTTTCTTATATAATATTTGGACAAAACAATTCCCATATTGCACCAGTAGAAACCAGAATTCAAAGTACTTATCCCAGTCAGGCTATTAATTTACAAGAGTGGAGTACAACTGACGACTTGATGTGGACCGATATGTTGGCTAGCCTTTGTATACATGCTTTATTCAAAACTTTGCACACAGAGAGATGGCACTACTTTGGGAAGGAAAGCAAGGAAGAGCGAACGCAAGAAAGCAAATCATTTTACACCTTTAGATTTATTTAGCATAACAACAAACACAAAAATATTTACAGCAAGGGTCCCATAGAGGTTTCTGAGCAAAGTCTAAGCTTTGTGTTTTAATCAATACGCTTAGCGTTCAGCAGCTGTGGATGATTCACTGTGCAGATATTGAAAACCTTCAATAACCAATGCAAAATGCTCCACCTTAAAACTTTGCCATCATAAATAATTTTTCTGTTTATCCACTTTTGAAATGGAAGAACTTGCTTGTCAGTGAGATGTGGGAATTCATTAAATGGCACACTTGCATAACTGTAGTTTTTGAGAAATTAGGGCACAGTCCAAACATTGATCACAACTTCTTCCTTGGTGTATCACAGTAAGGTACATTTTCTAAGAGCAGCTCCTCTCTAGGTCGCAGTACTGTGGAACAACATACAATGTACATTTATATTGTAAAATGTAGCATATTTGTATCAACTGTTAACTGGAAAAAATCTATGTTGACATACCCAGCTTTTTTTCTCCAACATGCTCCATTTGTACAACACTTTGTCGAAGCACTATCTCAACATCTGAAGCCATTTTGATCATCTTGGAAAAATAACAAAATTGTTTGTTGAAGCCATTTATTATGTTTATGTTTCTTAGGAGACACATTTGTCCAATGTGGCCTACAGTGATACTGATAAACATTACGTTAACATTAAAATTAGCTGTTTAAAGTAAAGTCATATAGCCTAAATAAAAAATATATACAAAGTAATAGACTAAATAAAATTGAACAGAATAATAACTAAATTATAAACATAAACAAACCACAGCACTGTCAGAATGAACTAGTTGGATATTAATTATTAAGGATCATATTATTCAAATAATTATTAAGAATTAATTATGAAACTTGTGTTACAATCACAGTAGGCTAAATCAACATATTCCTATCTACACATACATTACAGACTATCCTACTATGCAGAACTGGTGATGAAGTGTATCCTTAAATCATACCTTTTGAAGATTTTCTCCAGATGTTTCGTGCATATTTTTCCTGAACTCCTCATTTATCTTCTGTTTTGCAGCTTTCATGAGATAAACAGTGAAAAGTTAATTACATAACAATCAAACAAGCATAGGGGGGAATCACACAGACTAGGCCTACTACATTGGTCTAGTCTAGTGGCCTTTAAAACATGCAGCATATGAATTTTCAGTAAGTTAGCTACCAGAAATTGCCCTCACCTGTCAATGCCCTATCATCATCTTTAAAGACTTTCATTCTTGTTCTATGAAGAGCTTTAAAAAGTCGGAGAACCTAGATCAAAGGAGACACACAGACAGTACAATTTCGTTCAAGTGATTGATTTCTGACACCAAAAATGGTTGTATTTCAGATATTTGGGGTAAGTTACAGTTAGCTAGTTGGCATCAATAGCATCTTGAACGTAATATCTGCTGTAAATGAGACATTGAATTCATAATTAACAAATACATGTAAAAAAACATATCCTGTGACCATAACGTACAAAAACGCAACGTTTAAAGTGAAAAAAGATAGGGGAAAACACCAAATGTAACAGTTTCGCTACTAACCTTCAAACGTGACTCCATTTTGACTCAGTGACGTATTTCCGGTACGTCAGAGGAAACACCCTGTTAAGACCCCTTCTCTCTATAAAAATTAAAATATGCACTCAATATTGAGTATTGGTTGCATTGTTTAGTTTGTATTTAACCAGAACATAGAATAACATAAATATTTGGTCTATGCAATAAATAAATGGGAAATGATCGTTTCGCTGATAATTTGATTGACAGAATGGCAAGCAAATTGCTGTTCAGGTTTTCTTTTCATTGGCCAATAGAATTTGGTTTTGGTTTTGGGCCAGTATAAATTTCGACGTGCCTCCTTGTTTGATAGCGCCGTAGTAGGGAAGTAGGGAAGTAAGTCTTGTGCCATGGCTGATGAAATAGCTAGGGCCCAAACAGCCCAAGCTGGCGGCGACACTATATTTGGGAAAATCATTCGTAAAGAGATTCCTGCCAATATATTCTATGAGGATGACCAGGTGTGCATTCTTCGCATGTGGCGAGCTAGTTGCATGCGTTCTTCTAGTTTTTGCTACGGTGGCTCGCTAGCTAGCCACCTCTATCCAATGCTCAAGTGCTGCACTGTAGTTATTAGCGTGCTTTTTATAGGTAGGCCTAACGTTACCAAATTAGCTTGCTAGATTGTTCATGTCATTTGAAATTGCGTTACTCAATAGCAACAGCTGCACAACACCTAATAGCGTTAGATACCTACAGACAAATCGAACGAAACGATTGCTGGTTATATGTTTATAGTTGTGATGTCTCAAAACCGTGACGGAACACAGTCTAGCGCGTGTCATTACGGGAAGCTTGATAAATCGGGATGGAGTATCCTTAATACGTGATCAATCACCGTTAAAGTTAATCGTAGCACATTGTATCTAGTTGAACACTAATGTTATGTCAAAATCACTGTATGGCAGCAGGTGATAATGTAACTGTTGCAAAGACGCCGTGATGGAACCCCAAGGCTAACGTTAACTTGAACATGAGACTTGAGCTTGGTTGCATGGTCATGTTGTTTCCTCTCCTCATTGCAGTGCATAGCCTTCCACGATGTTGCCCCTCAGGCTCCCACTCATTTTCTGGTGGTCCCGAGGAAAGCCATAGCCCAAATCTCAAAAGCAGAGGATGTTGATGCTGCAGTGAGTATGGCAGACCAACTATGACTTAATGCATGTCACATATGTGTTACTAAAAGTAAACAAAGGAAGAACCGGTGTGTTTTGTCTTAATAAAATATGTGACATCACGAGCTTGCATATGATCTTTTATTGCTGGTGAACACTGTTATGGTACTATTGGGGCGTTTTTCGACCGACAGAACGCGTTCTTGAACCGGTTCTGTTAGGAATTCGTTGAACCTTGGTGCTAGTGAACCAGCCAGCATTTGCACCAGTTTTGAACCGAACCTGATCAAACCAAGGGTGCGTCGTCATCAATGGGTGCATGCAAAACGAAAGTTAATGAGATGTATGAACGGGAGTTTGAACAGTTGTAGCGTAAAAGCTGCAGAAATTAGCGGTATAAAATGCTAGATAATGTCTGCAGTGTAGTTCTAGTTCAGTGTTTCTCAAACTTTTACAGACCAAGGACCACTTAACCATTAGAAAAAACCTCACGGACCACATAGCTAATAGACACAATAGGCCTACTCACTGAACCACCTTGCTTATTGTCTTTGCACCTTGCTTATTGTGTCAGAGGATTCATATGATTTAAATTGGCATAGCTTACATAGGCAGTATTGCAGAACTTTGGATTTACATACAAGTTGGTTCAATATTGCAAACAACGCATCTATATTATTTTTTACAACATCTGCTCGCGGACCACTTGGGATAGCTTGCGGACCACACTTTGAGAAACACTGTTCTAGTTGACCAGTTTTGATTACTCATGGCAACAGTTGGTATGGACGGAAAACTTGCTTTTAGCTTTCTCCCCTCTGAACGGTCGAATGACACGCCCACCCCGGTTCACAGGAAAAAACAACTATTTTCTGGTTCAAGCTCCGAACCAAGGTGCCAAGTTCCAAACCATTTTTGGTGTGGTCGAAATGCGCCGAATGGTTCATATGTTGGTTCGCGAACGGAAACGCAACCGGTTCTCTGTCGGTGGAAAAAGGAACACACACAGAGCTGCTGAGAAAAGCAGGAGACCTACCAAACAGCAGATGGTGCTGTTGTCTATATATATTTATTCCAGCCAGAGGCAGAGCAGGTACACTGATGTGTAGGCCCTCAGATGGTTCAGAAGAATCCACATGGCATAGTATGCTAAGATCCCTCAGGCCTCTTACTTGGGATCTGTCACTTGTCTGGACTTAAGATACATAATAACACAGGTCAGATATTTCATCATTATTTGAGTGAATTTTTTTCACCAGTCTTGCTTGTGATCTTTTCAGCTGCTGGGTCACATGATGATTGTGGCCAAGAAGTGCGCCGACAAGGTGGGACTCACCAAAGGCTACCGGCTGGTGCTGAACGAGGGGCCTGATGGCGGCCAGTCTGTCTACCACGTCCACATCCACGTCATGGGTGGCCGCCAGATGGGCTGGCCTCCAGGCTAAGCTGTGTGACACCACTGCCGTGTGACACCAATGCCCTTCTCCCCTCCCCTCTCTGCTGTCCGTGATTTTGACGCACATGTCCAGTATCAGTATCCACACCAAGCGTGTTTGTGTTGGTTGTTTTATCACGTCTGACTGAATTTACAGCCATCTAGACAAATAAAAGCACTAGGTTTCAAATCAACCGATCACATTTTGTCTTGTGTTATTTGCCGTAATCTGTTTACATTATTTGCCTTGGACAATAAAAAATATGCATTATGTTGCCATAAAAAGTACCCTATGTTGTAATCATGCAGTCTGCAATAGTATAACTTGAAGTGAGATCTGTATCCCTGCAGCACTAGATAGATAGATATTTTATTCTTCCTGAGGTAAATTTTTAAAGGTCGGCTATGGGTTGACCATGTAATGCATTGACCATGATGCGGTGCTATGGTAGAGTGTGTGCAATGGTGGTAGTGAAAAAAGTGAACAGGGATTGAACAGTGCAATAACTGCATTATTAAATAGTAATTATGACTATGAAAAGACAAGAATGTAAACAATAGAATTGCTTAACAAACAAGAAAAAGAATATACTTTAATAACAATATATAACGGAATAAGATGTAGATGTTATGACCACAGTCCAGATTGTGTAGGAGGGCTAATATAGGCTGTAAAACAGTTAGGTAGACAGCAGACAAAGTGATATGATGATAGGGGCTGAGAGAGACAGGCTCATGCTGAAAAGGCCTTTTCTCCCCTCCCCTTTTGTGTGGTGTTGAAAAGTTGTATGGCCCTGGGGACAAAGGACCTCCTCAACCTGTCTGTTAAGCATGTCAGTGACAGAAGTCTGCCACAGAACATGCTCCTCTGTTTATTGAGTGTGCTATGTAGTGGGTGGCGGTCATTGTCCATGTTCGCCAGCATCCTGTGCATGGTCCGTTTCTCTGCAGTTGTGAGTGACTCCAGCTCAATGCCAACAACTGAGCCAGCTTTCTTTACCAGCCTATTCAGTTGTCCAACATCCCTCTTCTTAATGCTGCCTCCACAGCACACCACAGCAAAAAAGTGGACACTGGCAATGACAGACTGGTAAAACATCCAGGAGGAGCTTACTGCAAACATTGAAGCCGACTCTGCTCTTTCCGTGTTGGCTGACCATTACAGTTTATTGTTCATGTGTATCCCCAGGTACTTATATGTGCTGACCACCTCCACATTGACCCCTTCAATGGAAACTGGCATCATAGATGGCTTAGATCTCCTGAAATCCACCACAATTTCCTTGGTCTTTGTTGCATTCAGCTGCAGATGGTTGAGCCTGCACCACTGCACAAAGTCATCCACAAGCGTACTCATCCTGTCCATCCTTGATACACCCCACAATTGCAGTGTCGTCCAAAAACTTCTGCATGTGACATGACTCAGAGTTGTAGCTTAAGTCAGACATGTACAGGAACGGTGAAAGAACAGTCCCCTGAGGCGCTCAGGTGCTGCTGATCACAGTCTCTGAGAAGCAGTCCTTCAGTCTGATGAACTGTGGTCTCTCCGCCAGGTAGTCTGTGATCCAGGATACCAGGTGAGCATCAACCCCCATCTGCACAAGCTTGTATCTATTTTAATTCAATTTATTGTGCTTATATAGCGCCAAAACATTACACATGTATCATGGCGCTTTACAGAATGTAGGCAATCAGAGAAAAAGAAAAGAGGGAGAAAAGAAAAGGAAGAAAGAAAGAAGGAAGGCCCATGGGTAACAGGGGCGAGGAAAAACACTCCCTAGAATTGGAGATACATATAGGAAGAAACCTCGAGCAGATCCACGACTCAAGGGCCTGACCCATCTGCCTAGGGTCAATACGGACAGTAAGGTCTATAAACAATGACAAATGCATATGACAGTCAGGTGTGGAGAATAGGACATGGTGTTTAAAGCACCTGAGGTGAAAGTTACAAAAGGTGGGATGATTACGTTATCGGTATGATAAAAGCATAATCATGATTTAGTGAGAGAAAGTGCAAAAAGTCCCAAGGCCGGAATTGTCCAGGAAAGAAAGTTGTGAGGGGCCAGTGGTGGGTCAGCAGACAGGCCAGAATCCGGCAGAGTTGTCATAGGCAGGTGATGGGGCTATGCAGGCCAGGAATCCAGGTAGGGGACAGTAATACAGCAGTCAAGGATGGCACTTCAGGTGGGATGGGTAAGAGGAGGGCCAGGCACACAGATGGTTGATGACTGGTGATGATATACCTCACAAGTGAGGTACAGTAAGGGAGAAGAAAGAGAGATGTAGAATGGGTTAGTATTACTTGAAATCAATGTGGTTAATGTCAAGAAGTGATCAGTGGTGCTATATATTGTTAGAGTAAATCATAGTGAGAATGGGCAAGAGAGGGAGAGTTGAGAGAAAGAGGGTAGGGGAGAGAGGAGAGGGGAGGGGGTTGTACGGATTACAAGAGAAATCCATGACAGCACTATGCTATAGCAGCATAACTAAGGCATGGTGAGGGGTAGTAATAACACCAGTGCAGGTATGGTCAGTGACCACCATCTCACTGCTACGACTGGGGTGCCAGTCACACGAGGACTCAGCAGGGTGGTCCATTCCAAAATCCCCGAGATGGGTGAAGTTCCACACCGCACCATACCTAACTATGGGAGGCAGTAAAGAGGTATGTTTTAACTCTAGACTTAAAAATAGGGAGGGTGTCTGCTACTCGAATTGAGGAGGGTAGATTATTCCAGAGGAGGGGTGCGTGATAGCTGAAAGCTCTGCCACCTACTGTCGTTTTTGAGATTCTTGGAATTACAAGAAGGCCAGTATTCTGTGATCGTAACGGTCTGGGCGGGTTATATGAGACTAGGAGATCTTTAATATATTCTGGTGCCTGGCCATTAATGGCTTTGTATGTTAGAAGTAATACTTTGAAGTCAATGCGACTTTTAACAGGCAGCCAATGTAGTGATGCCAGGATAGGGGAAATATGTTCATATTTTTTAGTTCTAGTGAGTGTGCGAGCAGCTGCATTTTGTATAAGCTCTAAGCTCTTTAGACAGGTGTTATTGCAGCCAGCATACAGAGCGTTGCAATAATCAATCCTTGAGGTTACAAAAGCATGGATTAATTTTTCAGCGTCTGGTAAGGATAAGGACTTCCTTATCTTTGAAATGTTCCTTAAGTGATAGAATGATGTTTTGGTAATCTGTTTTATGTGATTACTTAGTGATAGGCCTTGGTCAATTGTAACTCCTAAATTTTTAACACTTGTGGATGAGGATAGTCGAAGATCAGTAAATGTAGCCTGTGATGAGGATAGGATATCCCTCATCTTTTTAGGACCTACAACCATGACTTCTGTTTTATCGGAGTTCAAAAGCAGGAAATGATTTGTCATCCATGTCTTTATATCTCTTATACATGTGTCAAGTTTGGCTAACGGAGTTAATTCGTCAAGTTTTACGGAAAGGTATAGTTGTGTATCGTCTGCATAAGAATGAAATTTAATGCCATGTTTCCTAATTTCAGAGCCTAGGGGAAGCATATAGAGAGAAAATAACAGGGGCCCTAGTACTGAGCCTTGAGGCACCCCATATTTTACTATAGTCTGGATAGACGGTTTATTGTGGACTTGTACAAATTGTCTGCGGTTAGAAAGGTATGATCTACACCAAGCGAGTGCTGAGTCTTTAATGCCTATAAAATGTTCAAGCCTGTGAAGTAGTATGTCATGGTCTATGGTGTCGAAGGCAGCACTGAGGTCCAGGAGGACTAAAATTGATATATGTCTGTTACTTACGAATAGTAATTAAATTTCTTACCACTAGGTGGAGTCTATGCTTTTAGATAGTTTTGCACTGCCTCCTTGAAAATGTGTTCTAGTGAAGTCTCCTATAAGAAGAACGTGCTGTTCCACTAGCGCTCTAATACTACAGCATTCATGTGATTACATTTCATATAAAAGCTACCACTCGGTACAACATCCTTTGTGGTCCTGGTTATTATACAAGTTACCACATATTTTTGGCAACGAGGTGAACTGGAACTGTTTTTCTATCGCGTTTTGTTTTCAGTGTTAGCTAAACACAGTGTGCTAGCTAGCAAACTTGCGACAATCTTCATGAGTGGAAGCTCGAGCAGTGCAGAGGAGCACGGTGAAGAGAGAATCAGAGCGCCAGTGGCTGTAGAGGAGCGACAAGGACAAGGAGAAAGCACAGCATTCAAATGGCTACGTTTGGGACTATCGGGTGAATTTGTGGAAGGAGGCGAGGACTGGACAGAGTATGAGGAAAGGTTGGGACACTTTTTCGCTGCAAATGGAATTGCAGAGGAGGCTAGAAAGCGCGCCATTCTCCTGAGTGTGTGTGGAGCTAAGACTTATAAGCTGATAAGGAACTTAGCTACACCGAAGAAACCGGGGGAAATTTAACTGAACTGGTCAAGCTCGTTGGGAATCACCACAATCAAAAACCGTCAGTAATAGTCCAACGTTTCAAATTCACAGCCATTTTTCGTCAGGTCAGTCTGTAGCTAATTTTGTTGCAGAATTGCGGCAACTGTCAGAACATTGTGATTTTAAGGACGTCTTAGATGACATGCTCCGTGACAGATTGGTATGCGGCATTAATAATGGCCTTCATACAGCCCGTTTGCTGGGGAAACTCCACCACTGACTTTAAAGAAAGTGCTAGAAATATGGTTTCGAATGGAAATGGCGGCAAAATAATGCCAAAGACATTCAAAAGGTCAGGCTGGATCGCAGTCAGTGGCTGTGCACCACGTGAACAAAGAGGCTGCAAAGCGTCATCAAAGAAAGTGGAATGTTTTAGGTGTGGAGGGCCACACTATGCTAATGACTGTAAATTTAAAGAAAGCGGTTTGTCATACCTGCAGTAAAAAGGACACTTAGCTAAAAAGTGCAGGAGTGCTAAAAATAAGGCTAAAATGAAACATGGAAAGCCCGGCGGAGCTCAAGCACACACACATCCGTCAAAGGGGAAGATGGCCCAGGCAGCGTGTGCATTCAACATGTTTACAGTGGACACAAATGAGGGACCACCTATGCCCCTACTATGCAACAGTGACTGTTGAAGGACAAGACATTAAGTTTGAGGTTGATTCTGGGGCTACAGCATCGGTCATCAGTGAGGAGACCTAAGGACATACACAGGTCAGGCCATACCTCATTTGGGGGTGTTACATGTGAACATTTCAGTAGGAAGTAAGAGGGCTGAAGGCAGACTAGACATAGCTAAAGGTAGTGGGCCTAGTCTTTTGGGCCGTGACTGGCTCATAAAATTAAGCTAAATTGGCATGAGATCAAGTATGCAACAACAGAGGACATTCTGCACCGATACAGTGATGTGTTCAGAGACGAACTGGGCACACTAAAGGGAGTCACTGTGAAGCTCCATGTAGATCCTGATGCAGCACCACGTTTTCTTCAAGCCCAGAGTGGTGCCCTATGCAATGAAAAGCAAAGTGGAGGAGGAGTTGGAACGCTTACAGGCTCTGGGCATCATTGAGCCTGTCCAGTTTTCAAGGTGGGCAGCACCTATCGTTCCCGTGTTGAAGCCTGATGGAACCGCAAGGATCTGTGGTGACTATAAAGTTACTGTGAATCAAGTCTCAAAGCTGGAGGAGTACCCGTTGCCACGGGTAGATGACCTGTTCGCAACACTGGCTGGAGGTAAACTGTTCTCAAAGCTTGATATGAGCCACGCTTACCAGCAGCTACTTCTTGATGAGAAATCAAAAGAATTTGTCACAATAAATACACACAAAGGATTATTCAAGTACAATCGCCTAGTGTTTGGAGTAGCGTCCAGTCCCGCTATTTTTCAAAGGACAATGGACACTCTATTGCAAGGGATTCCTCATGTAGCCGCATATTTAGACAACATTTTAATAACGGGGGCTACTGAGGCTAGGCACATTGAAAACCTAGAGCAGGTACTAAAGAGACTCTCAGATGCAGGGCTGCGTCTGAAACGTGGAAAGTGTGTGTTTATGGCACCAAGTGTGACGTATCTGGGACATACAATCACAGCAGAGGGTCTTCGCCCAGTGGAGGACAAAGTGAGGGCTATCAAGGACGCCCCAAGCCCAAAGAACGTCACAGAACTCTGCTCGTTTCTAGGCATGGTGAATTACTATGGGAAGTTCCTGCAGGATCTATCAAAAGTGTTAGCACCTCTGTACAAGCTGCTGCACAATGACACAAAGTGGGGTGCGGAGCAGGAGAAAGCGTTTAAGGAGGTGAAAGAGCTCCTTCATTCAGCAAAACTGTTAGTTCACTATGATCCCGATAAAGACATTGTTCTCTCATGTGGCATTAGCCTTATGGGGTAGGAAGCGGTCCTCTGCATGTTATGGAAGGCGGCTCAGAGAAACCTGTTGGATTAAGCCTCCCGGACGCCTTGGCTGCAGAAAAGGTTATTCACAGTTGGACAAAGAAGGTCTTGCTATTGTTTTTTTTTTTTTTTACAGTAAAAGCGTTTTTTCATCAGTATTTATATGGGCGTGTTTTCAAAATCCACACTGACCATAAACCACTGATGAGTCTGTTCCGTGAAACACGCTGCATTCCGCCCGTAGCGACAGGCAGAATCAACGGTGGGCACTAATCTTGTCAGCCTACCAGTACACAATGAGTATACAGAGCTGGAAAAGACAACGCAAATGCTGATCGTTGAGTTAAGCCTGCCATTGCGGAGGCGGCTGTCTCAACATATGTACCTCAGAGACTGTATCTTTTCATTAGAGAATTGTCAGAGACACCTGTTCAGGCAGCCCAGGTCAAGCAGTGGACAGAGAGGGCCAGTGCTGTCCAAAGTAAAGACTTTACCTGTTGCAGGGCTGGCCCAGTGTGGTTGTCAGTGAGGAACTGAAATATGCCAAACGCATAGACAGAACTCAGCCTGCAGGATGGCTGCCATATTCTGGGGTTCGAGGGTAGTTGTACCTCCCTCAGGACGCTCACACATCGCGGAAGAACTACATGAGACTCATCCAGGAGTGTCGAATGAATAGCCTAGCGAGATCCTACGTCTGGTGGCCAAGAATGGATTTAGACCTGGAGAACAAGGTAAAGGCATACACAATGTCAGTCAAATCAACACATGTCGCCACCAGCCCCTTTGCAGCCATGGGAGGGGCCAGACCACCCCTGGTCAAGGCTACATCTGGACTTTGCTGGTCCGTTCATGGGGCAGATGTTCCTCATAATAGTGGATCGCCTCCAAGTGGATAGGCGCTCACATCATGAGCAACATAACAGCCCCTTAACCATAGACAAGCTCAGACAAGTGTTAGCAATCCACGGGTTGACAGATGCAGTAGTCACAGATAATGGTCCGGCGTTTACCAGTGAGCTGTTTGGTGAGTTTATGGAACAGAATGGCATCCGACACATTCGTACAGCTCCTTTCCACCCAGCCTCGAATGGATTGGCAGAGAGAGCTGTCCAGACAGTGAAGGAGGGTCTAAAAAGGATGAAAGGTGACTCTCTCAGCACCAGACTTTCCGCGTTCCTGTTTAAATATCGCCTTACACGCAAAACCACTACTGCACGCGTGCTCAGCAGAGATGTTGATGGGGCGTAGGCCTAAGTCAAAATGGACCTGCTGCTTCAGACACTAAGGCTACTGTGCTGAGAAAAGCAGGAAAGACAGAAGGAAGGTCCGCGATCAACATGCACGACAGAGACAGCTGAAACCAGGTGACAATGTCTACGTTAAGAATTTCAGCAATAACTCTAATCAGCAATGGCTGCGGGGGTTATCTTGACACAAAGAGGTCCTTTCTCCTACATCGTAGAACTGACTGATGGACGAGTGTTCCAGGAAAAGTCACTTGAAGAAATGTCTGTGCCCCCGGGAGAGGATGGACAATTGATCACAGACATACAGGCCCCTCTTGTGACTCTTGTACCAGATCCACCCAAAACACCTACACCAGCTGTGCCAGCAACAGCACCGGAGATAGTTCGCAGGTCACAGCGTGATCGGAAGCCTCCAGATAGACTGAATGTTTAATTAATCTGAATGTGTTCAGTGGAATGTGCATATGCTAGATTGTAAGAGTGTATGCCAAATAATAGGATTTGTGTTTTGAAGAAGTATAATGAGTTAATGTGTAAGAAAGAAATGACACCACATTAGTTTAAATTTTCCAGTTTATTTGCATTGGGAGAATTTTGGAATTTAGTAGGGGAGGAGTGTTGTATACTTACGAATAGTAATTCAATTTCTTACCACTAGGTGGAGTCTATGCTTTTAGATAGTTAGTTTTGCACTGCCTCCTTGAAAATGTGTTCTAGTGAAGTCTCCTATAAGAAGAACGTGCTGTTCCACTAGCGCTCTAATACTACAGCATTCATGTGATTACATTTCATATAAAAGCTACCACTCCGTACAACATCCTTTGTGGTCCTGGTTATTATACAAGTTACCACAATGTCCATTATCGGCAGCAATGAGGAGGTCATTAAAAACTTTAACTAAGGCTGATTCAGTACTGTGGTGAGCTCTGAAACCTGACTGATATAATTCTTCGATTTTATTCATATGTAAGAGGCACTAATTTGTTTGGACACTAGTGTTAATTTAGGTCCAGACGAGACAAGAGGAAATATGTTAGTCAAGCGACCTTTTTCATGACTAAGACGAAGACGATGGCGAGAGGCGGCAGTAATGTCCTGAAACACTGACTAAGACTATCTTAAGATGCATTATTGTTGACCTAAAAAAATGAGACTAAAATGTTTTGCATGAAATAAAAACTAAGATAAAATCTCCCTTTATGTTCGTCTACAAAATGAGAAGACAGAATATCTAGCTGCTATGTTTCAAAATATTCGAATGAGTTCATACGCTAACAGCTTTCCTGTAGGCTACTCTACGTGCTGCTGCTGCAAACCCTGTGGCTGCAACACGAAAAACTACATGGAACAAGAACACTGGAGATTTCTGCCAGAGTTAGCAAGCTAACTACCTAAGCTTTATGCCACAATGCTACATACCCAGAAGTTGAAGCTTCTCTCATACAAATTAACATCCCCAGAATGTCCATACGAAAATGTTCCATGTAATGTCAACTATTCATCTAATTAGACTGATGATGCAAAGTTTGCTAGCAAGTAAGCTAATATGGAAAGTTAAGCTAGCAAGTTAGCTATGGCTAAGATGGAGAGTCTGTTTGGGGAATGTGTTGTGTTTGGTAGCATATAAGCCATCTAGCTGATTAAAACATTAATAGTTTGGCCCTACTTACAGTGTTTCTCAAACTTTTTCAGTTTCAGGACCACTTAACTAACCCTAGCTAAAAAAAAAAAAAAAAAAAAAAAAAAGATTAGACCTACTTCAACAGTAGCCTATAATTAGTCTACACAATAGGCCTACTCACTGAACCACCTTTGCTTATTGTCTTTGCACTTTGCTTATTGTGTCAGAGGATTCACACTGTATGATTTAAACTGGCATATCTTACATAGACAGTGTTGCAGAACTGTTTGGATTTACATACAAGTTATATTGCAAACAACTCCTCTATATTATATTTTACCACGTCTGCTCATGGACCACTTGGGATAACTTTGCGGACCACCAGTGATCCCCTCGACCACACTTTGAGAAACACTGGTCTGAATCAGAAATAATTTGTTCTAAAAAATAAATAAAATGTGTTGACTAAAACTGACTAAGATACCTTTAGTTTTCTTTTGACTAAAACTAGACTAAAATGACGAGACTTTTAGTCGACTAAAACTTGACTAACAAAAATGATATTTGAATGACTAAATATGACAAAGACTAAAAAGGACATTTCGTCACAAGACTAAGACTAAATTAAAAATAGGTGACAAAATTAACACTATTGGACACTATTTTTTCTAGTATTTTTCGACAGAAAAGGAAGATTAGATATAAGCCTATTGGCCAGCAAAGCATTACATTATCCAAGAAAGGGAGAGCAGATTTCAGAAGATGAGTAGGGATAGGATCTAGTAGACTAGTTGTAGATTTTGATGAGGAAATTGTGGAAGTGAGGTCTAATATGTCGATCAGTGTAAATGAATTCAAAGTTGTTCGTCTCATCTGTGATTCAATTATGTTTTCGCTACCGTTCAGCAATGGAGTACGAATATCTGGTGAGACTGATTGGTTATTAATCTTATCTCTAATTGTTTCAATTTTGTCATTGAAAAAATTTATGAAGTCATTACTGTTTAGGCATATAGGGATAGATTCGGTTACTTCAGTGTGGCTCTTCGTCAGGCGGGAAATTGTGGTAAAGAGAAATTTTGTATTATTTTTGTTTTCTTCGATCAGCAAGGAATAGTAGGTTGGCTATCTTTCCATGCTTGGCGGAAGACTTCCAATTTAGTAGTACGCCATTTTCGCTGCTTGTTTGAGGGTTTTTGTCTGTGTATAAGTATAAGTAAGTATATATACTCTTTTGATCCCGTGAGGGAAATTTGGTCTCTGCATTTATCTCAATCCATGAATTAGTGAAACACACACAGCACACAGTGTACACACAGTGAGGTGAAGCACACACTAATCCCAGCACAGTGAGCTGCCTGCATCAACAGCGGCGCTCGGGGAGCAGTGATGGGTTAGGTGCCTTGCTCAAGGGCACTTCAGCCGTGCCTGCTGGTCGGGGTTCGAACCGGCAACCCTCGGTTACAGGTCCGAAGTGCTAACCAGTAGGCCACGGCTGCCTGTGTGGTGTACCATGGAGCACGCCTTACTTGTTTCCTTACTCTCTTTTTTAGTGGTGCTACTGAATCAAGGGTTGAGCGTAATGAGTTCATTACATTATCAGTTAACAAGTCGACCTCGGTTGGATTAATGATAGGGCCTTCTGATACCACATGGGTCCGGAAGGGGGCAAACGTAAACGAGATTTTTTCTAGAAAGTCTGCATTCGTTTTTTTCAGATAGGCCGCGGCTGTAGTATTCAGCTAAATTGGGTACTGCATATTGTAATGTCATTGTAAAAGTAATTAGATGGTGGTCAGTTAAGGTCGGGTGTTGTGGCAGAACTGTTAACTGCTCTATGCTTATGCCGTATGATAAGACTAGATCAATAGTATGGTTATCTCGTTGTGTGGGTAAATCAACATTTTGACAGAACCCAACATGTTCAATTAGGGATTGAAATGCAATTGTGAGACAATCATTCACATTATCCATATGAATATTGAAATCACCCAATATAAGTATTTTTTTCAGTTTGGATGGTTAAAGTGGAAAGGAAATCAGAAAATTCTTCTAAGAATTCTGTGTAGGGGCCAGGGGGTCTGTATAATGTGACCACAGTTACAGGCTGATTAGTCTTCCAATCTGGGGGTAAAAAATGTAGGACTATAACTTCAAAAGATTTAAACTTGTGTGTAAGCTTGGGAGATGTGAGAAGACTAGATTGATAAATTGTAGCTACTCCCCCTCCCCTGCCAGTGTGGCGTGGTACATGATAATTAAGATGAGAGGGAGGTGTAGACTAATTTAATGGAAGGTATTCGTCTGGTTTAAGCCAGGTTTCAGTAAGGCACATAGCATCTATATGATTGTCTGTAATAATTTCATTAACCAAGGCAGTTTTATTGGACAGTGATCGAATATTGAGTAAAGCAAATGTAAGTTGCGTTTGTGGGGGAATTTGCTTAGCCGAAGAAGTTTTTATCGTAATAAGATTGCTATGAATAATTCCCCTCGTGGGTCGAATAAGAGTTGACAGTCTTGGTACAGACACCCTCTCTATTTGGCTATGTATGCCCTGTATATCCTGTATATCTGGGTGGCTGTTAGGACGGCAGAGATCTGTGTAAGACATTATCTCTGCTTTCTGTATCTCAATCTGACCGACTGAATGGTGTCAAAGGCATTGGAGAAATCAAAGAACAGGATTCTCACCGCACTTTTCCCCTTGTCCAGATGAGATTGCACTCTGTGCAGTAATAGGTATATAATGGCATCCTCCACACCCACCTTCTCCTGGTATGCAAACTGGAGCCGGTTGAGTGAGTGGCAGACCTGGGGTCTGAGTATGTAAAGTAGCTGTGTCGCTCGATGCTCTTCATCATGTGTGATGTTAGAGCCACTGGTCTAAAGTCATTTAGCTCACTAGGGATGTGGCTTCTTTGGAATTGGGATGAAACATGATGTCTTCCACAGTGCATATATTCCCCAATCGGAGGCTCAAGTTGAGGACCTCTATCTGTCTGCATGCTGCAGTGCAGAGGCCCCCCCCCAGTTCCACAGCACAGGCTTTGAGCAGTCTAGACCTGCATGTTTTCCCTGACAACATTTGGCTGGCATCGGGGAATGTTCTGTTTATTTAATCTATTCATAGTTCTGAGTGGTTGTAGTGCATAATGTGGATATAGTTGACATGGCACCGGAATCTGAACTGAACGGATCTGGACCGTATCTGCAGCAGAACAGAGCCTGACACATGCTTTTCTGTGGTCTTGTCAGTGTGTGTCTGTGGTACTCATGGGGAGAGTAATTATTTCAACGCTCAGGAGTTGCAATCTCTGAGTCATCCTAGCTTTTAATTACACCCTTGTCTGTTTCCATTGTTCTTTGGGTGAAGGTGATATTGAGTGCCCACATCACGTGACCGCATGCAGGCACAGAGACATGAAAGGCTCAGAGAGTGGGATGAGCAAGGCCCCATCAGAAATGATGTAAGCTCCACTCTGCCGGTAATAAGAGTGCAGGCCGATGGTTCAGACCATGTTGTAATGTCTTAATGTAGCTCTGATTTCACGTTGGAGAGATGAATTTGCCTGACGACTTTCAGCTCTTTGAACAGTCTGAGAGGGCCATGAATTCATTTATGTCTTTGTGTATTTAATTTGTTGTAAGAAACATCCACCAGAAAAATAGTAAAATCTGGTTTGAATAAATATGTAGCAAAAAAAGGGAGAAATAATCACTGACTATAAATAGCATATTGCAATACGCAGTTGGGCCACAAGAGGGATTGAAATGAACAAAAACAGCAGTTGACAGCAGCAAACAATCTTGCCCCAAAACAAAGGCTTCAGTGAAATAAGGATCCATTACACAAGAGTATTAAAATCAAGTGCTTTCCCCTGTCTAGTTATTAATATGCTAATGTATTCAGAGTTTGCATTTTTTTACTGCCTGGTGACAAGTCATTGGTATACATTTTTAATATGACTTACTTCCAGTTTTACTGCACAAGTTGTTTGTGGGTGTAAGAGGTGTTATGGGCTTGCAGAAATTGATAGCCAGTTTGTGCCAAAAATGTGGTGCCTTCGGTGTGAAGTGGAGCTTAGCTGCCTGCACTGAATTCAATTATGAGTTCAAAATGATATAAAAGATTCTAATGATTAAAATATTAAATGAGCGGTCTTCACATAATTTTACAGAACCACGGAAGCACACTTATAAAGATGTCAACTTGGCTGAATTCTGCAAGAAGAGGCTGTCTGCAGAGTATTGCGCAACCGATAGCACAATTTGAGATTGTCAGTGTATCTTACATCTCTTCACTTTTGCATTAATACTGTAGGTCACTTACAGAGGTTCACCTGACATCACCACAGCCATGATTTTTAAAGTGTAATCTCTCTCAGTAAGTTCTGCTCATAATCAGTCTTGTGATTGTCAGCTGTTCTTGTTCAGGCATGCTATTAATTCCTCCCAAACACATAGGCAATTACATTCTTGACCCACTTTAATACTGCTATCTCTACAGGTTTCATCACATGTACAGTATTCATCTCTAAACAGAAACATTAAATTTCATATTATGGGGAAATCACCTACATTTCCCTTCAGATCAATAATCTCTGTCTGTCTGTCTGTCTGTCTGTCTATTTAGCTATCATTTGTAGATGCAATGATATGCCTATTTATGACTTATTTGGTAACTCTTGTATCGACATAAGAGTGACATGACAGTGTCATGAACACATGACACTGTCATGACACTGTTATGACACATGAACCCTAACCCTAATCCAAACCCTAACCTTAACCCTAACCTTAACTTGTTATGACAAAAACCGAATGTCACTTAATAACAGAAGCGTTATGCCATAAACGTTTATGACTTGTTTATGACACGTTCATGACAGTGTCATGTAACTCTTATGTCGATACTGTCAAGTAACCGTTTCTTCAGTTAACCAGCAGCACACAGTCCAGTTTTACGACTGAATCTGGTACTGACTCCCTCTGATTGACCCATCACAGAATCAGATACTATTTCTGGATAGTCTTAGGCTTTCATATGCATTACTCACGCCAAAACCTGAAAGAGTTCAAATAAACAGCATTCCGTATGTTTGCTGTTGGCCACTCCAACTGCCTGGCTTTGGGCCAAAAGAGGTTGGCTTCAAGTGCACATTAATATTTTTATAAAGAATAAATAATTAAGGTGACTTAATCTTCAATTGAAAAATAACATTATTATTTTATGAGACCACTTTTGCAAGATCTTGAGGCTCTCTTAAAAGAGACACACAAACCACACACACACACACACACACACACACACACTAGCCTTTATCACCGGGGAGTGCTCTGATGGTAGCCACCTTCCCTTCACCATCCCTTTCACTGGCCTGCAGAAGGAGATCATCCAGTGTTGTGATGAAACTTTAATGGGCTCCGATGAAAGTTTAATGAAATGCTTGTCTTATGTCTCCATAGGCTCCACCGGTCTGCTGGCAGACATCCCACAGAGTTCTGTTACTAAGTTCTTGGTCAAAAGTTATTCATTAAAAACATCAGAATTGTTGCCAGTTCTGATATTAACATGATATCCCCATTATTTTAGCTGTATATTTTATTTCACGAAACTTGGTAACGATTAAAATTGGTATTCTTGAGACAATTCTTGAACATTTTTTCCAGTGGTTAAACTTATAAAATACTACAACAAAAAGCATCATGAACAGACCTTGGAATATTGTCCTGGAGGCAAAAATGTTCAAAAAGAGAAAATAAATGAAGACATGATTCAACATTGCATTACAAGGCGAGGTAAAACCTCAGATAGCCCAACAGCAAGTGGGCAACACTAAGGCTCAATCAGATACAGAACTTTTCCTCTGAGTGGTCGCTGTTGAACTTTTGAGCTCCTATCACAAATGCCTGTGGGCATGACTCAGTGAGTTACATTCAACTAATTAACTCTGCATGCACTGGATTTGCAGTTATTGAAGTATGATAGTCTTACTGGCATAAAACACAATGAATACAGTGTGGAAAGTGTCCACAAATACTGTACACAACTATGACTGGACTCCAAGCTCCGGTATGTTTACATTTTATGTTGGCAAATGCAGCAACATACCATGATTATAGCAATGGCAAAAGCAAGTCATTATTTACTATTCATGCGTTTAGCTGATGTTCTTATTCAGAGCAACTACAGAGACCAATTACAGGGACGATCTCCCTGGAGCAACTTCGGGATCAAGTGCCTCACTCAGGGGCACAATGGTGGCAACAAGGAATTGAACTCCCAACTGTCTGGCTTTCACTTCAAAGGCCAGTTCAAGTCGCCTGGAGGATCACTGGACAAGGAATAGTTTTTTTTGTCGTTTTTTTGTCAGTTTGCTTGTTTTTAATAACCCATTTCCTGAGTGATCTGGACATTGTGTGGTGTACATTTGGTATTGTAGGGCAGTGCTGCTTTATGATGATGTCCCCATGAACCCTCCCGCATACACAGGGACAGTCTGATGGAGTGACTGCCATTCCCAGGGTCTGGAGGAGGGGTAATAAATTTACACAGGGGTGGGGGAGAGGAAAGTCCGACAAGGGAAGAGAATATCATTATTCCAATCAGCCTTCCTGCTGGTGCAGGCTGCTGTCCCTGGAGCTAATCATTTGCTGTTGGTATTCCACAGGCATTCATGGGGCGGCTCTGGAAATAAATTGTGTAGCAATGATTCAGTTACACTTCCTCACGGTGGTGGTAATGCTGTGTCGAGGGGCTCAAGATGAATGGGAGAATGAGATTAGTATATGTGTGTGTGTGTGTGTGTGTGTGTGTGTGTGTGTGTGTGCGTGTGTGTGTGTGTGTGTGTCTATGTCTATGCATGTCTGCGCGTGTGTGTGTGCGTGTGCGTGAAAATCAAAATTCTGTAATCCCGTCCACTTCAAATACCCAGAAGGATATCTGTTGCATCATCTTCAAACTTGCTGTCAGATTTCAGCACATTCCTGATGGAGACAGTTCAGTGAGCTCATGAGACAGTTCATGCTTGCTTTCAAACTCTGTGTCAGATTTTAGACATGCTGATGGAGATGGCTCAGACAGCTCTGTATTTGAGCTGCATACTTCAAAGCAACTATAACAAAGAGTTACCATAACAAACCAACCATTCTATGACCTGACCAAACTTTGCATAGAAATGTGTGATACTTCTATTTAATAATATAATTATTATAATAACATATAATAATAAGATGTCAAAAATAGTAAATGAAAAAATCGGCATCAATCACATGTATTGCTGTTTTAATTCCACCACAATATTTATACTCCTGGAGGTAATCACATTTAACTGATTGAGTTCGGCCATATTTCCCCTGGTGAACAGTCAATCTTGTCACCAGTCACAATGGCGCCATTTCGTAACGCTGTGTGTCTGTGCACACGCGCAGGTCGGTGGCCCTGAACACTCAATATTAGCACGTCCAGCCCTCGTGATGGATGGGCCGGTGATGCCCAATTAATTTCACTGTTTAAAATTGTGTGTAATTCGCAGTCCCTTTCCCCTCTGCTTCACGCTCAGCCGCTGCATGTAGACGCACTTACTTACAGCTACAGCTGAGGGGTCAGTTCTGATGCAGCCTCCCATGTCAATGGATCTGTCATTGTTGGATCAAAGTCCTGTCCCGGGGGGTATTTCAAGTACGTGGTTTAGTGACAAACCTGGATAAGTTAACTCAGAGTAAGGGGTAAACCTCCTAATAGAAGAGCTGCATGGCTTCATTCTCCTTACAAAACAATGTCATAGGGCTGTTGTTTTAGGAGGTTTACCCCTTACTCTGAGTAAACTTACCCAGGTTTGTCACTAAACAACGTACTTGGAATACCCCCCAGGTCAACAAAAGATGACCAGTTTGAGATTCTTGTGCTTTGGTGCTCTATTTCATTTGGAGTTAGATTTAATGTTGACCTCTTCATGTGGTGTTAAATTTAATGTTGGCATCTCTGTCTTCAACCAATTCCTGACAAAATGTAAAAGGTCATTAACACTGTTGAGCACAAAGGTGATGGTAAGTTAGGCAAAATGTGCTTTAAACATGGGCCACAAAGTATCTCAATGTTTTAGCCAAGGCTGTTAAAGTATAAAAGCTGATGCCTGTGCGCCATGGTACCATAGAAACACTTTAGAAACAAAAAAGGAAAGAGAGGCAATTGTTACTGAAAACGAGAGAGCTGAGATCCTTCAGGCCATCGACTAAAACCCTGACATACATAGATTAAAATGCTGTCAGTAAAACCCTGCAATCTTTCTTTATTACTGACACCTGTGTAGATTATGCTGAAGAATGTCACCATGCCAGCAAACTGAAGGGCCATAGATTGAGCAATTATAACAGCATGAGCTTGTCGAGAGAAATTGAATTGAGCCATTACGACGACCCCGAAATGCCAAATTCCATTTAGCATTTAAAGAGCTTAATTGATTGTACCTTGATTGCTCAAAAAAATGAAATTCAAAGCAAACAAAAATTATTATCTACCATTATCTTTGACAAGAGGCTATACACTCATTCAGAGATGACAGACTTTTTCTTCTTTTTTGTGTCTGAAATGTTCTGTGGTGCTTGTGGACTGCATGTCTATAATTACTGGTGCACAGCAGCATGCACCCCCCCCCCCCCCCATGTTGTTCACATGGCAGGAACAAAAGCCATTTGTCTTTGTTGTCACAATTTACTTTGCCTTTCCATGGCTCTGTCTTTATTTTCCAGAGCTGATTGCATCTTGATTGCATTTGCATCCAGAAGGCTGTCCTCTGAAGACTGCCTTTGACACCATTTTCCCTCTCCTGAGTTCTGGGAAAATGATTTTTTTTGTGCATAATATGAAACACCACATTTTGCCACCTCAGCCACTGACCTTGACTGTGATCCTTTACTCACACAGATAAAGTGCTTTACAGATGACCTCTAAATGTTACTGTACATGATTCATAATGCCATGCTTGCTCTTCCGAGGAGGAATATATAACTGCTTCTCTTCACATTTTCCTGTAATTTCACTTACTCTCATCATGCCCTGGATTCCTTTCCCTCTCTCTCTCTGCATTCTATCTTCTCTCACTGCCACTCACTCTCTTCCTCACCTGTTCGCTATCGTGTGTTCCCTCTGTCGCATTGCTGAGATGTTCTTTCCTGCCTGTGCCTCTCTCCCGTGCCTTCAAATGCAAATTTCATCATCATAGAGTTTCATTATGCTGTCCGGATATTTCCAACTCTCATTATTCATCGTGTCCATTCTCCCTCCCTTCTCTCCTTTTCCTTTCCCCCCTCTCCTCCATCTCTCCACCTCTCCTCCATCTCTTTCCTTTCCCCCCTCTCCTCCATCTCTCCACCTCTCCTCCATCTCTTTCCTTTCCCCCCTCTCCTCCATCTCTCCACCTCTCCTCCATCTCTTTCCTTTCCCCCCTCTCCTCCATCTCTCCACCTCTCCTCCATCTCTCCACCTCTCCTCCATCTCTTTCCTTTCCCCCCTCTCCTCCATCTCTCCACCTCTCCTCCATCTCTTCTGGAGGATCTTCCCTTTCAGTCCATATCTTTTCGCTGGCTTCACCAGCAGGCTTCAAGGCCCTCGGGCCCCGTACTGATTTCCACTCACTCCTCTCATTAGCGGTGCTGATATTCGTCCAGTCGCATTTCGCCGGAGCCCCCTTTTCTTAAAGCTTCTTTTCTTGTCCACTGCCTTTGATCTCGGGGCTATGTGCAAACTCTCTCACCCCTAATTCACAGATCAAAATTTAAATAAATTCCTTTTCAACGACCACAGCGCTCTTCCCACTAGGTGAAAAATGTGACCTTCTTTCAGTGTCCTGCTTTCTGAGGCATGCAAGACTCTTTATCTATGGGGTCTGTACTCTGTGGGCCTCTCTCATCGATTCTGTACCATTTTGTCACTGCATTTTCCAACTCCGGAAACTTTTCAAATGATTTTGGGTCAAAAGGGAACAGTCTTTGGGATAAGAGATAGGAAATTAGGTTTGGGAAAACTTGACATTTACAACTTCAGACATCCATCCTTCAAAGATGAAATATGTATAGTGTGTGCAGTTGTATGTGAAACTATGGCAACAGTGGTGGAGGGAGTTTAAAAGCGAAGCCCTTTAAACATGATACCTCTAAACAGTACTCTTTGTTCCATGATCATGGATCAATAACTTATTTACCATTTAATCTCTAAAACCAGTGCCGTGAAGGTGTATGCCACATGGTCCATGAGCTCCAGAATCTAGCACGCACGTCCAAGTGGTGTGCCACTAAATCTTTCCCCTTACTGAAGTCCTTTTGAAGAAACCGGGCACTCGAGTGTACCAACATTAACCTGCATGTCAGTACATCGGGGGGAAATTAGTAAATTAAATCAAGGAGGATGGCGCTCGGAAGCAAAATAGCCTTTGCTGCTAATTACATTTGGGGTCAGTGCAGACGGCGAAAGAGTGCATTGCCACAGAATCAATGTCATTTAAAGGAACATCGCCCACCAGACAAACACCCCCCCACACACACACACACTGTTACCCAAGTCCAGGGGGTAAAGGCACCTGAGATTTCATTGACTTAGCATGATATTGTACCCTTGCATGTTTTGGTGCAGTTATTCTTTCAGGACATAATTTGCTCAGGCCTCTTTCCCTTATTTCTGAGAAGTATTGCTGGCCACATATCTGTACACAGTCAGAGTGTACAGATGCACATGTAGTCATACTGTTAAAAGAAATGTCTTTACTACTGGATTTCAGTCAATCAACTCGATAGATTGAAAATTACTTGATTGATATTTTACATGCTTCATACTTGACATACATAGGTGATAGAAGTCTTGTGTAGCCAAGAATCTGACATTTAATAGGGATTTGAGGAGGGTGAATCCTCTTCTTCGGGACATTTTATGGCTATTTCAGTTAAGTTGGACTGGAACCCCAAGATTTCAAGCTGTATGTGTGGGAATGAATAAGTCTTTTGACCCATGCCAAATTTTAATTCAAGCGTAACTCAAAAAGTGAGGCCTCGCTAAACTATAAATGGTATCAGCCTCTGCCACCTCTAAACTATAATAAAAAACTTTATTAAGTTTAAACCTTACCTCAGCTTCCTGCCAGCATATCAAAACACAATACAGTGTGTGGCAGTAATGGTTAGGCACAGAGCCACCCTTTCCTACCTTCACAGAGCCGCTAACTTGCCCTCCATGTCCCTCATGTACCTGAGTGTTTGGCACAGAACCCAGCAGCTCAAATATCACAGAGTTCTGGAACGAGCGCTCCCTGTGCTGTGCTGACTGTGCCACGCATTCCGTATCGCCATGGCAGCTAACGAGAACAGCAAGCGCTCTTAATAGGAGCCGTGCAAGAGAAGCCGAGGCCTCCATTTTGAGTTTGCTCTCTTTCTCTCTCTCCTTCTCTCTCACCTTTTTTCTCTGTCTCCCTTTCGTTCTCTGAGCTGTTGCATTGTTTTGGTGCCAAACTGTGATAATTGGGCTGCTTGCCACTGGCGGCTTAATAACACACAGAGCTCTCACTTCCTCCGCTCCAGAGGGGCCTTGTGCCGAGCCAGCAGATAAATCACCTTGAGCAGGGCGTCCGACACACTGCCTGAGAGACAGGGAGGGAGGGGAATATATTTTCACACACTGTGTAGAGCATTACGGTACTGCAACATCTCTGTTTATTCTCAATATTTTCTTTAAATCAAATATGTTTATCAGACGTTGTTAATGTTCCAACTAATATACTTAATATACTCTAATTGTGCAAATGTTGTAAAAAGATGATTTGTTAGGTCTGGTGATCAAGCAGGAAATGGAAAGGCAAAGCACATGAAATTCTATTCTCTGTATTTAATACGTTCTAAGTGAATGAGTTGATTGGTACATTTAAGGAAAATTGAGAACACAGAAGAAATAGTAGCGGTCTGACATAAATAAACACACGCACACACACACACACACACACACACACAGACACGCACTCTCTCTCTCTCTCTCTCTCTCTCTCTCTCTCCCACCTCTGATAAATAAGTGTATGTGGCCCCTGCTGCTTAATGCCAGGAGGAGAAGTGATTTTAGTGGGCTGCCAGTGACTGACTAATACACACACATGTGCTAACATGCAGTACAGTACATGCATGCCATACCATACATGGTATCTCTGTCCCCACAGCTGTGAGTGAGCAGCATGGACAGATCAGAGAACACAAGCAAGTGACGTTTATACTTACTGTATGTGAAAGAGAAAAAACAGGGGTGACACGAGGGGGAACAGTAAGATCTTTCTCCATTCTTTCACACATGTGAGAACAGTAAATGCAGCGTTCACAACAGATATCCATCTGCCATCTGTATCTAAACAGATTTTTTGCAGTAGAGCCAGTATAAATGTATTTCACCGCATCTCAGGGCCAGTCTCAGGGCCAGTGTATTTAGAGAGTATTAGGGGTGCAGTAAATACACTTGCATCATCAGTACCATCCAAATAATACTCTAATATTTGATCAGTTATCAGCAGATGCATACAGATGGAGACAGGACAACACACTTTATACACACTTCACTGTAGCTGAGATAGCATTAGCCTGCTTTGTTTACGCTCAAGTATTTTATATGTTGCAGTATGTTTTATATGCAAACAAAGTAAATGTGAGATATATAATAGTGTTGGTGTCTTCTTAAAACTCATAGTAGTCAATTTGCATGCCTGGTAGGAGAGATAAAAATGTGAATTCACTCTTTGGACAGGATGGTAGTCTTTCTCAGTAATTAAAACATTTCCTCTCTCTCCCGCTCTCGATCTGTCTTCTCGATCATATTCCATCATAACAGAAGTTATGAATATATCATTCCCTGTTCCAGATGACACAAATTGTAACTTAACAAGGCTCTTATTTTCTTGAGCTACATATCCAGCAGACTGACACTATATCATGAATGTAAAACAGATTAGACATAATCAGCTGAAAAAATGAGCTGCAAATCATCTCCCGTGTATCTCATCCAATCAGTCAGTCTCAAAAACGTTGGCCTTTTAACAAAAATGCAATTTGTGAAGACATGGCACCTTTATCACAAAGATACTTGCTCTCAGAGCTGAGCCATTAACCTAGAATGGAAAAAGGATCGCTGAGACTGTAGATGGTGCTAGGCAGAATAAGGAAAAATACCTCACCAAAGTGTACATTTTACCATTTGTTATGGGTGAATAAATGTTCAAACATTTCAGCACATCTGTGGTTTGTTTTCCACGTCTTGAATGGTAATTATGGAGCGGTATGAGAAGCCATCTCAATTTATGCCTAAGTGCCTTGATAGCTCCAATTTATATAATTGCCACAGAGTATCCATGGTTATCCATGTTCAGAATGTTTACATAATTTAAAGAGACACTGAATGCCAAAAACTCATTAGTTAAGGGTTGGATCATTTGTAAAACCTTTTGAACTCTGTGTGTACAGTTAATTATGGGACCATTTGGGTTGTTTCTTGGATATTACTAAACCACTAATGACATGCGAGAGATTGTGAGTCACACCAGCTGTACAATACGCAGACCACAGTGTCACCTTGGTCATATGGCATATGCATCATGTGTTAGGTGGAGACAGTAGGCTATATGTTTTCACATTGTCAGTGTCGTGAGCATCAGCACACAGAGTCAGCCTGGCGCTGTGTGACCTTCTAGTCACCGCAGCCCGTTACTGTTCCTCACACACACACACATGCGCACGCACGCACACACACACACACACACACACACACGCACATACACACACACAGCAGCCCTGGCTCCCCATTATGCATAGTGGCAATGCTCATCTCTCTCTTTGACTAATTCATCCCTCGTTCCTGCTGCTCCTCTCAGCCAAGGCCAGCTGCCACTCTCTCATCTCCACACCTCCTCCTCCTCTTCTTCTTCACCACCTCTCTCTCTCTCTCTCTCTCTCTCTCTCTCTCCCTTTTTCATCAACAACCCAGGCTGCAAAGCACTCAGACGTCCTCTAGTCTTCGCCAACGTCCAGCGTAAACCCCCCCACAATCGTTAAACCTCACCCAGCATAAACCCCTACCTAACACCCCCACACACACACACACAATATGTCACTGTTGGCCGGAGACACCGAGAGACAGAAGCTCAGCTGGCCCTCCAGACCCTCTGTGACTCCCTCTCGCTCTGTGCCACCACCAACCCAGCATAATTACACCAGTAGTTGCTGTGTTACCATGGTTTCCCGGTGACACTTCCACACTTCCACGGAGACGGCGGTTGTGTCATATTCATATGTGCTGCTGCCAGAGGTACTGTGGAGAGGAAGAGATTTTAGTGTCCTCTACGAGAGCTACACAAACAAGGGGACAGCAACACACACACACACACACACACACACACACACCTCCAGGCTTCCACACACGCACACACACACACACACACACACACACACACACACACACACACACACACACACACACACACACACACAAACAGATACAAAAAGAGAGACAGAGAGGACGCAGAAGGAGAGGGAACATTGGCCTATACACTTACAAAATAATTCTTGCATTTATATGCTGTGTTCTCAGCGAGGGCTGTTGTATTAGTTCATGTTCTAGCAATGAATTCAAATGGCAAACACAGTTGCTTGTATGCTTTGTCTTAATTGCACAATAGTGCATTTTAAATAGAAATTAACATGAAGACAACAATGTAGCCCACTGCTCAAATGAAACTATAATTCTGCCCATAGCTACATCAGCTATGGCATTGCCATTACCTCTGGCCTTGGTATTAGTCTTGATTTAAACCACGTGCCATGAGGCCCAAACACATTCACAGGCTGTTTTCTACTTATCCCTTGCATTAAGCCAGTACAATCAATCCCAACTTTGCCTCCGTAATAACAAATCGAAAACGTGAGACGAAGCTTTCCTTTGGAAACAATAAAGCGTAGCAGACGGCCGTAATTCCCAATGGCCTCTCAGTGGCTTCCCGTTAACATTAAAAAGTGACATCGATTGCAACCTGTCGAAATATGTGTCAAGCCTTTTGTATTGCCTCTTCATCCTCCTCTGGAATTGGGGACTTAGCCAGCAGATTTAACGCACAACTGCACACATTACAAAAAGGGCTCACCGTGGCAACGCTCTCATCTTAAAACCAATAGCCATCTTGTATCAGAGGAAATCTTCCCCCGATTAGCAAGGCTAAATATTCCCAAAAGACCACTTACAATGTGTTAATGATTACAAATGTGTGCGTTAGGAACAACATATAGATCTCACGGCAGCTTTGATACGTAGCCAAAACTGTGGCACGTGAAAATGAAACTCATTAACATGAGTGTTAGTACACAGACTTAGGAAATTCATCATCAAGTTACAGCCGTGGGCCGTTTAAGAGCTTTCTGCACTCGCCGATGTGAACGAAGCTTTAATTTCAGTATAATTGGTGCTCCTCTGTTGACCTTGGGAGGTTTTTGATGCCAGTAAAGTGCTGGTGCACCATTCACTATTCCTTTTGTTCTTGCGGTTTAGCATTCAAAGCAGTTTGCCTGTGTCAGTATCTCAGCGTGAGAGGAAGGTGGCTAGTCATGTGATCCATTCATTAAACTTTGATGCTCTTCCTGTCTCTCGATTCAAACTGCCAAAAAGAACGAAAGAGAGCTGGAGAGAGAGTCGGAGAGAAAGAAAAAAGAGAGAGGAGAGAGAGCGTGAGAGAGAGAAGAGGAAGAAAGGGGTAAAAGGAGCTGGGAGCCTCTGAAATGTGCCCCCCCCCCAATTTCAATTTGTATGGGACGTCTCTTTGATGCACAAAAAGTTCCCCTTTTGTCACCTTTTAGGCAAGACATCTTGTCTGACTTAAAAATGCAGCCTCCTCTGCCGATGTGAAACATCTTGTGTCTCTCATGAGAGAGAGTGACACGAAAGAGAGAGAGAGAGAGAGAGAGAGAGAGAGAGAGAAAAGAAAGAAACACCTCTATCCCCTCTCTCTCGGGCCCGAGAGGCAAGAATAAATAAGCATAAGATTGCCATCCATTATGTTGGGGGACCCGGGTCACACTCTGCCAGTCGAGGGAGTACAATCTCGCCGCATTCCACCTGCATCCTGGCCTCGCAGCTGTCAATGCGCGATCAGCCCATGAGTCTCAGGTCTGGTCATTGACCTTTTCCAAAAGCATAAGGCAGGGTGATCCTTCACTCCGGGGAGGTAGATAGATGCTCCGGCCAGGTGCCACGCCATCAATATTCCCCTCCCTTTCAAAGGTCAGCAGGCTCATTTGGCACCTTTACGGATAACTTCTGCCACTGGGCTGAGCTTCGGAAGGAAGTAATTCAGTGCAATGTTTAACTGTTTAATGGAAGCGGTTGTGTGTGTGCGCATCCGACTGACAGGAATTCTATTGCCATATGGCAAGAACCATCTACACACCCCTTTCCTACACAAACACACACACACACACACACGCACGCACACACACACATTCAGTCCTCTGCAGTGCCCAGGTATGCAAATAGCCCCTTGTTGCCCTTGAGTACAGTGGGGTGTGTTGACATTGGCTTAATCACTGTAAATAACCTCAGTGAGACTGATGGGCTCCTTAGTGCACTTTGCCATCTAAGTGCTTTAAAAGTAGACCGAAAGGATTCCTAATTAGATATAAAGTTTTGTTGTCTGGAGCACTGCTCACTCCATCAGGCAGTGATGCCTCAACGGAGACATTGAACCCAGCATGTCAGCATCCTGCTCTTCAGGCTACAGCCGGCGAACATCAACAATCCAGCCGGCACCAAAAGACACTGGGCCAGGCTCACCCCAGATCTGGGCCGGCACCCTGCTCAGAGAGCAGCCGACCCCGGAACGGATCCAACATGGATATTGGCATTCTAAAGTCAGCAGGTACATATGGTATAGCAGCATGCCTTGCAGTGAGTTTAAAATATCCTAACTCTGTTTGGGAACAATAATTCAAGTCACAAACACCATTCTCTTCGTGCATTTGATCAAACCAAAACTGGTGACTGGCTATCTACGAAACGATACCCTCATTATTCCACACCAAATGAGGTTTTATTCATGAGGAAGGGCATGCCAAGGCACTTTTGCACACACCTTCAAAGCTACCCTCTTTAACAAGGCCTACACCTCTGGTCTCCCCGTGGTGTCAACTGATCACAGTCTAGCAGTGTGGCTCTGAACAGTTTCGCTGCAAAGATAATTGGGAACTATGGCCGTGACTGACCTCTAAAATGACTCCTGCCACCACGGGAACAGTTGGGTGTCTGTTTGGTCTGTTTTAATGAACCTCAGGTGAGGATTTGTGCCATTTTAATTATGTTGACTTGTTAGTGTTACATCACATAAACTCAATGGAGGAGTCCCACAACGCAGGCGTTACCGTTGCTGTCCACTAGAAGGAGCACTGTCTCCAGGAGTCTCTCCGACAATCCTGAGAGTACACTGCATATGAACACCGTGTAATGATGATATAAGTATTTGTAGCATTCGGGCTAAAGCAAAACAGCCTCCTGTGGATACCTGCTAAACGAATGTAAATTGAACCTATTATTAGCCGTCTGGGCTGTTTACTGGCTGTGACATCCCTGAGCATACACTAGAGTGGTATATGTGACTCATATCACAACCAGAAAAGGTGTGAGGTGACTGCATTCAGGCCAGGCGCTGTGGTTTATACGGTAGCAATTAGGAGAATCAATGCTCAGACACGAGTCTATGTAGGGGCATAATGTACTGCACTGTACATCAGTACCACCGTGACATGTCAGAGCGATGCATCACACCATAATAATGGGAAAAGACTCCTGGGACAGGCGGGTGACACAGGTGGGAGGATTGGAGAGATAGTAAATCTGTCTGCATGAGTCTACGTGAGGCTCGCTAGTCTGTCATATCTCGCTGGTCTGTCTCTGCAGCGAGGCTGCATTCAAATGGGCATCTGCAAACCAGAGTCTGTCAACAAGGGTTGTTATGTTGAACATGTGGGCATTGGGGCTTGAATGAATTAATTCAAGTCTGAGCTCAGCTTATGTAGTACATGGAGTCCATTTGATTCTGTCTGCTACCAGGCTAAAGAGATTGCAGCTGAAGAGACACAGTGCAGGTGGAGAGTGGGAGGCAATACAATGGCCCACGAGCAAACAAACACACACACACACACACACACACACACACGCACATAAAATAAAGAGGGTGATTTCCTCTAATCCTCTCTTTCTCTCTCTCGGCTGGTTGTGGAACAGTGATGACTCAGGAAGGCGTGAATCAGGGGCTTGGGGGTGGGGTGGGGTGTGGGGCTGCTTCAGGCTCCTCTGGCATTTGTTCTGTTAGGTCTCTGGCTACAGCCTTCGAGTAAAAGGGAAAGAGGGCTCTCCAGTGAATTAATCGGTCAGAGAAATCCTGAGGTAGAAGGAATATGCTGTCCCTTTGTTACTGCGGTTTTTGCAAGGTTGTAACTACCCCCCCTCCATCCCACGAGTATGTATGGACATGGTTGTTATGAAGCTTCTCTGTCTGATACCGGAGTATGCCAGAAAAAAGAACAAGAACATTTGATCCAAAATTCCATTACTCCAGTTGTTCTAGCAAAGTCACTTTTAGTCTATAGGGTCTATAGGTTCTTGAACAACTTTTTTTCAAAGTCTCTCCTTATAGTGAAATATCTTTGTAATAGATCTTCCTCAGCTGCAGTAGAGATATATGATGGCCATAGAAGTCCTTAAAGCTATTTACCGCGAGGTCAAAATAAACAAACTCACTTGATGAAATAATTTTTCAAAGTCATTTTTTGGAATGCTTTCAAAACTGGAAAGTTTGCAACAAAGAGATACTGGGAAAATAAGAAAATAGTTTCTGGCCCTATATTGATTAATACAGGTCAATTGCTAATACTATTCCTGCATTTGGAGTATGGACAGAACGTCCGACCACCAGCATCATTAGCGGTGGAGCGTGTGATGAGCATATTTTGTGGAAAGTCTTCAGTCAATATGGCTCATTAGAGGTTGATTCCTCATTTAGGCATGAACAGAATCTCTGAGAAGACCAAAGGACAAAAGCTTGTAGTTTGAGAGTGTCAGAGAAATCATCTTTGCATTTCTTTGAGTCTTCATTTATATTCATTATAAGTAATGTTTCCCCGAGGACTATTCTATCACTGCATAGTACATTTTGTGAAATCAGAAGTGCTTGCCATTGTGCATATCTTATATTGTCAAGTGCTTTGGTCTCTAATATGAGTTAGTCAGATACTGAGACACTACATTCAATAAGGTTTCATTATAAATAAACCATTTTAATATATCTTAGTTGTTCTTGCCAGCAAACTGAACCACTTGAAAGCCACAAAGCTAAAATAATGAAAACATGTTTTTGTTCACCCAAGCACAAAAGAAAATGAAGCGTGGACCTTTAAAATGATACCAAGAACACAGCAAATGTTGGGCGGTAGCCAGTACCTTAACATCAAATATTGCCAGAAAAACAAAAACAAACAAATAAACAACAACAAAAAAAAAGAAACACTGACAAAAAACCTCCCCCTCAAGAAACAAAGATACAATCATCAAAGTAATTCTCACCCTTACAAAATACTGCTGACGAAACCCAAACCGTTTCTTTGTATAAATTAGAAAAAGTATATTTTCAGAGTCTGTGTCCTCCAAGGGGACTTTAAAGCACATTTGTGGTACTTTTCAGTACATTATTATTATTATTCATATTATTATTTTAGCATTGTTGCTGCTCGTCGTCGTCGTCGTCTCAAAACATTATTATTATTATTATTATTAACATTATTATCGTGATTATCTCTGTGGGTGTTCATGTCTGACGATGAAGAGCACTTCAATGGGACGGCCAGCCCAACAGGGCTCCATGGCGCACATTCACTGCCTGTGGCCTCGTGATGGGAATGCACTCCTGAGGATGTGAAAGAATTTCCAGACGGTGACACTGATGAATGACCCCCGCCCCTCCACCCTCCCTCCTCCAAGTCGCTCCCGTGCCCTTCCCCCCCCTTCCCAAAACCAGTTACATCACAGTCTCATTCACAAGGTCTGAAGCACAGGCGAGTTGACAGGCCTGCGCAAACCAATGTCCTTTGGAAGACGCTGTAGAGAAGTGTCCGTCAGCCCAAACAAAAAGAGATAAAGAACAAGAAGAGGGAAACATAACTGTAGGGGAGGGGGACAGCAAAATTGCACTGAACAAAAATGACTGAACGTACCTTTGAAATTCACTTGTCTTAGCATGGCATAGTGCGGACATATACGCACTGGCAACGAGTCACACAGTCCTCCCAAACCCACACACACACACACATTTGCTCACACACACATACACGTTGGTCCATCTCTCTCTTCTCTCTCTTTCTCTCTCTCTCCTCTCCTATTCATGCAGAACTGAGGTAAACTCTTTATGACAGTGATGGAGAGCTGCCGGCTATCAAGAAGAAGTTCTGTTGTAGCCCACACCCAAGTGTTTCTCCAGCCAGAGTTCGGCCAGCTGCATGGTGGACGCGTACGTGCTCGCCTTCGAGCCCAGGCACATTTTGTACTGCTTGGGCTCCAAGTTCGTGTCGCAGTGGACCGGGTGGTACACGTGGACGATGCCGGGCTCCTGGCTGCGGAAGGCCTTGAGGCCCGAGTTGATGACCTTGGTGAAGAGGTCCACGTCCTCCAGGCCCCAGCCCTGGATGGACGTGTCGAAGCCCCCGGCGTGCTGTAGGTCGCTTTTGAAGATGCAGGTGATGCCGAAGCCGTAGTCCCGCCAGAAGCCGCTCTTCTTGGTGAAGACGAAGTTGGTGTCGTCCGGCGGGTTCCCGGCGTAGACAATCTTGGGGTCGTACTGGCTGAAGACCACAGGGAAGTAAGCCTGGCTACCCTGGACGGCATTGTCCCGGCATCGCTGCAGGGCATCGCCGTTGAAGACCAGGTCCACATCGCAGAAGAACAGCAGGCTGTTGTTGGTCAACAAAGACGAGCCCAACTCCAGGGCCAAGCCTCGGGAGAAGTCGCCCGTCATGGGGATGACCGATAGGTCCCCCTTGGGGTACTTGTTGTGGAACTCCTTGATGAGGTCCAGGTGCTTCTCACGGTCCTGGTTGCTGTCGTTGTCGACAAGGATGACCGTCAGCTTGACGTTCTGGTTGGGCAGAAGGCACGTGCGCTCAAAGTTGTCCATGAAGCGTGCAAACGTGTCGTAGCGGCCGGTCAGCGGCACCAGGATGTGGACCTTCTTCTGGCTCCGCTCGCGCATCTCCCGCGCGGCGTCCGGCAGCTGGAAGGGCGCGAAGATCTTGAGCGAGTTGGACAGGAAGGAGAAGGACTGCGACTCGGTGTTGATAGCGTCCACCAGCTCGCTCACGTCCAGCTCCTCAGCCTCCGTGAAGAACGGCCGGCTGAACGACTGCTGGAGGTAGGCGTGGCGCCGCACGGGCACCGTCACCTTGCGGCCCTTGTGCTTCTTGTAGAGCAGCAGCAGGTCCAGGATGTACTCGGCGCCGTGCAGCGGGTCCACACGCCGGTAGCCGTACTGGATCTCCTTGAAGTCGATGACCCGCCCGCGCGCCTTGGAGTTCTCGTTGATCATCTCCATCACCTGCATGACCGTGTCCTCCAGGGCGGCCCGCAGCAGGCTCCCGAGGCCCTGCCGGGGCATCTGCTTCTCGCCCGTCGCGTACAGGTGCCGGCCGGTCAGGAAGTCCCACTCGATGACGCCGCTGCGCTCCACCGGCTGGTAGCGCGTGTAGGAAGGTGGCGCCCCCAGCTGTTGGTCCTCCCACTGCACCTCGGTGTTGCCCAGCTTGCTCATGGTGACGCCCTCGCGGTGCAGCTGGATGGTGCGGAAGCGCAGCTGCGAGATCTGCCGGCTGAGCATGTAGCTGTGCAGCCGGTACTGGTAAGCGGGCCGCTTGTTGGGGTGCAGCGTGATGGCGTTGTGGATCTTGCTGTTGTGCAGGTCCTGGATGAAGCCCTTCTTGTTGTGCTCGTAGTTTTCGTAGAACAGCTGCTGCATCTGTGCACACAGACAGAGAGAGAGAGAGAGAGAGAGAGAGAGTTAGAGACATTATACTCTGTCTGTTATAGTTATGTTATATAGTCTGGACCAATAAAACTGTCAGACACAGACTAGTAATAATGGACTTGTCAGTGTGATAATACTAAAATTGACCTTCACTTTAAAGGGCTCTGGGGGCCGAAAACAAAAGTAGTTTAAGGCATTAAGTAGCTACAGCAATATTATCACAATTACTTTCCACTTCCACTGCCCCCATTCATGAGTTTAACAGCCTTTAGAACAGTGGGAGAAGGCATCAGTGGATTCATGACAAACACCTTCAATTCCCTTCCAAGACACAGCAGATCTATTCTGAGGCTGTCGAAGACCAATGAGGGTTCATCACCCGAGAGACCTTTGAAGTAGGATGGCCCAAAATAGAAAAAAAAAACATTAATTGCGCACAGTTAAGGTAATTGCAAGGAAAGAGGCATTGGGAGACAGTGGCGAAACAGCGCTTGTTTTGGGAGAGAGAGGGAGAGAGAGACAGAGAGAGAGGGAGAGAGAGCAATTAATTCCCTCAAGTTATTTAGCCGTTGCTTAAATTATTTTAATTAAATAAAATAACAAGCTGCTTCTTTCAGAGCCTACGCCAAATTTATCAAAGGAAAATAATAATAAGAAAAAAAAAACCTTGGAAGAAAATATGCAATTATTGCCAGCTAAGGAGAGCAGGCGGACAAACAATGGCAATTAACCTGAGCTTATGTCCTCACTCTTTGTGTGTGATTTTCCATCCAAGGCGAATGGAGGATTTGTATGTCATCCAAACAAGGTTTGATATTTCAGACAAAGCAACCCAAATCCGTACACAATAAACTGGCTTTTGACTAAAGGCTTCATTTTAGAAAACAAAAGAGCCAAGAGAGAGAGAAAAAGAGACAAAGAGAGAGAGAGAGAGAGAGATGAGATGGAGGGAATAAGTTTGTGCTTGTCTGTCTGAGTTACCGTTTGTATGAACGAGAGAGCGAGGAAGAGAGGGAGAGCTTGGCAGAAAGAAAGAGGGAAAGAAAGGAAGAACGAGAGAAAGAGAGAGAGAGAGAGCGATAAGGGGAGAGAAAACGAGAGGGCACAGTAATGTTACTGGCATTCGTACGCAATGTTTACAAGCGCACTCTTAACTGGCTCAGTGTCTGGCCGATCTGGGCCCCTCCACTGAGCCATTGTCTCCCTCCTGCCCTCTGTCTTGACAGGACTAATTGAGCTGTTAATTAGACCTTGCTGATAAGTGCTTATCTGCGGCTCAACCCGTGTCTGAAATTTGACATTCACAGCTAAGAGGGGCTGTGAAGTGCCCATCCCCTCCTCCCCCCTTGTTCGGTAAGGGCCTCACAGGCAAATTTAATTGCTCAGGAAAGAAGTCATTTTAATAGAGACTAGCGAGAGGGCATCTTTTTTGCGAGCTCGCTTAGCCCCGTGCATGCCGTCCGGTCTGAGTCCAGGTGCACCATATGCATAACATAACTCCAGATTCAGATTCTATTATTGAAGTAGCCAAAAGCTTTCTTTTTAATTAGCTGCTGTTAAACTTCAAAGACACGATATTAAAACTTTTGCGGCCTCGCATTTTAAACAGGCCCTGAATGGAGGCTCCTGGCAGAGGGACGGGGGATGACCCAATCAAACGTTTAGCAAACTGGAAACATGTGCTCCACCAGCGACTCTTGGCACCGGACGCCTCCCATGATGTAACCAGCAATGATTTTTTTCTTTTTCTGCTAACCACACATTTTGGTCTTTCAGCAAAATAAGCAGCCTTGGCTTTAGGAACAACAGCAACAATGGGTCATCTGATAGAGACAACAAGGCCCTATTGAGTGTGCTGATCCCCACATGAAGACAATAATCTCCCCAATTAAGTGTTTCAGGTAAGCGTGTTATACTGCTGAGTGGATGAAAGTGTTGTCCCATATCCCCATCCTTGTGTGCATGTATCCACCCACAGGATACCCCTGTGTTGTGGTTGAAGCTATTGTGCTGTAGCATCCTTAATTGCTCTATAAATTTCACCTCATGCTTCTGAAAACTGACTCATACCAAAACTCTCCTGAGACCACTGAATGTTAATAGCTGGGTTTTTGCAAATTTGCTGTAGATTAGTTTTAGTTTTTTTTTTAATATATCAGCGATTTTTTGATGATGAGAGCAAAAGTGTGTAATGCAAATCAAGTCTATGCATATGCATGATAATTACAATAGAGCACACAAAGCATATAACCAAATGGATTGGACAACTCATTAGAAGACGAGTCAACAACTACCTGTGGAACAAATAAGTCTCTGACTTGACAAAAAGTACAAAAAGAAAACTACTGCTGTCAAGTAAGGCTGCTGCCAGTATCGCTGCTCTTGACTCCTGTCTATTATTTTGATGTGACACTCTATCCACACTGGCAGTGATGCAGGCCAGAAAACAGGTCTCTGTTGCTATGCACCTCACTATGTTGTCTCTCTTCTCTCCTCCTCCCTCTCTCTCTGTCCCTCTCTCTTTTCTCTCCCTCTCTTTTCTTTCTCTCTCTCTCTCTCTCTCTCTCTCTCTCTCTCTATGTCCCGCCCTCTATTTCCTCTCATCTGTGCAGGTGTTATTCTTTGAGCTGTCTGCTCATGTGAGTGAAGTCATGGCAACGGAGAGTTGCTCATTTTCACACCGGTGTTCCAGACGTTACCGAGAACATTCCTGTGGGACCAAGCTACTGCGTGTCTAGGACCATCACCGCAGTCTCTCGTCCCTTGCCAGATGAGCCGCTCTCCCTTAACAACCTCCATCTTTAACACATTTAACCCTCCAAACAATAAACCAGCTAATCAGACAGTTATGAGAAGAAGAAAAGCACACACATAAAGTGGTTGGGGAATTTAGATAGAAAAGACAAATCTGTAGCCTTACCGAAAATGGAGGAATGTTTAAAAGTGCGACCTAAATTACTTTGGGTGAAAGGAACGTGGCCCTGATCTTTCACTTGAACATTTCAAATGGAGTGTGTGGATAATTACGTTATAAACTTTTTTATAACGCACTTTCTGTCGGCCCAATCTCATGCATAATACATATATAAGCACTCAGTAAACACGAGCGGCGCAGCTTTATCCACTGGTAATCAGGATTTATTGTATATTTATAGCATCATTACGAACAATAAATGTCAATCACTGCCTCAGCTTTTATTGCACTTTTGAATTTTTTGCTCTCCGTTTGTTACAAAGCATCTCGATACGAAAATGAGAACTAAGTTTCCATCCCCTGGAGGGACGCACAACCTCCGAAGGGTGGAACAGCTGTGGTTCATTCGCCGTTTCACCGACCTAACTTCATGGAAAACTCCCTGACAAAGTTTCTCTCTTTCCCTCTCTCTCTCTGTCCGTCTCTCTTTCCCTCTCTCTCTCTGTCCGTCTCGCTTTCTCTCTCTCTCTCTCTCTGTCCGTCTCGCTTTCTCTCTCTCTCTCTTCCGTCTCTTTTTCCCTCTCTCTCTGTCAAGGCGGTTTCTCTCTGTCTGTCCTGGCTTTCCGCTCTCTCTCTCTTTCTTTTTTGGCTTTCTGGAGAATCACCACAGTCATTGGGAGCACATGATCAGTACTCATTTAGAAGCTGCCATGGAGAGTATGTGTGCGTGTGTGTGTGTGTGTGGGTGTGTGTGTATGGAGCGGACGTGGTCGTTCGTGTTTGGACACAAAAGCCTTACTGTTGAGAGCCCTTCTGCAAGTCCTTCTTTTCGCACACCGTCTGGAAACATGACAACCTGTTCTACCCTGACAGCGGGTCAGCTGATGGCCTCTTGCGGACAAATACCATGGAAACATGCAAAAGGCATTATGGGACAGCAGAGTGTGCTCTGGAACACCTCTTTGAAGTGAACACGGGGAGATACACATTTGTGTTGGTTTACAGTAAAGCACAAGAACAGTGTCAGCAGCTGTTTAAAACTAATGTTCCCAGAAATCGATGATTTGCTGATCAAATGACATGCGGTCAAGCATTCCAAGGTTGAAATGTGTTTTCTCTGCAATCAGCCATGTCCTGGTGTAAGACGAAAAAGTTGACAAGACCCTTCAGCATAAAGACATCCTGAAAATACTCAAAAATCAGCTCACAGCCTAGCCAAATAGCCACTTTACTTGAACGATCAATATTCTCTGCTCTCCAAATCTTGAGAGCATGCTGCTCACACTGAGAGAAAGAGAGTGAGAGAGAGAGGTAGAGAGAGAGAGAGAGAGAGAGAGCTATAATTCACACACTACAGATAGGGCAACATAAAAACTCCTTCACGAACACTGACCCTAATGAAGAGCATATCCAGACCAGCTGCTGCCAACACACATGATGCGCGTGTTTACTTCTTCACTCCTTCACAACACACACACACACACACATACAGACTGGTATTATTAATTCATTTCAAACAAAAATGCCCTTCTTTCTGTTTCCACTCTATCGTCATAAATAGCTACAGTCTTTAGCTGAACTCTGAAAGTGCCCAGTTATTGACTGTGGGTCATGGGATCCAGTGGAAACATCAATACCAGTTTTGTACTGTACGCCGCCTGGCCAGCTTCTGCAGTCCTCATCTTCCCATCCTGAACAGACATCTATCGCCTCAGAGGCATCTACAGTCTCGGCCACCACCTTGTCATGTCCTTTGGGGAGACAGCTGAAGCTGATTGAGGAGCAGTGTGATGTGTTTCCCCTCCTGTGGTTATGACACTGGATGGACGGCCGACAGCCCGCAGCGTCCAGAATAACACTATTGCAGGACGTGAGGTTTGCTTTTGCTGTCTGAGCCTTTTGTGAGTCCATCTCAGTGTGAGCTTGAGAGTAGGGGCGTGTGTGGGTCATGTTTCTCCCCCGCAGATCTTGTGTGTTCAGTGCTCTGTGTTCACTGAGTTGTGGTTTATTAACGCTTATTATGGTGAATTAGGACAAGGATTAGGACCGTCTGCAGTGGTTGGAGGACTGTAAGTGAGGCTGAGAGTGTTAATCTGGAGGAAGAGTTGGGATTTATTTTTGTTGGCATCCTAGGACTAGGGCTGCGTTCATCTAAAGTGGCCGGAAGACTGTGAGTAAGGTTGAGTGTTAATCTGGAGGAAGAGTTGGGACTTATTTTTGTTGGCATCCTAGGACTAGAGTTGCTTAAATCTGGGTTCATCTTAAGTCGTCGGAAGACTGTGAGTAAGGCTGAGAGCGTTGGTACTTGTTTTTGTTGGCATCCTTTTTGCCCCAATATCCCCCTGGCTCAGAGGCTTGGAAGCATATGGCGGATGCAGAGATGACAGGAACGCAGCAGGCGGAATCACAGCGACATCAATTATGCTTCCCCACTCTCTGTTCTTTTTTCCCTTTAACTCGTCTTTTTGTCACTGGCGCACCAAATTAGATGTGGCAAACAGACTATGGAAATACAACAGGAGGATGGCTCGATTTCGATGAATAATTGAAGCCGTCAGCATTCTACAGTGTATTTACCTTAGTCCTTGATTGTGTGTGTGTGTGTGTGTGTGTGTGTGTGTGTGTGTGTGTGTGTGTGTGTGTGTGTGTGTGTGTGTGAGTCTATGTGGCCTACTTGGGGCATTCCATCCATAATATCAATGTATGGCCATAGAATTCTCAAGAGGCAGACCATTGTACATTCCCATCAAAGCGTTACTTTCAATCAGAGCACATATTGTATCATGGTTTCCTCGAGGGCTGTGATTTTCAAGCCCAGGCCACATGTTCCAGATTAGATTAGGGTTAGCTTCTGCCCCTAGCAACAGAGGTCTTTTCAAGCCTTACCTTATTGATGAGAAAGAACAAGATCAAAGTATGAAGTACAGGGCTGGGCTACTGTGCTCATAAATGCATCTGTCGTGAGCTAGTATCTGCTGTAGTGCTTATACTGTATATTCACTGACACAAACTGATTATCCACATCACAAATCCATCGGATTGTGGGAAATGTAGCCTAAAAATAACAACAGATGTGAAAAACACACAATGCATGGAAATATTAAACATCATTTCATGTTATATGGTGTTTTTATAGATTCGATACGGGGCTTTGGGACATAGATTTTTCTGCAAGCAAATATCAATGTGTGGAATCGACTGAGCACATTTGGACCATAAAGATGGAATATTACATCAGTTTCACTAAATCCCAAACATTTTTGAAAACCTAACAATTCCTCTTCCTTCAAAATAAGCTTCAACACTAAATTGAATGTGGATGGCATTGTTCATGAGTACATCCCAGGAGATCAAATTTAATGTTTTGTGGCATTTACAAAGACTTAGACTGGATGCAACTTGCAAACCATCCCACTGTTACTGTTTAGGACAACAAGGACACACCTCAATTTCCATTCATTCATTCAGAGGGCTCTATCTTGCGTCCCAGCGCAATTGACTTTGTATACTCCGGCGCAAACATTCACTGTTGATATTTTGCAGTTTCAGAAAACAATTCCGTCACAGACCAGGAACTCCCTGGTCTAAATTCAGATGCTATTTTATGGGCGCATGCATGACCACAGTAACCTGACTCTCGTCAGATGAATTTCGTTCCGCCTAGCTCCACTCATCCATCTGGGATCGATCCATTGGAGTGGTGCTTCAGAAGGCTGGGCCTTATCAAAAAATCCTTGCATATGATTGGATAAGCCACTTGTCCGTCATCTATTGACGTGCTACTTCAACCACTTACAACCAACCCGTGACGCTGAGAACAGTCTCACAGTCGCCTCTACGCTACGTCACATCTATGAAACTCCCGCCCTGCATCCTGATTGGCTCTACCATACAATCTTGTGCTGAAATCACTCTCAACGGAACTGATCCCAGATGGATGTGAGTAGAGCTAGGCGGAACGAAATTCATCTGGCGAGAGTCAGGTTATGACCACAAGCCTGCATTAATGAATGTGTTGCACACCAATCTACAGACACCCCCGTGCACAGACGGAAACGTTCAAAGCCTTGATAATATTTGTCTATTTCCCGGTTTTGTTCGTGCATTGGTGACCTAAAAATTTAGTAGTCTATATAGTACAACATCTACATGCAATATCTTTACAACAACAACGCCTAATTACGACCTATTAATTTGGACAACTTTATACAGCCCTATAAAGGCTAAAGTTACCTTTAGTTTTGTTCCAATTTACCGTTGTGTATGGCTTTAAACATCGTGTGCGCTTTAACATCAGCCTAAGCATTATTCCAGCTGCGCAAAGGTTTTAAGCACCATAATTTTGCCTACCTTGTTGTAGCCCATCTGAAATAACTCCAAGCTTTGCTATGTTCCCTCCATCCTTTCATTATTTTCAAAAAACGTTTTATATCCATGATGGCCTTGAAGTCTTGAGTTAGTGAATTAGCTTAAATCAGCTTTTTAATAGCATCAGCGCCCAAGATCCGCCCACAAAGTGACTTGCGTTTTGCGCAAAGACACTTCCGTTTTAGACCATTAAAATAGAGCCCAGAGTCACAACAGTAGGTTTTCAGGCTGCTTTGAATATTTTCATGTTAATTTTACGTATTTAACGAAATGTAACGAGCATCTGCTGGCCTATTTTCCCAGTCGTGATGGCTCATTACTACTCTGTGAACTCATAAGTGGGGCTGCCATAGGGATATCAGACAGTAATAAGCTCATTCAGATAGTGACACATCAGCTGGGTGACAGTGTCACTTAGAATGGGAGAATGGGAGGACCCTTCAAAATCATTTTTGAACGTACCTTGTATACTTTGTTTTACTGTTAAGGAGGGCCTTTTTGAAACCTAGGTACAACATGTGACGCGTTTGAGCCAATTGTATATTGTATCTCAAGTCCTGCTCTGTAATTTTAGATAGGCTTGGTTGTTGATTGGTCTCTGTGGTAGTGCATGCTGTGTTAATGGAGTGCTAAGGGGGTAAGGGAGTGCCTTTATGGATCCCAGGTACAACATGTGGCATGTTTGGATCGTGCCATGCTGTGTAATGTAAAATTGGTTTGGTTGTTGATCAGCCGATCGGTAAATCCCCTACCTATTGCACAAGCAATATAACATCTTTCCTGTGTATATCTGAAATACAATTTGAACACTTGAAATTGCAGTACCCGATGTGTATGCAGTACCCGATGTGTAGTTGACAGCAAAGCGCAGGGGTATTAAACTAGTGGCCTGTGAAGACTTTGCTGGTGGTCCCTGACCAATGCATTAAATAATGTAGTTTCACTGCAGGAATCACTATTTCTATTTTAGCAATGGTCCTCAGCTCAGGGTCACAATCAATTGAGCATCTTAAATAAAGTATCTTAGCTAACCATAGTGGCATTTTGATTTGAATGGAAACAAACAAGTACAAACATTTCACCAGTCAAACACCTCACTGCATGACCTTTTTAAAACACTTGGTACCCATCATGGATGGTTCAGCAACATTTGGTCAGCTAGCTGCTCATTGCTAAGCAACACCATGCCACAGAGTGTTTGGGCTGATGCTAGCTGAGCGAGCGAATGGGAAGGAGGACGCGTGTGTGTGGGTGGGTTGGAGAGAGGGAGGCAGTGTAGCACCGAGTGAGAATTAAAGCTGCTCTTAGATGCACTCGCCCGCGGTTGCCGGTGGGACACAGGCTTAGCGAGGGCGCTGGAATTCATTTTCAGACATGGCGGGGCCTTTGAAGGTTTAGTCCCAGTGGAGAGAGCTGAGCTCCCAGCTCTCTCTTGTGTCGGGGGGTTTAGAGAGAGCTGGTGAAAAGCGGTTGGGCATGGGGGTTGCAGTGGTGGTGGTGGGGGAGTACATGCTTGGGTTGGGTTGTGTTGGGTTGGGGGCTTAAATTGAGTTCACAAAAGTGTTGCGTCGCATACGCCTTGCAAGTTTGTCGCACATCAAATGCATCCCTTTTACCGAGAGGCAAAGAGAGGAGAGGAGAGGCAAGGGAGGGAGGGGGAATGGAGGGCACTCGAGTGCTTCGCTAGATAGCGCACGAGGAAAATTGAAATGCCACAAAGCATCCAAGCAGCGTCAGTTGCTGCTTCAACACAAAGCCTTTGAAGGCCCAAAGAGTGATGCTTGGCCCGCCTCGGATTTCACAGGCACTCAATGGGAAACTTACATGGGAGCCCGTCAAAAGCCTCCCGCTCCAGGTTGTTTACTTGCAACACTCCGCGAGTGTGTGCATTTCACAGAAGCAAATCAAATGGGCAATTAAAGTGCTGCACAACGCCAGAGACAGCCCCGGAATGTGGAGGGAGTGCTGCCGCTGCCCGATGTGCTACATTACCCCGCTAATGCTATCATCTGGAGCTCTGAACTCTCCCCTTTTGGGTAGGCTACAGACAGATACTGACTGAAGTCAGCTAGGGGGACTGAGGGGAAAAAAGCCTAAAACTTTTAGAGGCTGGAAGCTTTCAAAGAATGAAACATTTCTTTAAAGTATGGAAGAATACTTCCAAATGACACACTGGGCCCAATGCATTCAGTATTCATGCACTACTAGAGGCTAGAATATTTCTCTTCAGCTCCAGTCTGATGTGATATGCTATCTTTACTCCCTGGAATTTGTCTGAAGTCATCTGGTGGTTTCTAATTCCACAGTTCCACTCCAGTAATTAACAATTAATCTCAGGATTGGACGATTAATAATTGATCATGAAATTTTAATTAATGGCACTCACTCCGTCAGAATGTACTGCAAATCTGATTGAATCTCCCCTGTTCTTCGCCGCCATGTAGAGGATAAATAATTTGACCCAGCCAATAGAAAAAAAAAGAAAAACTCAAGGAGGCATCAATTAGAGACTATGGCTAGAACAACACAATGCTAACAATGAGGAAGCAGCTCTCGTCAAAGTCAAGCAAAGACACACAAACAACACCAGGCAACCCACTGTCGATCGTAATAAGGGACGATGTGGGATCACTTGTATCCCATGTCCTCCAAGCTATATTGCGTGTAATTAATCTTACAGATTTGGGAAATAGTCTATGGTGGCTTTTTAGCAGCCAATAAGCTCTGCAGACGTATTGTGGCTCCCTAGGGGGGTTACTGATGTTATGTCTGGGAGGGCAACTCTGAACTTTGCATCCTCACGACTCACACCCCCACATCCTTGCTTCAATCCAGCCAGTGTCTTACAGTGGCTAACTGTGGGTACAGTAATGTCTGTGGCATAAGTGTATGAGCTGCCGTGAAGTACAGAATCATGTCATCAGCCCTCAGTCAATGGGATCATTAGTCACCTACCACACGAGAACTATGGCGAGTCATGAATGAGCATTACTTAGCTTTTTAATTTTGACTGGTAAACGTAATGGTTGCACATTGTTCAAGAGCTACTACTGCTACTACTACAACTACTTGACTACTACTATAGGATGAGATCACATTGCTTGTTCAATGAGAGATGTCTCTTGTGTGTCCAGTGTCCGCAGTGACAACATGACTGTACTGGTGCTGCTATGAGTAAGTGGGTTCATTACTGTGAGTGATTGATTTCAGTTACTGGCTGACTGTGGCGTGCGTGAGACTGCACAGAGTGGCCGTCGTGCTGCTGTGACATAATGGCAGGTCACTACCCTTGGGTGGCAGACTGATGCTGACTGCCTGGGTCAGGTGGGGGCTGAAAATCCTACCGCTCTTTGCTCTTACTCTTTATCTCTCTCTTTTCCTCTCCTCCTTCCTCTTCTTTTATCTCTTTCTTACATACTCCTGTATGCATGTCTGTAGGCTGAATTGACACATTTATTATATTTTGACATATTTAAAAAATGTGCTTCCTGCATATATTCATGATTTTTTACAAAGCATCGCTGTGAGCTAAGTGTGGAGGGGAAAAAAACTCCTGGAGAGAGCCGGCATGCGGTAAACAAAGTGAGCAAGCGAGCTGATGTCTTGATACCTCCACTTAAAGAGGGAGGGGGGCAGAGTTGCGCAGCTTCTGGGACTCCACCGAAATCTTCTAATTAGCGGCTGATTAACACTGGGGAAATCACAGGTGATTTGAGGAGAAAATATGCACGCTGGGGTCTATAATTAAGTCATTAAGAGCGAAGGTTGAACGAGGAAGAAACTCCGGAGAGGCCTTCAGGTAGTGAGAATGGCTTCCTGTTCCCACTGCTCGGAGATCGGCTCCATATGCAGAGAGTCGGAGGCCCCTCCAGGGACAACTTACCAAGGTGTTTGTTCTTTGGAAAAATGTAGAATATTCTAAAAATAACAACAATGAAACGACAAGAGAGAAGAGGAAGATGATGCAGTACTTCCTAAATAAAGTATGATGATAATAATAAAGGTTGCGATGTTTGGAGAAAAAAATGAAATAAAGCAGGACGCTCGGAGTGTTGAGGGTGGGGAACAAGTTATACTGTTCCACTCTGTGTGCTCTCCAACCATGAATAATTAACAATGCATAAAAAGATGACACCGAAGGCCAAGCGCAGTCACAAAACATACAGGGCTGTGAAGGCTGGAGAAATGGATTAGTTAATTAATGCAGCCTCACCTAATGCAACGCCAGCAGAGAGGGAGAGCCAAAAAAAAAAGACAAAAAGTTAGTTGAAAGTTTCCTGACTCTGTGAACTTTCCTTGGCTTGTTTTATCTTTTGGAAACATATCGGGGGATTTGGATGTTGCACTTTTAGCATGGACGTGTTCTGGTTGGGAGGGAGGCACACAGAGATGTAGAAAGGGCAATGCATAGATAGAGAAAGGGCAATAGAGAGACACAGAGGGGGAAAGATACAAACAGAGGAAGAAAGAGGGATGCAGAAAGGGAAACAGATAGATAGAGAGAGGGGAATTGAGAAAGAGAGAGACCAAGGGGAAACAGAGAGAAAGGGGAGGGAGAATGTTGGGGGGAGAAGAAAAACAGACTTGGGGATAGAGGCAGAAAAAAGGAGCCCACACACACAGACACACACACAAACACACACACACACATGAGAGAGAGACAGAGAGAGAGAGCTAGATAAACTTTTCAACCAAAGGGTGTGTGGCAGAAGCCTAGAGGCATATCCTCAACCAGCCAGTGCTTCTGTGGGCTTACTCAGCCCCTCTGTGTGTGTGTATGTGTGTGTGTGTGTGTGTGTGTGTGTGTGTGTGTGTGTGTGTGTGTGTGTGTGTGTATGTGTCCTCCGGGAGACAGTATTTTTTTCCCTTCTTGTGTGTAAATCACCAAGAAAGGGTCGAGTGACTTTTTTCAATTTGCAGTGAAACTAGGCAGCTTGCATTTAGCAGCAGACCCACACAGAGATACACAGAGTAAGAGAGAAACAGAGAGAGAAACAAAGAGAGAGAGAGAGAGAGAGAGAGAGAGAGAGAGAACATGGAAAGGAGTAGGGGTTACTGGAGCTGCCTTTAGGGTGGAGCAGCACAGCACTGACTCCTGTGGAATGCTGGGAGATTCAGGCTGAGACAAGGCAAGGCGAAATGAGGCGAGATGGAGAGTGCCCGATTGCCCTCAGAGTGAAGAGAGCATGGAGTTCAAACTTTACCTGCCTCTCACAGAGCCGCCTCCGATACAGAAAACAAGGAAATGAGAGAAAAATGTGGAATGGGGGGGGTGGGGGGGGCATACAAATGTATCAGAGCTGTGAGGGGGATACTCCGTATCAGAGCTGTGAGGGGGATACTCCGCCTGACAACAGAACTGATGGGGAGAAAACGGGCGTTGACAACTTCATTTCAGAAAATAAAGCACCAGTGAGGTGTGTGAGTGTGTGTGTGTGTGTGTGTGTGTGTGTGTGTGTGTGTGTGTGAGTGTGTGTGTGTGTGTGTGTGTGTGTGTGTGTGTGTGTGTGTGTGTGTGTGTGTGTGTGTGTATGTGTATGTGTGTGTTGGATGGATGAGTGTGTGAATGAGTCGATTTTGTGCAGAGGCATCTGCACTTGATACAGAGGAGAAAATCTCTTCTGCATGGCAGAATTCGGGGTAAATTGAATGAATACTGCTGCTGACCAGATTTCATTTCACACCAGACCACCACATGCAGGCAGCAGAAACAGCAGAAACAGTCTGAGCAGAGAGAGATAAGTACAGGGAGAAGGAGAAAGAGAGAGAGAGAGAGAGAGAGAGAGAGAGAGAGAGAGAGAGAGAGAGAGAGAGAAAAAGAGAGATGGGAGACACTGTGTTTAGAAAACCAGGAGCTCTAGCTGCAAGGCCAAGCATTTGGGAGCTTACACACAACTATGTGATAAGAAGTAGTAGGAACAGCATTTTCAAACTCCCACAATATAACCTCAGCAGAAACTCCATGTGTAATATCCTCATCTTACAACACATAGGAGAATATGCCTTCTGCAAGTACCTTGTGCGGCTACTAGTATACTTGATGTACTGTTATTGATAGAATGATGCATTACACAACTATTCCCATAACTGTCTAGTATTATAACTTAACATAAGAATGTTTAGAAAATGCTGAGATTACATAATGCTCATTGATACAATCTCATCAATCCACCCATGTGAACAGGATTGAAATGACTGAGGTCCTGACTGAGGTCCTGGTTGAACATGCTGTTGTGCCCTTCTGCGACTCCTGTCATCATTAACCGCGGGGCCCTGCTGGGCCAAAACAACCCAGCAGGAGCAAACCGCTTCCCCGTGCGCCGAGAATAATCAGCCCTGTGGTATTCAGATGACATTTACGTACGTACTTGTGGTGCCTTTTTCTTCCAGGGCCTTCAAGGCACTAATCAGATAAAGTGGACTAATGAGGGGGTATTACACACACATGGGGAAACTTTCTCTGTCCAGGACTGCGTTTTTACGAAACTTTCCTATGAGCGACCAACTGTGCTAACTAAGGGAAAGAGAGACTGCGGAAGTTCAAATTGTTCAAATTGTTCAGTCCTGCAATTGATCAGTCTATCACTCAACAAAGTTATCTGATCGACAATGTTTTTTGAAAATGCAATTGATCAGTCTATCATTCAATGAAGTTATCTGATCGACAATGTTTTCTAAAATGCACCCGAGCTTGTTTTCTTGGATGTTCTTGCAGAGTGACGTAACGTAACGGCAGAGAACGGATGTGGTTCTGTCAGCGCGGAGGCCATATTTCCCAGAAGGCTAAGAGGGCATGTTGTTGCCCACGCCACACGGCTTTGTGGTCCATCAATACAGGCCGCTGAGGTGCAGAGCGCTAATCAATACTAGCAGCACAATATTCTATTCAGCGCACGGCTGTTAATTACTTGGAGATGACGGGTTGTTTGATCTACGAGGTGCTAGATTCCAGCAAGTCAGGTCTCTTTTGTGAACATGCGTGAGGAGGAGGAGGACTTTTTCTTTAAAACAAATCTCTTCCCAGCAGTCTCATAAATATTGATATGGCGAGGATAAAAAAAAAATGACAGCTTTCATATCTGACTTTGACTAAATGTGCCCAAAATGAATTGAAACGTCTTCAGAGCTCACTAGGATTCCAAGGCTGACGTATCTTACGCGATCTCAATACTCTACCCCTCAAATCCAACCCAAGGTCAACGCCTTCTCTAGCCCACTGAAACCGTCAAAGATATAACAGACAGGCAAAAGGATTCAGTCAGAGGAGGGTGAAATCAGTGCAGAAATCAAACCTAAAGTATGTCAGACTCCATGGCATCCTATGACTAATAATTTCAAGAGGAGATCCTGTATATAGGCTGGGCTCTCAATATGCTTATACACCGACTGCATGGGGCAATTATCAACCTTTTAATACAACCTGTGTGGCCCACAATATGTAAATACAAATATCAGTCGCCAAACAGCATACACATATGCATATGTATAACATATATTCAGTTCTCTTCATAAAGAAGTACATCTGTGGTACCCTTCCATTATTAACCCTTAAAGGTGTAGGTTTTTGAACATTCTAAGTTCCGCAACAATTGAAGGTTCTAAAATTCTATGTTGAATTCAATGAACCCAGATATTCTTTAGAATGTTAATTTCCCAACATTCCCGTCACACCGGTGTGACAGTACTCCTTTAAGGGCTAATTACAATTGGGTTTTCAATATGCCAATACACTGACTGCACGTCTTTGTATGCAAGGGCAGCGGTGGCTTTGACTTCTGTGACTGTGTTTTTGTGTGAGCTTCAAGCTAAATGATTAAACATCTGAGGATGACTTTGATCTCTTGATCTGGAGCTGTTGAATCCCCCCACCTCTCTTCCACCCACCCTTCTCATTCTTATTCAGGCCGTTTCCAAGGGCTCCCAAGCATGGATGCTCTGGCTGTCTTTTTTATTTCTTTAATTCCTCACTTTTTCAGCATTTTTATTTATTAAACTATCTAACCATTTTGCTTATGGATATCAGCATGCCTGCCTGCACACTTCGCCTTTGAATTCCCATGTCTGCGTTGGAGGGATGGGGGATGCTGATGGTGGTGGTGGGGTGTGTGTGTGTGTGTGGGGGGGGGTGTTGGGGAGCTGGTATCACATCAAAGTGGCGGCTTTCAGGCTTAACTTGCCAAAGGCTTAACGAGCTGGAGGGACTAGGGAAAGAGGAGGAAGAGCTGCCTTTGAGCTGGAGGGACTAGGGAAAAAGGGGAGGAAAGGAGTGCACAAAGTGAGCGCACACTTTCGCAAAAGCACGCAGAGAGAAAGGCTGCCTTTGAGCTGGAGGGACTAGGGAAAAGAGGAGGAGGAAGTGCGCAGGAGTGGCATGGAGAGGGAGAATAATGCCCAGAAAGAAAAGAGAAGATCATGAGAGCAAGGTCGACTCTTCACAGAGCTCCAGCGCTGCTGTTGCTAACGCTAGTGTAGCTGATACTGTGCTACCCCCTCCAGCTACGCCCACCCCTCTGCTGTCTCCACGTTTCAATGAGACATCCTGCCGGCATGGCGTCCCTATTAAATCCCACTGAGAGGAAAAACACAACAAAGTCCACACAATAATACACATCAAGTGCTCCAAGTATTTTCAGTTGGAACTGGCCTTGACCTGTTACCCACTTAATAGACTTCAGCAGGACATCCTTGTCATCCTAATGCAGTTACAGGCCTCCTCTGTAATGACTGGGTGAAGGTCAAAAACCAAAAGCACACTAAGTAGATACACTTGGTTTACACAGTGTGCAATGTGAACCCCTCCAATTGTACTATTTTCCAGCATATTTTAATGTAAAACACAGGGTTTTATGTAACAAAGGGATGGTTTCTGTCAAGGTATTGGCACGTCATGCATTTCATATGCTGGGCATGTCCATTCCCTGGATCACCATGGTCTCTGCTCTATATACTGTACACACACACACACACACACACACACACACACACATACACACACACACTTACACACACACACACACACACACACACACACACACACACACACACAAACATACACACACACACATACATGTACACACACACACACACACACTTACACATACACACACATACACACTGCACTCCTCTCTATCAGTATTCCTCACACGGCACATCACAGCCTCCGCCTCTGCTCCGCCACCCTGGCCGCGCCACCTCAAAGTCCCCTCCACAAGCGCCTGCATGGAGCCATAACTCACACAGCTGTCTGCTCCCTGAGCGCTCCACCTCGGCCCCCCCAGCTCCCACGGCCAGGTGTGCAGCTCAGATTTGCCCAGGTGACGGAGCCGCTCCGCACTGCACCACACCGTACCGTACCGCAGATAGACTGTCAGAGAGTCGGTCAGTCTGTCACGGAGGCAGCCGTGACTAATGCCAGGAAGCATCTTGAGGGATTAAGGAATCCACGGGTGTTGGGTTTGAATTGTGACAGACCAGCGTCCGTACCAGACGGCTTAATGTCACCGGTGACGTTAAGGCAATAGGCACAACAAAGGCAATAGGCACAGCAAAGGAAATAGGCACGGCAAAAAACTAGTGGAGGTGACGCATGAGTCGGTGACATGCTTTAATATTCATCTGCTCCTGACCCGACATGACTGCTGAAGATGTTTTACTGGGGGCCCATTTCCTCTGGCCAGAATCATTAATTAATAGTGCAGGCCTCTATTCTCCCTCTGATATTACCTGATATTGAGGTTACGGCCTTTAACTACTGATGCACACATTGCTGCTTTTCATCCTGAAAATGTATTCTGTAAGAGCTCCACTCCTTCCCATAGGTCAGAGCCCTGGCAAAGCCTACCTAGCTAAGCATTCTGAGTGCACAGGGAACAGAACTTATATTCATAAAAGGGGGAGCGGAAGTTGTGATTGAAACTCAGCCAGGTACCTTTCGCAGTTGGCGTCAGCACAGTGTGGGATGTAGCTGCAAATAGGGCAATTATTGTACATGGATGCGGCTTACCCCGTCAGCTCGATTGTTTTGAGCTGAAGGGGGGAAATTTATCATGTCAGGTCTATGGAATGGGCAGAAGTGTGTTTTTGACACGGGGGAATCGCAAAACCGTGTGGTGGTTTCGGGCTAAATTGGGAGGGAAGTCCGACAGACTGTGCCACCGCTGGATGGAGCGGACAGGGGGCACTGCAGTCTACCGTCACGGAACAACACCCTTGGCACCCTTTCATCGCCACGGCGACCAGTCACAACAGTTCCTCACACGCGCAGCGAGCCGCCACATTCTCAGCCGTCTCCGTGTGACCAAAACGAAGCACCCTGCTGCCCAGGCTAATCTGTGTGTGTGTGTGTGTGTGTGAGAGAGAGAGAGGTCCTGAATGAATGTATGTGAGTAAGCTGTGTGTGTGTGTGTGTGTGTGTGTTGTGTTTAGTGGGTGGGGGGGGGGGGGGGGGGGGGGTATAAGCATGTTTGGGTTAGATTAGTGTGTGTACATGAATACATATGTGCTTGTGCATGTTTGCCTCCCTGAATGACTATGTGTGTCTGTATGTTTTCTTAACTATCTGTGTGAGTGAGAGAAAGACTGTGTGTGTGTGTGTGTATATATATATAATGCCAGCAAGTGAGGAATATAAAGCTGAACTGTCTCTACGCACACAGGCCAAACAGAAACCTCTCCCACTTACCAGCTGAAAGCACATGGACAGACAAACCGACAGACCAAGACACAGTGGAGGCGACGGCATGAAACTCGAGCAGCGGTGCATCGCGAATTCAATTAGCTATGAATTTAGCAAGCTGATGAGGCAGCTAACGCTGGGTTCTGTTCATTTATTAGGCCTGTCAATTACGACGCGCCTTATAGACGCCGGTGGTGCACGCAGGGATAAAACAAGTGACAAATTTTTAATCACATCTACATTTCCGCCACCGACAGCCAAAAAAAGAATGTGGCTGCCAGAGACTTTCTAAAGTTACTGGAAAGACTTTAAGCCTCCTGCTTAAATCACAAACTAATCTGCAAGCTGCATCTACACGGACAATATGAAATTAATTATGATGTCAGAAATAATTTCACTTTCCACTATATCACAGCAGGAATATGGCAGGAGATAAAAAGCTAATTTTCCGAAGTTTATTACGCACAGAATGATTACACTAATCTTCATTAAACATATTTTTTATATAACCTTTTAAATGAAACACCACAGGTCTTAGAAAGAGTTGGAATAATAGTACTACTATCTTTCCTCTGCTGGACCATGCCTCTTTGAAGACTTTTCGGACTTTTACAACTTAGCAGGGTCATTGACAACTCGCTCTTTGGCTCACAGTATGACGTTTAACAGGCTCTTTGATACAACAGGGCTCCTCTTCATAGGTCTCTCCTCAAACCTCCCCACTGCAATTAATGGGCCCCTGGTATGTGAGGCTAGGGTCATCGGATCCTAGAGAAAATCTAGATCGCCACTGTCAGTCACATATACTGTACTGTAGGTGGACTGATCAACTCACCCACCCATCCACCTGGCAGAAAAGTACTAGTAGACATCTTTGATTAAAATAAAAACACTTCATCATGGATTGTTAACTAATTGTGTACTTGTATGTGATTTGTCAATGTGTGAAACCCTTCCAGTATCCTCTTTAAGTTTAAGAAATAAAAATAAAAAAAACCAACAAAAAATAATAGTGTCAGCTGTGACCAGGGCGCCACTCCACATTCCGGAGTAGGACCCAGTTACCTGCTGTGGGGGAAGTGGTGGTGGTGGGAGCACAACTTGCTTCCGGCGGGTGGGCAGCAGGGTGATGAATACGGTCAGTGTGCCCCTTGGTGGCCCCCGGCACAGACTCCCAGTGTGCCTCAGGCAACCCCCACACACACACACACTCACACACACACACCGACCCCCTGCCCCCATCCCACCACCACCTCCAACTCCTTGCCCTCAAGCCTGGCCCAGCTGGGTCCAGGTAAAAAAACCCTCTGTCATGTTCAACAGCGCCACGCTCCATAAGCTCTTCTACCCCAAAAGCATACAAACCCTGTGAGAACTTATAATTAAGGAGAATTGTATTGACCTGTATTGCATGCACGCGCGATAATGAGTACATGAGAGACACAACATCTGACCTTACTAAAGGGCACTGGTATTCTATGTTGAGAGGAATGATCTTTTCTACAACTATGCACTGATTGACTGTCTAATAGTGGAATTTGTAGAGGGATAAAACATTGATTATGTAGACACAATCTGCATTAATGGGGAAATGTCTTTCCTTAAATTTTGAGTAAAGCAAAGGGAAAGAACTGAAAGGCACTTCATTCAGACTAAACGACCAATTCCCACAAGTAATACAGGAAAGAAGAAGAGCCCTCTTGCCCATAATGAAACAACTCAGGCAAGAGGGCAAACGAGCAGCACTGTCAGTCGATAAACTGTATGTCAATGGAACTCTGTATCGCAACCCCAATATCACCACCTGGCTATAGCACATCATACCTCATGCCAACATTCATCTTGATTATAACATTGTCACCCTCAACTCTCTCTAACCCACTGCCTACTGATGCTTGGATCACCTCTCTCTTCTCTCTTCTTATGTTTCATTCCTTTTGCTCCCCCTACCCACCCATTCTCTTTTGCTCTCTCAATGTTTAATGTTATTCATGGTGTTTTGTCTATACATGTTTGCTTGTGTGTCCTGTCTGTTTTTGTTTATTATGTCTATAGGCTAAAGTCAAATTATGATCTGTATGTTTTCAATGCTAAACAGGAAATGTTCATGCTGTCACCACTCCAGAACCAAATTCCTACCTCTTTATGCTCTATATTCTTCTCAGCCCCTTCTCTTTACATCTCATTCGCACACCACATTACATACCTATTCCTCCACCCCCCCTTCCCCCTCTCCTATCTAACTGACACCTGCACACACTCTCACACACACAATCCCCACCTTATCAAACATTTTCATAACTGTACAATCACAACATGGTACCACTTACATACCTGACCTGGAACATCCGTGGGATTGGATCTCGGGCAAAGAGGCTCAAAATCTTAAATCATTTGGATAGTTTAAAAGCTGACATATAGTGTTAATTTCGTCAGACGAGACGAGAGGAAATATGTTCGTCAACGACCTTTTTTTTCATGACTAAGACGAGACGATGACGAGACGTCAGTAATGTCCTGAAACACTGACTAAGACTATCTTAAGATGCATTATTGTTGACGAAAAAAGACGAGACTAAAATGTTTTGCATGAAATAAAAACTAAGATAAAATCTCCCTTCATGTTCGTCCACAAAATGAGAAGACAGAATATCTAGCTGTTACGTTTGAGTTCATACGCAACAGCTTTCCTGTAGGCTAGTCTACGTTCTGCTGCTGCAACCCTGTGGCTGCAACACGAAACTACATGGAACAAGAACACTGGAGATTTCTGCCAGAGTTAGCAAGCTAACTACCTAAGCTTTATGCCACTGCTACATACCCAGAAGTTGACGCTTCTCTCATACAAATTAACATCCCCAGAATGTCCATACAAAAATGTTCAGCATGTAATGTCAACTATTCATCTAGTTAGACTGATGATGCAAAGTTTGCTAGCAAATAAGCTAATATAGAAAGTTCAGCTAGCAAGTTAGCTATGGCTAAGATGGAGAGTCTGTTTGGGGAATGTGTTGTGTTTGAAGATATCGCCATCTAGCTGAGGCGGAGTAAAACATTAATACATTGACCTACGACAGTGTTTCTCAAACTATTTCAGTTTCAGGACCACTTAACTAACCCTAGCTAAAAAAAAAAAAAAAAGATTAGACCTACTTCAATAGTAGTCTATAATTAGTCTATAGGCCTACTCACTGAACCACCTTGCTTATTGTCTTTGCACTTTGCTTATTGTGTCAGAGGATTCATTCTGTATGATTTAAACTGGCATATCTTACATAGACAGTGTTGCAGAACTGTTTGGATTTAACTACAAGTTATTTGGCAAACAACTCCTCTATATTATATTTTACCACGCCTGCTCGCGGACCACTTGGTGATCCCCGACCACACTTTGAGAAACACTGGTCTCTTTAATATGACAGTGGTCCAGTCAAATCTTTTACTGTCTATGGTCAAATCCCAGCCGAGCTATAACTGTAAATCGACTTACCTGTGCATGCAAACATACGGACTGACAAAAAAAATCAGAATGAGTAATTATAACAGACGAGTAGCCCTGTGAACACACACAATATTGTTGGAAAATTGAGATGTGTGAAACACTATTTGACTCAAATGGTAATCAGAAATAATTTGTTTTAAAAAAAAAAAAGACTAAAATGTGTGGACTAAAACTGACTAAGACTAAGATACCTTTAGTTTTCTTTTGACTAAAACTAGACTAAAATGACGAGACTTTTAGTCGACTAAAACTTACTAACAAAAAATGATATTTGAATGACTAAATATGACAAAGACTAAAAAGGACATTTCACAAGACTAAGACTATGACTACATTAAAAAAAATAGGTGACAAAATTAACACTACTGACATATGTCTCCTACAAGAAACTCATCTCTCAGAATTAGACTACACCCACATCAAATCAAGACAATTCAATCACATTTTCATCATCTCATTTACAATACAAAACAAAGGAGTTTGCATTCTGATTAACAAAAGAATCTCATTCATCCATAACGCCACCATCACAGACCCAGAAGGACGTTTTGTCATCATAAACATCTCAATTCACAATACCCCTGTAACAATTGTTAATGTTTATGGCCCTAATACAGACAACCCAGTTTTCTTTCAGAACCTCTTCACCTCCATCTCAACTCTATCTGGCTGTCCCATCATAATTGCAGGTTACTTTTAATACAGTGTTAGACCCACATTTGACAGATCTGATCACTCTAAAAGCAAACGAATCTGGCAATCCACAAAAACAATAAAACAGTTCATGAGCGATTCTGGCCTTTGGCGATTGTTGGCGGCTTCAGCACCCAGACTCCAAATGCTACTCTTTTTCTCTCCGGTCCACCACTCCTATTCCCGTATTGATTATTTTCTAACCAGCAACTCTATAATGAAAAAATATCTCTGATTCAACTATTCATCCCATAGTCATTAGAGATCATGCCCCAGTTACAATTAAATGGAACATAACGAACCAACAGCGACCAATTATCAAATGGCGTTTTAATACATCCCTCTTACAAGACCCAAATTTCATCAGTTTTGTTGGGAGAGAGGGGCATTCTTTCTAGAAATGAACGGCTCCCCTGAATCATCTCCTTCCCTTCTGTGGGAAACAGGAAAAGCAGTACTCAGAGGAAGAATCATCTCATATTCAGTATACAAAAAAAAGAAGGAAAAAGAACAGGAAGTAGAACTTTAATAAAATTAAACAGTTAGAAGAAACCAATGCAAGCAACCCAACTGAAGAAACACAGGCAAAACTTAGGAAACATAAATTCAAACTCAATGAAATACTCAATAAACACACTCAATTTATGATTCACCGTCTAAGGCAGGAAAACTTCCACCATAGCAATAAATCAGGTAAATACTTAGCAAATCAAATCCAACGTAACAAAGAAAAATCAACAATCCCGGTCATAAAGAACTCAGCAGGGAAGCTAACCAGCTCACCTGAAGAAATAAATCATGTTTTTTACCAGTTTTACAATAAACTATATTCTTCAGAAATAAACCCCAACCAGGAATTCATAGACTCTTTTCCTAAACAGCATCGAATTACCACAACTCAATGAGACCGAAATAAAAACCTAGAATCACCTATAACTCAACAAGAACTGTTTGATGCCCTGAAACAGATGCCCATAATAAAGCACCAGGTCCGGATGGCTTTCCTGCTGAGTTCTACAAACAATTTTGGACCATCTTAGCTCCACTTTTCATCAGAATGATTAATGAATCAAAACAGAAAGGACGCCTTCCAACTAGTTCCACCACAGCCTCAATTTCACTGCTCCTCAAGCCCAATAAGGACCCAACATTGCCATCCAGCTACCGACCAATTTCTCTCCTCAATGTGGACAATAAGATAATCAAAAAATGCTAGCACACAGATTAGCAGAGGTCACCCCATCCATTATCCACCCAGACCAAACAGGCTTCATTAAAGGTAGAATTTCATCCACCAACACCCAGACTGTTTAATATAATGTATCACTCTACAAAATTTCAAGATAATACCATCATAGCAACTCTGGACGAGAAAAAGCTTTTGATAGGGTGAACTGGAATTTCCTGTTTTCCACATTAGGGAGGTTTGGCTTCGAGTCGTTCATTAACTGGATTAAACTTCTATATACCTCTCCTTCAGCCACAGTAATCACCAATGGACTAACATCACAAAGTTTCACTCTTCACCGGGAACTAGACAGGGTGCCCACTCTCCCCTCACTATTTACAATCTTCATTGAACCCCTAGCAGCTGCCATCCGTCAGAACCCCCTCATCAAAGGTGTCCAGACTCCATATATGCATCACAAAATCAGCCTTTATGCTGACGACATTCTTCTCTTTCTTCAAGACCCCACAACATCAGTAGAAGAAACCATCAAACTCATTGACACATTCTCTAAAATTTCTGAATACTCAATCAATTGGAATAAATCTGCAGTTCTCCCATTACATCCCAACAGCTGGGATGTGACAGCCAACTCTTCACCTATCCCACTGCACTAACTATATCACTTACTTAGGGATAAAAGTCTCCCCAGGCTGTCAGACTTATTTAGCCTAAATTATTCCCCTCTACTCACTTCAATAGATGATGACCTTCAACGCTGGAAGAACCTCCCATTATCCATCATGGGCAGAATCTCAGTAATCAAAATGACAATACTGCCCAAAATAAACTATCTATTCTCTATGATTCCAACCCAGCCCACCACCCTCTGGTTTAAGTCTCTCGATTCATTAATCACTAAATTCTACTGGAAAGATAAGACCCCAAGGATCAAACTCGCCACTCTCCAAAAAAACCAAAAGCAATGGGAGGACTAGAGGCCCCACACTTCCAGCACTATGCCCTGGCCAACCAGGTCCACTTCATCCACAAATGGCTACACCCCACCCCCTCAGACAACACCTGGTTAGACCTAGAACAAACAATCTGTAAAGAAATTAAAAATCTCAGATCTCCTTTCTGCAGTCAGTCGGTCAAAAAAACATCCATCCTTCAAAGCCCCAACAATTTCAGCTACTCTGACAGCCTGGTGGAGATTCTACCACATCACTGATTCACCTATAGCACCATCAATTCGCACCCGATTTGGAATAACCCAGATTTCACCGTCAATAAAAAACACTTAACCTTCACACATGGATGGGAAAGGGCATCACTCACCTTCAACACATTCTTTTCAAGACAATAATCTGGCCTCATTTTCCTGTTTGGTCCAGAAGCACGCATCGAGAGTAAACACTTCTTACAATACCTGCAAATTAAATCATCTATCCTAGGAAAATTAACATCCAGACAGCTAACCTTGACATTCCCCCACCAATCCCAGAGCTGCTTAATATTCCCTCTCCCAAAAAAATACTCTCCCAAATTTACAAAATTATATCTCGCTCAGAAAAACAATTGGCCTGCCATGTCACAAATGGGAATCAGACTTATCAATTACTCCCGGTGCGACTTCTGGACCAAAATGTGCAAAAACATCTACCTCATGACAAAGAATAGTAATCTACAACTAATACAATACAAGGTTCTTCACAGATTTCACTTCACTGCACATAAATTGGCTAAAATGGGGTTTGGCTCGGATCTTTGCACTCACTGCACACAAAATAACCTAGATACATACATTCATGCGTTTGGCATTGCACTCCAATCAACCACTTCTGGGTGAGTGTCACAAAAATCTCTCTTTCCATCTTTGGCTGTCACATCCCAGCATCCCCTTCCTTATGCATACTTGGTGATACATCCACAGTCAATTTAAGCAACTCCTGCAATAAAACACTGCTGGTAGCTGACTATCGCCAAGAAAACAATCCTCATGAACTGGAAATCTAAGAAAAAAGCTCACATCACTCATTGGAAAAACTTGTTAACAGACTATATATCATTAGAAAACCTATCAACTACAAACTTAATCAATACTCAGGATACAACCTCTCCTTGGTACCCCTTTATCACCTACTTACAGTCCTGACCCTCTTTGCCTGAGTTCCATCTCCACACGATCATAACACACTTCATCAACAGATACACATATCATCGAACACTAGGCAGGAGGGTAGCTGGAACTATTATTGTTATTATTATTATTATTATTATTATTATTATTATTATTATTAGTAATATAAATAGCATCTCCTTCTTTCCTCCCCCCTTTTATTTACATTCTCTGATAACTTTACTAATTTCACTATTTCTCTCTGCCTCTCCCATCGCTATTCTGCCGGGGCCCCATTGGATGGCTTGGGAGACTGGCCCTCCATGGTCGCTGTGTGGTTTTGGCATTGGTTGGGTCCTGTGGGTTATCTATTGGCCCTGGGCCCCCGGTGTGCACCCCTCCTCATACGCCATGCACACGCCTTTGTCCTGGAAGCACACAGCACGCTTTACTCTCTTTTTAATCGCACTACATGTTAGGTGACATACATAAACAAAAACTACAAAACAGGCTAGGGTAAGAGTGGGAGTGCAGGTAGATGCCTCATCAGGGTGTCTATCTGCATGCCTCACTTATTTTAATGCACACATTGAGGAGGCATACATCTTACACAGGGTAGTGTGTGGTGTGCATGGGGAAATCCTGACAGATATTCACCATGCATGCCCACTTCTTTAATGCTACACTCTAGATAGACCCCTCAACCTAGCCATTCACATACTGTACATATTTAGGTCAAGAGTGGCGTGTTGGGTGAAGGTCTGGGGGCTAGGTGTGGTTGGTCGTGGGTAGTGGGGATGTGTGCATATGCTGGGGCCTGGGGACATGGGTGGCACACAGGTCCTCCCCCTCTGTCAGCTCGTCGCAGTATAACTGCAGGGGCTGGGTGGAACTGTGGCCATTAATGGGTGCCCAGGTTGGCAATCAGTCAGGCAATCAACCAGGCAATCAGTTATTCCTATTATTATACTTATCATTAATAGAATAATTACAACTCCTCTCCTCTGAAACCCTCCTCTCTATGTTCCAGCTTCTCTCCTCCTGGCCCAACAGCAAGCCAGCCTTATACATATACACACACACACACACACATACATCCTCACATACTCACTACCCCTCACCCCCCCACCCCCCCCCCCATCCCAACACCACCTCATTCACACTCGTCAGAGCTACCATCCCGCATCCCCCCTTCTTTTCATTCCGTCATCAATTTCATCCCTGATAATCATATCTGTAATCATCCTGGACGCAAATCATCCTTAGCCTTTCTGTTATTAATGTTATGTTGTGTTATGTTTGTGGAAGCCAAGTCAATGTGATGTCTTGTTAAGTTCCAGTATGTGTTTATGTAATGTACGCCTGTTTAAATTGATGTAGTATTCATGTGCATGTCGTAGTGTTGCATTTTCTGTAATGTCAATGATGTTTGCAAATAAAAAAAAAAAAAAAAAAATTTTGAGTGCTCAAGAACACGGAAAGACTTTCTGTAAAGAGATAATCTAAAACAACCCAGGAAAAAACGTTGTCCTCTACACCAATCCATACAACCACAATGGCAGAGTCATGAAATAGCAGTGGTGAATGGAGAAAGATTTAAAAAAAGAGCGTTCACATAAAAAGTATTGATTTTGCGAAGGAAATGGAACTGAAATGTCCTCAGGCAAGAAATGGCCCGCAGATGGGTTGTGACCAGAATATAAAGAGCCTTCCTAACCTTGGCAAAAAGCATCCTTGAAATACATACACTTAGATGACAATATTTACACTGCTCATCGTATAGCCATTGATCAGAGAGCAAAACTCAATTGACTTTCTTTAAACAAACGGTAGTTCATGCTACTGCCTCCATACTACAGTGATTAGCATTGATTTATTCAGATTCCCTAGAGAACCTCAATGGTTAAGTTGCACTTTAGTTGCAGCTTGGAAACACAGCAATACTGAGAGAAAGAGAAAGAGAGAAGGAAGGGGGTGGGAGAGAGAGAGAGAGAAAGTAACAAATAAAACTCAGAGCCAAGCCAGCTCAGTCCCAGAGGAGAAGCTAAGCCTGAACACAAAATGACACAAACAAAGAAGAGTGAATGGAGACAGAGAGACGGCAACCAAGAGACGGCCAATTGAAAGTTTTCGGAAATTAGGTCTTTCGAATTTCAAAGAGAGAGAAGAATCCTGAAGAATGTTTTTTTTTTTTAATTTCCCATTAGCCAGACTACAAATTTTTCAAGTGTATGCTTGTTTAATGGTCACTATTTTTAGCACAGGCTTTTACCACAGTGTTTTGAAAGTATGCTAACAAGGCTATGTCGGTATACATCAAGGCCTACATCATATCTCACAACCCAAAATCGGAGGTGCTCATACTGCCTTCGCATATAAAATCGGCAGGGGGTGGTGACCACTAATTCCTGATTCCCAGTCAGCCATGACTGTCCCTGGGTAGCTCGAGTCTGACCCCTGGTTCCTTCTTATCGCTCGCTGGCTGAACGTGAGAGGAATCGATGAGGATTAAAGGAGCATTCATTACGACATTTCTGAGGAAAGGACGAAGCCTAAGATCTCCACTCGAAAGCGCTAGCCAGGAAAGGCCACTTTCGTTTTGGAAGAGACGCAATCCCAGCGGTGCCTCCAAAATGTGTTTGAGGTTATTTTTAATTGCGAGGTGGAGGTGGAACATCTAAAACCTCCACACACATTACCTTTAGAATTATTTCAGCATTTCTGTGTAGTTCCAAAAGTAGCAGTGAATATGTTGCCCCAAATACTAAATCCTTTCCTAATTTTCTTGGACTAGAAAGGCCCTTTTTGTATTTCACCATTGGACCTGACAAAATTCACAAGAGGGAGCAAGGGGGGGATAAGCATGAGCTAACATGGCACCCGTTCCCGGCACCAGGCGCCACTAAAGCAACCAGATGCCCAAGTATGGCCGGGTGCCTCTCAAGAAGATGCCCTTGGCACGCGGGCACCTGGAGCTTCCCGGGGCGTGGAGAGCCTGGCATGGTGGCGAGGGGCCACGTCGGTGACACACGCCAGACACGAACCCTCTGTAGAGGTGAGTCACGGAGAAAACAGAGGACGAAAACCCTCCGTGGAGGCGTTTTGAGAGAAGTACAGAGACAACAAAGAGCTCTGTGTAAAATACATCCCCACCAGATGAAGAAGAAAAAGCAAACAACCCGAGGGGCATGTATACTGATGAGCTCATCTGTCTGTCAGAAGGCTTGCAGGTCAGATGAGCTGTTCGCGTTTCTGTTTGTGATGAGCTGGTGGGGTGATGTATGTCATGTAGGCCTACCTGACAGGCCAGAATTTCCTCTGTGTGATTTCATGCATTTGTTTTTTTTTCTTGGTCACAACACTGCTTGTCAGAGAAAAGGGAGAGAGAGAGAGAGAGAGAGAGAGAGAGAAAGAGAGAGAGAGAGAGAGAGAGAGAGAGGGTGACAGTTTTTCACCGGGGACTGTCTGTCTGATGCCAGACCAGGCCAATCCAAACCAAACCCAACCCACGGCTGAGGAGACAGGCACCGCAAAAAGGAAGAGGAAGAAAAATGGTAGCAATTTAGGTCAAGCTTGTAGATGGACAGAATGGGTGGTTGAGCAAGAGAGAGAGAGAGAGAGAGAGAGAGAGAGAGAGAGAGAGAGAGAGAGAGACCAGAAGAGAGATAAACAAAGATAGACAAAGACAAAGAACAAATGAAAGGAAAGAAGAGGTAGAAATAAAAAGAACTCAAAAGAGAAGAGACCATGGAAGTTTATGGAAACAGAGAGAGTGTGATAGAGAGAGAATGAGACAGCCAGACAGCCAGACAAAGAGGGGGACTGACAGACAACACCAACATGGGGACAGGTGCTTAGCCATGCACCAGAGGAAGATTGATGGAAGTGGTAAGTGAGGTGGTGTCAAAACACGACAGAGTGTCTGCCTCTCGGGGGAGGACGAGGCTGCAGTGGGCGGTGGACGAATGGGGGTGACCTCACACACACACAAACCAGTCCCATCCAACATTCTCATTCTCACTCCATAGAATACTGTTGCTCTTGGAAAAAGTCAGATGAGACTGTTTTTTTTTCTCTCTTTCTGTAAGAGTGCTAGTCTGTGGCTGAACTTCCAATCTAAAGAACAGTGTTGGACAGAAACTCAACTGGACAGGATGGTATTAACTGCCGTGGTTTTGAACAAACAAACATATTTTAGACGACAGAGCAGGCTTTCAGGCTGCTGCAGGGTCCTGAGCTAATTGTATTTCGTTCACTTTCAACTGTCTGTTGAGACTCGCCGAGATCTCATTACCAAGATTCTCAGACCTGCACCATGATGAGCACAGTATACACCCCACACCCACTCTGACAACCGTCTGAATATCTGAACAAATACAGATACAGTGAATTCACAGCATACAGCATAGAATGCAAAACTATGCTGGATTTTCAAAGCAAGGCCATGGAGCCCAAGTGTCAAGAGCAGGGTTGAAATGTATTCTACCCAAAGTATACACGGCAAACTAAGAGCCAATTTACCTTTTCTACGGCACACAGGAAACTCCACCACCAGGAAATTGAGTGGACATTTCGAGTCGCTTACGAACAGGCATGCAAGCCAGAGTATGTAAACAATATGGAATGAGTTGCTCTTTTAAGATGGTCTAGTGCACTGACCCTATTCCAAAAGCTAGGAGCAAAATAAGGGCACGAAGCTCGAAAATAAAGTCTGGCCTATTTCTCTGAGGCATACAGTACTCATGCACTCGAGGAAATGCAACAACTGCTGAAGCTGCTGAACTCCAGACATATTATATAATTTTGTGATAAAAATATGCATACAGTATGTTTGCTGGATTGGTACAGCATCTATTATGCTATGGGTTTACTATCATTGCACAATATTCATCATGGCTATTGCACAAACTGTATGTATATATACAGTCATTGAGCTATTGTTATTCTTCTGCAAATGCAAACATTATGTCAGAAAGTAGCTGAAGAACAAACAGTGAATATGCCAAACTCTGCAAAACAACTCTTCTATTTGCCAACAGAACTCGTTTGAATTTCATTTCATAGTGACACTCATGCAGCACAGTTGCCACAGCTTTTCATACAAATCCCTAATTAAAAACAAAAAAGTGGCAGAGCTCAAATAAATAAAAAAGAGTTTGGGCTTCAAATGAAACGCGATGCAAGACAGACAGAGAGGGACAGACACGGCATGGCCAAACCTGAGAGAGAGAGAGAGAGAGAGAGAGAGAGAGAGATAGAGAGAGAGAGAGAGAGAGAGAGAGAGAGAGACGCGATGCCCTGGTGAAGTGTGGAGAACGTGGCTCTCAGACACCGGATGATTGGCTCATGTACCCGCAGGGTAAGTAAACTCATTCTCTCTCTCACACACTCTTGTTCTCTCTCTCTCTCTCTCCCCCATGCCAGCGCCTCTCCCAGCAGTAGTGGATGTGCTTCCAGACGGATGGTGGAAGGCAGAGCTCCACACAAACAACAAACTAAACAAACAAACAAACAAACACACAAATGAGCAGTGGATGGTACAGATTGAGAAGTGGAGAGAGCATCAAATTCCCCACTGACTAAGAAAGATTCTGCCTCTCTATCTCTCTCACCTCCCTCATCTGACTGGTCAGAGAGGTGGTGTTTATCCTCTACCTAGACCTCCTTGAGCTCGCATACACACACACACACACACACACACACACACACACACACACACACACACACACACAGTCAACAGTCCAACACTCACACACTGCATCTCCTGATGAGTTTGAGTACACGTTGCTACTCCCTGGAGAGGAGCTGGGAACTTCATGAATACTGACATTCTGCTAGAAACACACACACACACACACACACACGCACACACACACGCACACACACACACACACACACGCACACACACACACACGCACACACACACACACACACACAAACAGGGAGGCAGAAAGTGAGAAGGGGGAGCGGGGGCATGATGGTAGAGAGAGAGAAAACAGGAGATTGACTGAGATGAGGACGTACGTGGCTGGATTTGCCATCTTCTCATTCCCCTCCCTAAGGTGACTGACCTAACATAACCATGCCTCTGAGACCTCAAATGCTTACACCTCTTCCAGTTTCCTCTTGCTGATACAAAGCAAAAGTCCATGTGTGATGCTGGGCAGAGATTTAGCATACCTGTCGGAGTCACCTATTACCTTCACATCTCCTTCCCTCACAAACGGCCCTGGCTTTTACAGTGTTGTTAGATAAGTGCTCCAGATTTTTTTTTTATAAATTATATACTGCTGCGAATCATAATTGAAAAAATTAAGGCACTGAAGCCTTACACCATGGGAAAGAAGACAGCTGAATGGAGACATGGTGCGATATCAGAATGGTATTGTAAAATACGGGCAGTGTGGTAAAAAAAATGAAATTAATTTAAAAGCGCTCCTATGCACCAGTTGCTGCAGCAAATTCACTCCTTTTATACCCCATGAATCTATTCAGAAAGAAATAATAAATGAGACCTCATAATCAGATTATGAACAATTATCCAAAGACAGGACAAATCATCCATTTGGGACACAGGGATGAAAACACATTAAAGAGCTGATGTGCTAAGACATTAGTGCCTGTTTCATGCTTTATTTGTGCCTTAAAACAGGGCATCATTATGTAAAAGGCCGCATATGAATGAAAGTGCATTTTGATGGGCACAGGACTGCTGTCAGGCAAGCTGGGCTTATCTTACTGAAGCATATACATTTATGAGAAGGTTGAGGAAAAGAGGGGAATGTCATGCAAAGACATGGGAGGAGAAGTTCTAAGAGTGATTGATTAGGTATTCTTACATACTTACACACTTAAAATGTGTTGCCCATATCTGGACACAGAGATGCGTTAAAAAAACACCGCACATTGTGTTATTTTCAACGCAAGTGGTGTTATTTTCAACACATATTGTGTAAAAAATTAAAAAAAGGAAACAACACAAACTGTGTTGTCCCTGATCTGGACACAGAGATGTGTTAAAAACAACGCAAGTTGTGTTGTTTTCAACACATTCCTTTTAAGAGTGTAGGCATGCAAACAGTTTCCGTATTATAAAAGCAGGTAATACCGTTCAGTTGTGGGCACTACAAATTCATTTTGGAGGACGGTAACGTTTATCTGATGAAGTGAATGCTTAGTGAATTCCACATAATATGGCAAGGCACAGGGCATTCTGTGGAGGGACAAAGGTGCTAATTACACTTCCTTTGTACATCAGCCCAAAAGAGTTTTGCAAGTAAAGAGTCAAGTAATCAATCTGCAAAGCAAGTACAGCCAAAGCCCAGTTGGCTTGGTGTACAAGTGTGTTTTAGTTACAATAAACACATGTTGTCAGTGATGGTTTAATGTGTTACAACAAGCACTCACAAACACTGCCTGATTATGATCCATCTTGACAGGAAAATGTCAGACAGATGTACACTGAATTGACAGATGTTGTTCTTTGGAGGCTTCAATGAGAAATGGATATGTTTCTCCCTCTTTTCAAATGAGTACATGTGTCTTGAATGTTGAATTTCATATTTTTGTAATTTTCTTTCAGTATGTCTCGTAAACATGGGTGGACACAGCTATTTTGATGGGAACAGCAGCATGTGATCAACTAATGTTCCCTTTATAATATTTATAGTCATTTGAGTTCTTAGTGTACTTATAGTTAAGTTTCAAGTTTAATAATGACCTCAGAGAAGCCTTGGGCCTACTCTTTTTAATATAGCTCTATAGGTAAAAGACAGGAAACAACAACACCACATACATATTACATCACAGACTCACGCTTACTCCATACAAACATAAGAATGGCAGTCTCTTTCACTGATGGCTATTTAGGGAAGCTATTATCCTCATCCTGTCTTTGTGTTCGGCACAGAGGTCTGTATTGTGCTCCTCTTCTTTAATTCCGAGGCACGGGCTGCTGCTACTATCCCACTGAACCTACCGACTGCACTTATTCTGCCTTTCATGCTGCTGCCAGGGTGTGAGAGGATCTTAAGGCTTTTGTGGCCCGCTAGCTCTGAGGCGGCAGCACCACCACCACCAGCAGCCTCTGCAGCAGCAGCCTCTGCATTAACACACACCGAGCCGTGGGTCTCCAGGTTTGCCGTTCACAGCCGGGTCATTTACATAAGGCTGTCAGACAGCCCGGCGAATCAGATGCCTGTGCTCCTTTTGCGATGAATATTGAATGACTCTGTATGAATAAATGTGTAGGGGGATGATAACTGGGCAGATTGCGAGCCTCTAATTACAAGACAGGCCCAAACTTTGCACTTAGCGGAGTGTTCGAGGCCTGACAAACTAACAATGAAATCAATAATTCACTGACCCCATGCTTGCGCTCACCGCTGCACATTTTGAAATCAACGTCAAAAGCAGCTTGGATGAGCAGATGGAGTTTATATGGCATCTCAGCTGCAAAGTATGTGTAAATGAAG
>NC_063200.1:23522517-23630017 GCF_017589495.1 Alosa alosa | reverse complement strand
CTCGGCCTCTAATAAGCCTTAAAGTACTTGATTACCCCCCCACACACACACACACACACAGAAATATAGAATGATTGAGAAAGAGAGAGAGACAGAGAGAGAGAGAGAGAGAGAGAGAGAGAGAAAGAGAGGGAGACTTGAAGAGATGTTTGCATCAAAATTAAAAGCGCCACATTAATGATGCCTCCTTTCAGCTAAATAAATTTCCCATTACGAAAGTCATTAGAGAAACAAATGGCCAAGCCCTTTGAGAATAATGAGAAACTTCCCCCATGTAACCTTTTTCGATAGTCTGTGCCCAAGATGCGCACAAATAGGCCTTAAAGAGTGAATGTGATTCTGTGAAATTGGAGCGGAAATTTGCATAAGTTATTTGCTGTTGAACTGTGAAGAACTGGGGAGGTTTTGCCCTATGTAGATAGCCGGTGAGACACAAAGAGGTCTGTGCAAATGTCAGTGTGTAAGGCAATAACTTGTTCATTTAAGTCATATTAAAGTAATTTTAAAAAGTTCAAACAAAAAGGAGAACAATTTTTGGGTTTAAAAGGCCACATTGCATAGGCTACCCCACACCCACCCACCCCGACACAGCTATAAAATGATCCAATATATCATACAGCTACCATCTTTCATCTGTTATGGTGGGTTACAACAACATATAGCACACTACAGCTTTTTGTAATCAAAAATTCTTGTCGCCCTTCATGTTGTTCTGAGGCAAAATATTTTGAACTTTGACCCTGTAGCCAGCTATGACAACTTGCGTTTCTATAGCAACTGTAGGTATCAGATGTTCTGTATGATAAGCTAGTCAACAATTTATTAGATAAACTCAAAACTGTCTTGACACACAAATTTGTAAGTTTTTGTATGCATCGCTCTGATGTTGTCCATGTTGTTTGACAGTTCATATTTCATACAAAGCAGCAACAAACTGCAATTGTCACCCAAAGGTCTGGAATATATTTTGTCGCTGTTCTTTTCGTCTCCATGAAATGTCATTCTACTATAAACCTACCTTTATTGTACATTGATTGGTTTATATAGTTAGGTCGAATAAAATAAAATCGGACAGATGACATATAGAGTAGAACAGAGAGTGAAATTACAGTGACCCTTTCACCTTCCCATAGTCTGTGTATTCAAACAGTCCATCAGCAGTCCTGATATTCCTGTACAGCTCATATAAATTCAAAATGTTGTTCTGTGTAACACTGAAACAAGGCCAGACACCAAACTTAATAAGGCCCACTTGGCCATCTCTCTCTCTCTCTCTCTCTCTCTCTCACTCCCTCTCTCAGGATAGAGAGCTGTTTGAGTGTTTTGCAGGTAATAAGACGTGTGGGCGAGTGTGGCCTGAGTGGAGCAAACACCACACAAAACACACACTCTCCATTACACGCCTTTGATCCACAGCGAGCAGCACAGGACCCTAACGGATTAGCATTTTTTATTTTAAATATGCTCGAGCATTAAACAGCCCACAACACTCATTTGTAGTGGGGGCAAAGTACTCCTGGGACCAGTTAGTGTCCCTGATTATGCCTGTTTAAAATTGCAGGTGGCATTCTGTTACTGAGATACTCTTCTCTCGTGTGTATTACTGTGAATTGATATTCATTATTCAAAGTGAAAATGCATTACGCTGCTTTTAGAAAAAGAAAAAAAGCTGGGGAACACAGCGTTGTGTAGTCTGCTTGGTTTTTGAGGTGGGGATTACATAAGTGTTGTGCAGTAATGTTGTTGCAAGAGAGCTAACTGGTAAAGAAAAAAAAACGTATGAGAGTCCGGTAGACCAGTATGTCCTGGACCAGGGCCTGTATACACAAAGCATCTTAAGGCGAAAGGTAGTTTCAGACTAGATGATTTAGGAGACATTTCTAAAAATGCCGGACATGTCTGTGTTGACTTTAGGAGTCCTAATTTCTTTTGACTAAGAGCAATACACAAAACCTGTTAGCACTAAAACTAGCATCTGGAAGTGGAAGAGCTTCTTCTTACTCATCACCACCAACAGAAGTCTGCCATTTCCATCATTCCACGTCTCAGTGTTTAGGAATGCAGTTGCAGAATCACTTAAAATACATCTTAATCATGATGGTATGATTGTGGAGCTTTTCAGGGATGCAGTGATGTCAACAACCAACTCAAACAACCCACTCACTGCTGAAATGGAATTGGTCTGCAGCATTGTTGTAGATTGCAAGAGATAGTTCACAAAATCTGCAGTAGATATGGACCAGGGATAAAACAAATGTTTTAGAGTCTAACAATGTTATGTCTGGACACATGCTCTGACTGTGGTGTAAAGCCAGATATGGATCAGAAAGCTTAGAAGAATCTGGTGCTGTTGGCAAGGTTACAGGCTAGGGTAGTTACACTAAGATATGGTCCATTAGGACGAAGATTCACATTTTGGTCTGGTCTATTACGGAAATATATTACAAATTTCTGCATGCTGTCTGTAATACAATGTGTGTGCTTTTAGTCAGTCCGATGTTTATTTATTTTTCTCCATCCTTTCTTCATCCTCCATCCAAGTTCTTTCATTTTGTTTTGAATGTTTTGAGTATGTTAGCATGATTGCATATTAATGACTATGGTTTCAGAGGTTAATCCAGCAGCAATGTGCCGCCAGTCAGGAAGGCGCAAGACTTGTGGTGGATGCCTAGGCACTGTGGAATCTATGGCAATTTCCGTCAGAAGCGCTGAAGGCTTTAGCAGAAGTGCCTGGAAGGACGAACGTGTATCACCTCCTTCCTGTTTCACCATGCTGTCAGTCTCGACCCATCAGCCGGAGGAGGAGGACGAGGATAGGAGATGCAGCCAACTCGGAGTGCTGTTGGGGAGGAGGGGGGAAACTCAGACCCCTCCAGATGAACTAGAGCTTGAGCGCTAAGCCTATACATTTGGAATGACATAAGCATGTCTCGGGCCAAGTCTGAAAAAGTGAAAAGTGTTGGCTGGCTTCCAGGCACAGAAAGCAGCTGGATTTATCAGAGAGCAGAGACTGTTTTCTGGTGTGAATTCTAAAATGTCAGTATTATCAGTGCTGTAAGGTAAACCTGTGTGTGTGTGTGTGTGTGTGTGTGTGTGTGTGTGTGTGTGTGTGTGTGTGTGTGTGTGTGAGAGAGAGAGAGAGAGAGAGAGAGAGAGAGAGAGAGAGAGAGAGAGAAAGAGAGAGATGAGTGAGAGAGTAATGAAGGTGAGGCCGAATGTCACAGTTCATCTATGAAAGGAATCAATTGCACGTTGTACTACTTTACACAAATTATACCGGGTGATGAGCCCAACATCACAACCTTTTAAGAGTGTCAGATACTGTGTACACACACAAAGGCTGAGCCATACCCAGCAATTAGCTACACTATCTGCTCCTCTTCAGAACAAAGATCTCACACCCTTAAACTTCTGTCTAAATATGGACTTGTGGCAAATTTCTTAAATAATAGTATCATTCTTTTATATTGTTCAACCACTGAGGCTCCAGTGAACCCGTGTAATGTGAAAAAGATATGGACTGATATTTCAGATGGGGTTAAATTGCTTGAACCAAGGGGTCTTAGCAGTGTGTTTATGGTGGTGTTGTGTTGAGTCGAGGGAATCAGTCCATTAAATAAACTGGAGGTGGCTGCAGTGCAAAGATTGAGCTGGATGCAAATTCATTGGACACTATGCGTGGCGCCAATTACGTTTTCCACAGAGGCGATCTAATGCTGAAAAATGGCAGCGTCTCAACACCTAATTTGGAATAATGGGCCTGTGCTGTGTGTGCAGCTAACATGCAGCTTTCCTCAGTGACGTGGGAGGGAAAAGTGAGGGAGTGTGTGTGTGTGTGTGTGTGTGTGTGTGTGTGTGTGTGTGTGTGTGTGTGTGTGAAAAAGAGAGTGTGAGAGAGAGAGAGGGAGCAAGAGAAAGTCCCTGCATTTTACGATCTTGTGATTTTGCAATTTGAAGCATTTCCTGCAATTTTATAGCCGTGCTGCAATGTTCTCACACATAAAATGCAAAAGTTATGGAATTTCTACATAATTTGTGACTGCTTTTATTATTAGAGTTTTATCATTAAAAACTCTGCAATTTTTGAGAATCCACAAGGCAAATTCAGTTTTGAGTACCACCCATGACAACAGCAGACCCTAACAAGTCACAACAGACCCTAACAAGATTCATCACATAGGGAAGCATCCAGCATCATGTAATCATGGAGAAGAGACAAGGGAAGAGATAGAGACAGAATACCGGCCTCACTTGTCTATCCCAAGTGACAACGTGAGAATGAGCTCTTTCCTGTGCTAGGGCATAAACAGCTAATGATGATGGTGATGATGATGAAGATGAATATGAAGATGGCGTCAATACTGTGCATGATGATAATGATGGTAATGGGACATAGCCTATTCCCTCAGTGACACTGACAAAAGATCTATGATAAGACATCCCCAGAGAAGACAGTAGCCTTTCATCCTGAAGGGAGGCACCCAGGCGTGTCATTGGAAAAAAAAATCTAACAGTGTTTAGCCCTAAAGAGAGAGCTGGACAGAGATACAGAGACAGAGAGAGAAAGCGGGGGAGCAGAGACATACTGTAGAGACAGAGAGACTGTATCTGTATTGAAAGTATGCGCAACACTCCACTGACCTAACAGCCTGATGCAAACATCAAAGCCTTGAGAAGCTGACCTGCATGTGCTAGTGTTCTTTCCACAAGGGAGAAACACTGAGAAACAAATTGAAGATATAGAGGCTTCATAGATATGTTTCCTTTTTTCTGTGTAATGATTGACTATGACCTTGGCATGACTAGTGTATGCTCTGTCAGTCAAAGTTGAGCTATACAAACACCTTAATACATCTGTCCCGTTTGAAGATGAAGATGTCCCAGACCGATCAACACAACAGCTATGCAGCTAAACTAAACTACATATCACTTTTGCTTTAGTGAAAGCAAAGGACTTTGGCAAAACTTGTGTTATGCTCTAAAGCTGGATGGCTGCCTAGTTTCTTCCTGTCTGAATGAGATTTAAGACCATGACCTATGTTCTGCTCCATCAGTTTGACGTGATCTGAAGATGTTCATATTTAGCACTTTCAGCCCTTTCATTCAAGGGAACTAAAAATAAATATATACACTGAATCTTACATATTATCTTAGATATTACAGACAGACATACACTACATACAGACTGTGTGTGCACAATGGTAATAGGGAGATAGTAATTCTTTTGTCTTTCATTGGGAAATGGACTGTTAAGTCTGTTAAGCCTGGTTTTCTGCTGAAATACGTGAGAAGGAAGTGTCTCGCAACAGTTGTTTCAACAAAGAGGTGCCAAATGGGATGAGAATGTGGCTGAGGAAAAAAACAAACTTTTGGGCAACTAAGCTGTGGTTTTTAAGCTTAAGTCAGGATGCATGAAACCATATGCCTCATAAGTCTACACAAGACAAAAAAGAAAAAGAAGGACACCACAACAAAACAAAACAAGCCAACTCCTTTGAACTAGAAATCCAAAATGCACTGCAAAAACTGCTTATCTAACAAAATCTAACCAAGTGTTATTAATCTTATATCAAGATAAAAAAAACTAGTTGGTATTGTTTTCAGTATAAAGAGACTTACCTAGGGCTTTTTTGTGAAATCATTTGACTTAATTTAAAAAAAAAAGTTGACTTATTTTAAGACATCTCATCTTGAAAACAAGCAAATTTGTCTGCCAGTGTGTTAAGCAAATTTGTCCTAAAAACAAGCAAATTTGTCTGCCAGTGCGTTGAGCAAATTTGTCTTGATAAGACTCCTTAAAAAATAAGTTAAAGTCTTCTTAAATTAAGTCAAAATGATCTTTTTGAGAGGGCTTAGGTAAGTTTTTTCATACTAAAAACAATACCAAATAGATTTTTTAATCTTAATATAAGATCAATAACACTTGGTTATAATTCATTTTTTGCAGTGTGACAATTGTCAGTGACTTTCTTCTGTGCACCTAGAAGCAGCCTTTCTAGACGCCTGTCATCACTATACATAATGTGATTATGTGGACATGACATTTGAAGTGTGGGGGGATTATATTGCTTGAATAATTCAAATTCCAAATCAAATGAATAATCAATGCTGAGATTAATTCTCCCCCAGGGGTCAATCGGCTCTCACACGGTAAATGGATCTGGCGAAGGAACCTCAAAAACCACTTGACACTCGTCTGACAAATGTGACAACTGGCTTCCGTTTGCATGGGCTGAATGTATATCAAACCCTGGAAGTTATTGATTTTACACACGGGGGGTTTGAGTGATAGCTGCTAACGATGCTAATATGTCCTATGTCCTATATTTCCCAGCATCGCATGAGTTCTCCCTTTGTATGGAGGGATGATGGATGTGCTTCATGGCAACAGGATGGCACATCGTACTGCACTGCTTGCTCAGAAAAAGGCTACTGCATTTCACTAATCCCACTAAAGCCAATGGACCTCTGTCACAAAAAGCTAAGATGGATACTGCTGTGCAATCTTACAAGGAGGTATTTCTAAAGGTTTATTTTTATATCTCGGTACAGTACAAAGGCCTCAAAAAATGTTTGGTCATTAAGATGACATATTAGAAAGGATAGGTCAACAGTGATGACAACCAGTGACTTTTTCCAAAGGCCTTGGCAGTCTTTAAATGTGCTTTATTATGAAGTATAGTGCAATGGCCCTGAGCGGCAGTCGTGAACCTTGAGCTCAGTGCAGCATCTCAGAGACTGAGAGCGAGAGCACCAGCAGGACGAGCAGACTCCCTCGCTGCTCGCTGCTCGTAAACCAGGAGGCAGTGCGCTGAGCTGAGCACCACCATGGTGCCATAAAAATAATACAAAAAAAAGAAAAAAAAAAAGAAATGATGAATAAAGATCCGGGCTACTGAGACAGTCCCTGGAGGAAGAGGCTGAATAATGCCTCATCATCAGGTTACGAGTCTGTTCACCCCGCCGCTGCGGGCCGTCCTCCACTGCGTCCCCCACCGCATCGTCCCCCGTCTTCTGTCCTCTGTCCCCGTTAACGGAGAGTGTGAGAGAAGGCATCCATCCCTGAGATCAGAGCTCAGGGCCCAAGCTCCTCTCTCCCTGGCCTTTGTCCAGCGCGAGAGTATCCATCACGACGGATACACAAGCTTAGGACAAGGCCTGTTACACCAGGGGAGATGAGGGCCAGCAGTGGAGAGTCTGATGGCTTCATTCCCATGGCTAACAGATTCATTAGTATCTGTCCTATAGAGTTCCAGAAAGGTCAAAGTAAACAGTGGCAGTAGATAAGCATGCTGCGATCAGCTTTTCTGCCCCTTTTTCTCTGTGAGATTTAACACTGTGTGGGAAATGTCAATGATGGAAATTCTTCTATGGATATCAACAGGTGTTTAATAATGTATACATCTGATGATTACATGTATTAATATGTAAAAAATGTCTGAGGCATGGTTAAAAAAACATTCAAATTCATGGCACACTCCATTCATCATTCAGCTCGCTAACTTTCTTCAAACTCTTGAATTTTATACCTTCCACTGTGCGAATACCGTTCACTCTGTGGTGTGTGGTGAGTTTTTGCACCTAGTTAAATCATACTGCAACACATCCTATGAAATATTGCATCATTACAGGTGTAACTAAATCCAACATGTCAAACAAGGCCCAAGACAGTAATCGCTGAATTGTACATTTTCTAATTTAAACGCGGGACTAAATCAATTTGACTGGGGCCCCATTCGGAATACACACAGAATCGATGGATTAAAATCTTTGCGAATGGGGCCCGTCTCCCATCATGAGTCGTCCTTAATTGATCCAAATGCCTCTACAGTGAATGGTTCAATATGCTCATTATCGTCTTACACTGTGTATGCGAGGGCAATAAATTGAAGTGGGAGCGTGCATTCTGTCAGCCAATCTTAGATTAATATTCTGGATGAAATAATTACCATAGAGATTGCGGCTTCAGTCTCACACAATGACACCATGCGACTCGGCCCATTGTCGCTTCGAAAACCCATTTTATCCCATGCGAAGTGGATTCCCATTTTATAAAAAAAAAGCAATAACTGGCTTTATCTGTCGGGGGAACACATTGCTCTGGCAATGCCTTTGCGAAACAGTGCATCCTGTATCTTATGGATGCATTTAATCTCCTCGTGGCCCAGCAAAGGAGATCTTGAAAAACAAACTCATTTGAGGAGCTGTAGGAGAGGAGAGTAACTGCAAAAATGCTTCGCACTTAGCGTTGGTTATCCAAATAAGTGCCCGCTCACACAAATGTCTATATGCACACCTAAACAACCGTGACATAAACTCTTGTTTGCTTGACGCGCTGAACAGTCTTGTGTTTGGCGTAATAACACATTTCAATTATTCATTAGGCGTCGTCAGCACATGTTGGTGCGAACCCTGAAAGGGTTTATCTGCACGATTTCGTCTCCGTCTCTAGTGGAGCACATTTACACGAGTGACGTCTGCATTTAACTCAAAGCTTCCTTTCATGGGGTGTGCTGGGGCGCCAGTGGCTGCAGCAGCTGTACCACATTCAGGACCAAGTGCCCACAGGGACCGACCCACGGTCATTTCCTGATGCCACCCCACCTCTCTCCCCAACTTGCTTCCTGTCCCTCTTCGCTGTCCGATATGAATAAAAGCAAAAAGCCCAAAAAAGCTTCCTTTCCGTGATGCGCCATTAGAGGGTTTTATCTGTCAGAGAAAACAGAGTAAACTGATAAAGTCATTGTCCTTTACAAGACGACATAATCAAAGTCAAAGTCAAAGTCAAAGTCTGCTTTCAGAAGCCAGCATCCTAACAGCCTGGTGTATGAAGCTGTTGGTGAGTCTGGTGGTGCGGGAGCGCAGGCTTCTGTACCTCTTCCCAGAGGGCAGTAGATCAAACAAATTGTGAGCGGGGTGACTTCACTCACAATTGTGGTCGCCTTGCGGGTGAGGTGGGAGGTGTAAATGTCCTTCAGGGAGGGGAGTGAAGCACCAATAATCCTTCCAGCTGTGTTCACTACATAATAAGGTGGTCTGTCAGGGATCTATCCTTTGGGGCGATGGCATATGAGGTTGTGAGGCGGTCAGGGATTCTTTTGTTCTGCGGTCGTTGGTTAAATGTCAACATGTAATAGGTCTGGTTCAGTGGCTGACCAATATCCCTTTACTCTTGTGTGTGTGTGTGTGTGTGTGTATGAGTGTATGTGTGCGTCTTTTTGTGCCTGTGTGTGTGTGTGTGTATGTGTGTGTGTGTCTTTGTGTTTGTGTATGTTCATTTATTTATAGTACATGTGCTTGTCTCTGTGAGACTGGAATAGACTGCGCTGTGGTGGTGTCTTTGTAAACAAGCCCTCCATTGAATGTGAACAGTAGGTAAGTACACTAGCATTGCAATCAATAGAGAGAGAGCGAAAGAGAGAGAGAGAGAGAGAGAGAGAGCACTTGAGAATGAATTGGAGAAAGACAGTGAAAGAGACAAAGAGAGAGAGAGAGAGAGAGAGAGAGAGACAAAGAGAGAGACCAAGAAAGAGAGGAGGGGAACTGTGAGTGAAAGAAAAGAGCAGGGATAATGCAATTGCTTTCCATTTTCATCTAGTTTCATCTAGGCATGTGTGTGTGTGCGTGCGTGCGCGCATGCGTGCGTGTGTGCGTGTGTATATGTGAGTCCTTGAACCTGTGTGACACTGAGTGTGTGTGTGTATGTGAGTCCTTGTATTTGTGAGACTGTGTGTGTTGTGTGTGTGTGTGTGTGTGTGTGTGTGTGTGTGTGTGTGTGTGTGTGTGTGTGTGTGTCTGTGTGTCTGTGTGTGTGTGCACGCACGTGAAATCACTATCGGTGTGAGGCAGAGGACGGTGCTGAAGGTCAGCTTCCTTCGTAATGAACACAAGCAAGCGCTCCCCTGAGAGACACACCCGCCCACTAGCCCTCAGATTGCTGACACTCGCTGCAGTGGCAGCGCCGCGGGATGCGGCTAGCATGCTAGCCACCCACCCCGCCAGCTACGGCATTAGCATAAATCCATTAGCCAAACACAGAGGGTGCTAATCAGCAACTGGAGATCTGTGCTAACACCACTGCCATCTACACCGATCAACACTGCGTGAGGTGCCCAGCCTCGGGGGGATGGGAAATTACCTCCCCACTGGGGGGACAGCAAAACTGCTGAACATTTCAGTGTTGGTTACTGATGGCCTGCTGGTTAGTGCTAATTATTAGCCTGAGGAGAAATACCTCAGAGGGTGTGCATGTCTGGTACAGTCTGGGATGTTTTTTTTTTTTTTTTTTTTTTTAAGTATATTTTTTGGGCTTTTTATGCCTTTAATTAAATAGGATAGTGGAGATTGACAGGAAGTGAGTGGGAGAGAGAGTCGGGGTGGGATCCGGAAAGGACCACGGGGCGGAAATCGAACCCGGGTCGCCGGCGTACGGTGCAGGTGCCCCAGCCAGTCGCGCCACAGCTGGGGCCACAGTCTGGGATGTTTTTGAAGTGATCTTGGATGGGACCTGTGTTGAAACATGCCTTCTATGTTAACATGATTTTAGGAGGGCCGTGATAGGGCATTAATATTTGTCTTGGGAGAGAACACATGCTTTTCAGTGAATGAGCTCTAAAGTGATAAGACATAGAGGTCATAGACGTTTTTGGACGAGTTTCTGGCCAACACCCAAATGTCTGAGAACACTTCCAAGGAACACTGAATACTTCCAAGGAATACAGCTCACTCATCCTAAACATACTTTCATGTGCTTTTTAAATCTCCCCAGGCTGTTGGGCGATACAACCACTTCAACATAAACTCCATGTAAAATGTCTGGCTATGATTTTACAAGGCTCTGTTTCCTTGTAATTACATCATAATTGTACCAGATAGTCTTGGGATGAACTGTCTTTGATTGTAATATGGTCTTTTATATGGAAGTTTGGTCTTTAAGTTTGGTCTTTATTCTGCATTGGACAGCTGCAAAAAAAAGTCTGAACTATTTTTTACATAATAGAATGCAGACAAACTCAATTCAGAGGCCTTCCACAGAATCTGGAATTTCCTCCAGGTCATCATCTCAACTATCAGGTGTCTTCCGTCTCTGAGACCCTGATGAAGCTTAAACCAGTGAGCACAGTATCAGACAGATCAGCAGCAGTTAGCCAGATCTTCACATCACCCCACACACTCCCACCATACCCAGTCTCTCCTTCCCCTGCCTCTTCCTCCCCTCCTCCCTCTACTCTATCTGTCTGGCGGACCTTCACTCCTTTCCCATCAGGCCGCCTGACGGGCAGGCTACTGACTGCTGATGGAGATGCCCCGGCTTGGGGCATCCAGGAGCTTCCCTCAGCATTTCTCCTGACATGCCGTGACCCCTCTCCTCTCCATCGCCCCCCCGGCCATTTTGTTGCTGATGGGCGGCGTATCTAACTGCTGCATCAGCCGATGAGCCCAAGGAGGTGCTAATCCCTGTAATTACCAAACGGGAGTCGGGACCGATGGTGCCTTCTGATATTAATAGGAACCAGGGTCTCCCTGTCTCATCACCGCCCCCATCACAACCCCCCTCTCAGCCTCACCCAGCACCATCACATCACATCGCTACAATGGCTTCACTCCTGCTAACAGGAGGTGCTGAAATAGGCAGCATGTCACATTAGGAAAAGGACACTTTCTATTTCACTCCCCACACACTCAAGTAGCTTACAGGCTTTCATTACCCAAACCCCAGTTGGGGTTTGCCACTTGAGTGGAAAGACCGTATCTATTCTGGACACGGGGTGTATGTGTACTGCGTTACATAAAATGAAGGCTGTAGTCTCTCATTGATTTCAAGGGAAAGTTGCCATGGCCTCTTCTGGTCAGTGACCATTGAAATTAGCTTGAGATTATAGGCAAGGATGATTACAGAGCGGGTTGCAAAGATTGTAGGTATCATTTTCACAAACATATGCTACAAGCAACTGGACAAGTTGTAGGCTGTTAATATTTTAGGGTTGGAAATGAAAGCACTAGTGCAGATATGACCTCATTAAGCAAGGATCCCACACTCACATCAAGGTTTTATGACTCACAGTAAACGCTCATAGTAAACAGTCATTCATTCATCTTGAACGCCATCTTCCCTCAAACGCCAACGGAAACTAAAAAAAAAGATTTAGACATACTACTCACAAACCTTCATCTAACATCAAGGAACTCCCAGAGATGTTAACTCGCATTTGGGAGGTGTTGTCATACTTTGGCTGTCTTCCGTGTGTGTGTGTGTGTGTGTGTGTGTGTGTGTGTGTGTGTGTGTGTGTGTGTGTGTGTGTGTGTGTGTGTGTGTGTTCTTATCGAGACGTGAAATTAAGATGTACTCTGGCTCGCCCGGCCTAATGTATTTCATATGATGACTCACTCACGCAGAGTGTCTGCACATTGTGTTCCTTATCCCATTGTTTGGGGGAGTGAGAAACCCCGGAGCCATGGAAATCTATATGGAAGGAGCTTTACAGAGCCAGAACTGGCCAGCACAGCGAAAGCTACCCCTGCATAAGAGGCCCACAGAGCAGCCTCAAGGGCCGCTGGACAAAAGGATGGAGGATTAGGAAAATCTTACACATTGCACTAAAGTGATAACCCCCTTATAGACTGGATGGTGTGGGTGGGGGCTTTTGTTAGCGTGGGATTCTCAGCACTTTTCAGAACACCTGGGGACTTTTGGAGAGAATGGGAACTTTGTCTTACCTTTTGGAGAGGGGAGAGTCAGTCAGGACAGCCAAGAGACAGGGATGGAGAGGTGGAGACAAAGTAGTAGAAAGAAAGAAAGAAAGAAAGAAAGAAAGAAAGAAAGACAGGAAGGGAGGGGGAAAAATCCATTATTGTCTAGTAAAAATTATTATTTGCAAATATATTTTTTTATAAAATGTCAACATATCCACATGAACTGTGCTGTACTAAAATTGAGTTGTGTATGCAGGCACAAAATATGATAAAAGCTTCTCATTTTCCCCAGGTTAGGCGTCATGATGATACAAGGCAGCTATTTGTACTCAGACTGTATGATAGGTTTCATATTTTCTTGGTTTTCCATTGAAGACCCGAGCCAGGTGAAATGCAGTGGAATAGAATTAAGAGTCCTGACAGAGATAAGTGGTTTTCAATTTCAAAACCCTGTTCCACCAACCCCACGCAATCTGACCTGTCGAGCTCATTCACTGGTGTTCACTAAATGCTTCTCGCTTTGGAACTAGAAAACATCTATCCATTGCATATAGTGCATCTCAGCAAAAACAGAGCAATGTACCGGTATACAATATCTCTTTTTTTTCTCTCTCACTCTATCCCTCTTTCTCTCTCACTCACACACACACACATTCTCTCCCTCCTCACCTGTGTTTTGTGTGTGTGCATGTGTGGTGATGTTGGGTGTGAGCTGGAAGGAGGTGTTGCCGGGATACAGGCCATCAGCTGTACGCGCTGGACCCTCTGGCCCCCCAGAAGAGAAGAGAGAGACACATTCTTTCCCCCTATACTGTGCTCACTGTGCAGCAGCCCCTATGTTTGCTCTGGCACGCCCTCCAGAACTCTCCGCTACTCACTCTCTCTCTCACACACACACACACACACACACACACACACACACAGACATACACACACACACACACACACACACACACACACACACACACACACACACACACACGCACACGCACACGCACATTATATATATAAAAAACGAGAGAGAAAGAGAGGGGGAGTTATGGATTCTCCAGAATCCACAGCTGTAGAGCAGTAGTTGCTCACTCTATTTCATAAAACTCCCTCTCACCCCGCTCCTCTTTGCCTCCCCTTTGGGTTTGGTGAAGTTTATTTTCACAGGCCGAGGTGAAAGCTTACAGGAGGGCTTTACCATCCATATTGGATTAGTGGCCGAGAGAAAAAAAACAGATGAAGAAGGAGAAAAAGAAGGGGGGAAAAAACATTGACTGAGCTGTTAATGTTCTGGACCAGTGACTGTCCCACACAATCTATGTCCAGAAAGTAATCCACTTCTACAGTATAAGCAGCAATTCATTCTCCCTCCCCATGAAAAAGTAGCTTTTCGCAGGGGACTGAAAAAGGTGGGCTTATTTCTTTATATAGAGACGAGAGGGAAAGAGAGAGGGAGAGAGAGAGAGAGAGAGAGAGAAAAGAGAGAAAAATCCCACTAAGCCTGTTTTATTTTTAGCGCATCCCATAATGTCACGCAACACAAATGACACAGACCTAATCAAAGCGAAATCCCCCAAACCCCAATGGCAATTTCTTATCAATGGAATTACAAATGGCGAAACAGCGGCGACGGCGGCTTATCGTGGTTCTGTGAGAGGCACGCCAGTAAGGCGATACCGTGTCATCATGTGCACAGCACAGCTGTCCCGGGAGTGAAAAGGTACCAAAAATAAAACGAGACCAATACAGCCATGTTCTTTGATGGCCTGACATTACAAGAGGACATACTAAAGCCGCACAAACGCGGACCTGACGCCGAGGTCAACGGGGACACGCGCGCCCTTCTACTCAGGGAATTCGGGGACACGGTGGGGATCCTTTATGACAATTGAGCCATGGTGTACAAGAGATCTGATAAGCCTCGCAGACCACAGAGATGAAGTGAATACAAAGTGTTATTCTCTGAAAGATCCACATTTTCTGCGGTCTTGGCTCTCTCCATCCAGTGCAAGACTTTTTGATTGTATCTGACAGATGTCATTGATACAGCTATGCTGAATGAACAATCACTATTCTAGGGTGGTCTCCGATTTATGCAGCCAAAGACTGCATGGACTTCTAGTTCTGTTTCTTTCTACTGTGTCTGTGTGTGTGTGTGTGTGTGTGTGTGTGTGTGTGTGTGTGTGTGTGTGTGTTTATACCACTGACCTCAGCTTTACACTGGTGTTATTCATTCTACACACAGGTATCCCAAAAAACCTGAACCTCCACAAATCCGCATGCTTCTTTTCTTGCGGCTCAAGTGAATCTGGAGGCCCAAAATTGGTTTGTAATTGCCCTCTCTCCCTCCCTCTACTTCCTACCCTTTCCTCAGGGGCCTGTACTACCCACCCCCCTCCCCCCACCTGAACTGCCACCCTCCTGAGTCCAATCTCTGGGGCCCCGAGCTCCGAAGTGTCTGCCCATAACCAAGGGAGCGGGAGCAGCCCCAGCCCCAGCCGCAGCCCAGAGCAGCAGGCCTCGTCCCAAACTCCGGCTCAGGGCTTCACACTGCAGACCAGTGTTTGCCTAGGGGGAGCTGCGCCCTCCCGGGCCTGGCCAGCCTCTGTTTACCCTCCCCAACAATGGCCTGCCTGTTGGGCAGATGGGCTGGCACGGAGGCCTGGAGGCCCTTCTGCGCCATGTGTGTGCCAGAGCGCCGTCCCGGGCTTGGCCTCTGCCCCTGCGTGCCACATACCCCTGGCCGGTCTCTGCCGTCCTGACCTACACCCTGCTCTGCTGCGTCCCGCCCGCCCACACTCCAGAGATTGGCACTGAGCTGGCCTGGGCAGAGTCCACCCACACCAGGAGGCATGGGAGCGATACACATCGGCTACGTCCCCAAATGCCCTCTGACGCCCGGACAAGTTAACAAGTGAAGAGGCTAGATTGGTTGGATGAGGGGGAGCTCCAATCATGACAAGAAGACTTGTCAAATCAAATATCTTTTCCAGGTACACCCAGTGGCAAAAGAAAATAGCAGAAAATAGATGGTTTTATAGATTGACTAAATGAATGTAATGTGTTGTGCCTGGTGATGGAAGAGGGACAGGAGCTAGGCAGTCACTGCAAATGACCGAGCTCCATTATGGCTAGTGTACACAGTCTTTCCCAATACACTGCTTGGACACGACTAATTGGTGGAGACAGGAACACACAGATGGTTGACATATTGCTGGATTATTTTTTGCCTTAGACACTTCTGTTACGGAGGTTTATTGCTTGTCCAGATACTTCAAAGACGCCAAAAAAGGATATCCAAACACCCTGAAGTTTAAATTAAGAAAAAAAACCTCTGTCCACTTTCTTCTCTGTCCATTGACACCCAGCTGTCTGATCACATTTATTAAATTCCACCTGCTGGTATTACAAAGCAAAGCAATAATGAACAACCCAGTGTTTGAAAGAGGACTCCCTGACAGGGTTTCTCTTTAGTTTTCTAAACATGGACACTTGGACAGTTCCAGCACCTCCGCTGCCGCTGCCGCTGTCGCTGCCGCTGCTGTGCCGTGCTACGTTAGGCTCATTACACACACGCTTTGTTGGCCCGGCGTCCCGCCACGGAGCCTCCTGTGAAGCGGCTGAGCACAAATCGCTTTTTTCAGCACAGTCACACACACACACACACACACACACACACACACACACACACACACATCCCGCCGTAGAGCCTCCTGTGAAGCCCCTCCGGAGCGGCCGAGCACAAATAGTTTTTTTCAGCACAGTCACACACACACACACACACACACACACACACACACACGTCCTGCCGTAAAGCCTCCTGTGTAGCCCCTCCGGAGCAGCCGGGCGCAAATCGTTTTCTTCAACATGGCGGAGGGCAGCGAGAGCAGACACTTTGCTCCATCGGGAGTGACAAGCAAGGCCGGGGCCCGACTCACACACACACACACACACACACACACACATCTGCGCTCACACGCACACACACACACACACACACATACACCACTTTAATGCAAGTCAGGGGAGGAAAGTGAAACAATTTAAGAGAACTTTTAACCCGTGAAACAATTGCACCTTTGACTGAGTCTGTCTTTATTTTGTATAAAAAAGAGAAAAGAGAGAGAGAGAGTAAGCAGTGGTACAGCTGACAGGAAAGAAATGGGAAAGATAATGGGAGAGAGAGAAGGGGGGAAGAGAGGCTTAGAGAGATGGAAATGGTGGAGGCAAATAAAGAGGATATAAGAGACTGACTGGGAAGTGTGTGTGTGTGTGTGTGTGTTTGTGTGTATATGTGTGTGTGTGTGTGTGTGTGTGTGTGTGTGTGTGTGTGTGTGTGTGTGTGAACCTTAAGTGTGTGTGGTTTGGCGTGTCTCTGAAAATATGTGCTGTGTGTATGAGTGTGTCTGCCTGTCTGCATTTTTTTTTTTGTTCATCTTTTTTCTGTGTCTGTGTGTGCATTGGTGTATATGTGTGTGTGTGTGGGATCCTCGGTGAGGAGAAAGTGCTGTGTCATTTGTTATGGAAAAGTTTTGAATTACCGCAGTCGGGAAATGCCTCTGTCAGTGGAAATTTGTTTAACACGCCCCGCTTTGGGTCCAAGTGCTATCCATTCATATGTCCAATTACAGCCCAGAGCCCCGCTCATAATATTCAGGCAGCGGCTTCAGAAGAGCTGTGCATTCACAACAGCGTCAAAAAACAACTTTAATCTGTCTTCATGTACACACTACATCACATACAGTCCACTTTAAGAGCAACTCCACTCTGAAGCATGTCACATAGTTTAGTTGGTATCTACCGCGGTGGCAAGATAAAAGGAAGAGGACAGTTCACAGTCTCCTGCGGTGGTTTACAGTTCCTGCTTGTAGAGATCGGTATCAAATTTGCAAAGAGAGAAGAGTGATAATCTGGTGCAGTGCATGTGTGTCATTTCTGATATTCAAATATATGTAGTTGCATCCTTACAAAGACTGTTCAGGGTTTTGAAAGCTTGTCCCTGAAGTCAATTCCTAGAAAAAGAACAAACTGTGCAGTTCTTGGCTATTGGCTTTATAACTGTAAAGAAGAACCATTGAGAGCTATAAAGAACCTTTTCTTCTTGGCCTTCAGATAGTTCTAGGGTTGGAAAGGTTTCCATTAAGAGTGTTAATGCATTTACAGAACCCATAACTGAGGGAAAAAAAAATAATCACCAGTGTGCAACCAAGCGAAAAAATCTTCCCGGGGCAGTAGAACACCACTCACTCGTTCGCTTCACCGCGGGGAGATTCCTGCCAGAGTCTGTGCCGCGACACGACCCCGCTGACCCATGATCTCATGAGAACGGCTCTGAATCAACGGCAGCCATTTCGCATGTTACTGCAACGAGTCCCTCAGGCCAGAGCGTCAGAACAACTGCGGTCAGTTAGAGAAAACTAAATGTGTGTGTGTGTGTGTGTATGTGTGTGTGTGTGTGTGTGTTTAATGTGTGTGTGTGTGTGTGTGCCACTTTGACTTGCGAGTCATTTCTGTGTTAGTTGATTTATTGTGTTTGTTTATTTGCTTCCTCTTTCATGTGGTTTCTCTCACTTCCAGAGGAAGTGCTCTATGTGTGGCATGAGCGAGGCCTCACTCTCTCTCTGTTTAGTAAGTAAAACAAAACACTGTCTGCTATTTGCAGACCGAGAGAGTCAGAGGGACTGCAGTGGACTTAATTACAACCATTAAATCTGCCTACCTAGGTGCCTTAATGAACAAATGGAAGCTAATAGTCTGATGTGGCCTTAAGTTTTTATAAATGGATACACAGGGAGGGTAGAGGCAGGCTTGAGTCACTAAGCACCAGCCGTGTTTCCTGCTTGAAATGATTGAGAAAAAAAAGCATTTTTTGTGCTTACTTTTATTTTTTCATAGTCCTCTGGAATATACATATAATCATTTGGGAATAGCTCTAATGCATTTAAAATAAGACGTGTTAATTTATCGAGTAGCAGCAAAACAATGCCAGAAGCAATGATAAGGACTGTTTTTCTGAGAAGTAGTTGTAGTAACTTCAAAGGCCACTTCAGTTTTTTTGCTAATACCCTTTAAATACCAACAGTCAATAATTTATGAAATGCTAATTGCTTAGACAGACCAACTTATACTGGGTAATTAAGAAACTACAAGAGATAGCAAATATAGCACGGAGGCACTTAAGGGCACATTATAAAGTCCATGGCTTCATGAATTTTGTAGCTGCCGCCTTACTCACTGCCAGTTATTCAGAATGAGATCATGGCATAAAGCGTTCCTGCTATTAATCTGTGGTCTTGTGGCAAAGCGTCAGCATCAAAGTCTCTCCTACGCACTCATACACAAATGAGTTTGCAGGCACATACAAACACACACACACACACACACACACACACACACACACACACACACACACACACACACACACACACACCTGTGCAATCACAGAATTAAAGCAGACGATTATCCAAGCAGCTTGTGGGCCTGGAGAGGTGGGAAAATCCACAGTGAACCTGGGGAGAGTGAGAAACACATCGCATCCTTTAAACCTGAGCCAAGCCAGCCAGGCTGCAGCTGCTCTGGGTCTGATGGGAGCGCACTAACACAAACAATACACACATCACACACACACACATACACAGAGTATACAACACACGCACACACACACACACTCATAGATGGAGAGACACACAATCACACACGCACACAAACACACACGGATCCATGACATGGGTCCCTTTGCCTTTCTTGTGTGATCATCAGATAATCAGGCTCTGGGATGGCGGTAGTGAGCACAAGGCCGTTTAGGGCCGGCGAAGGATGGCTGTCCAAGGCCGCTCTTCATCGCTCAAAAGCCATCACATCTATCAATACACCCAGCAAAAGGGCCTAGCTGGGACAAGCTGCTGTACAACACTCCCACAATTCTCTCTCTCTCACGCTCCATTCTTTTCTTTTGCGCTCTGTCGTTTTTGTGTTGTTGTTGTTGTTGTTGTTACTTCTTTTCTCACTCCCTGCAGTCCTTGTTAAAATACACAGTCAGATTTCACGGCACAGAGAAATGTCAGGGCTGTGATTATAGAGAAGGTATCTCTCTCAATCACTCTTCTTCTGTCATCATTTGCTAACCTTTCGCTCCTCCGCAGCTCTGTCTGCTTGTGAAAGCTTGTTAAATATGATCTACCAGTATGAGGATGGGTGTAGAAAGATGACGACATTTGGTTTCTGTATAAAACAGGGAAAACTGTAACATTTTTATAATGTGGGACAGAGAATTAATAACCCGTATTACAATGTCACATGTATTGCAAGTTACTCGTTTAATTCCAGGTGTACAGTAATACTAATAATCTTCAGTTGATTTGAAAAAGGTCACACTTTGAGTATACATCTTTGCGCTGTACAGTAGTCAACTATCACATTCTGTACTGGTATGCTACTTGTGTATTTTCATGAAATTGAATGCATAACTTTGACCTTGGCCTGTAAGATTCTTTGACGTGCAGGTACAGATTTATGAGATCATAAGCACTAAGACTACTGCAGCCTGTGCCCCTGAAATAGACTCCTCCGTATCAGGACCCATGCCAGGTAATGGCCTCTCACAGCCCCTACTGAGTGCTCCAAGGGGACTCCTGACTGCCACTCAACGCTGCGGCCTTGGCAGGGGGTTGAGGTTGGCTGGGCCGGCTCTACCCCGACCAGTTCTTTTACCCAGCATGCATCAGGTCCCCTTTGACTTCCCTCGAAAGCACCACACTGAGAGCCTGAAATGCATTAGAGCGCAATATCAGCCGCTCCTCGCTGACTCGCACGGTCTCAGCGACTGAGGCTCAGATGAGCACTGGTAAGAGAGTAGGGTGGGCTGGTTGGAAGGTGGTGGTAGTAGTGGTGGTGGGGGTGTGACAAGAGTTTTCAATGCAAGAGCAAAACTCCCATCACGGAATGGGCCTCCGCAATCTCTCGCATTAACCACTGATCCACTGCATTACCATCTGTAATGCAAACCTCCAGCAATCCTCCGCGCTCTCATTTCTCTCAGCTGATCTGTATTTATTTGATAAGGACTCAACAGAATGGACAGACATTACAGTACATTATCACTGCAGGGAGACGGTGCTGTAACTGAATAGTTTTTTTGTTGAAGCTCTCGTTCCTTACCAAAGGCTACAGTATATAATTCTGCGCCTCATTTCCTCGTTTAGCAAACATCCATTGGAAACATGCTGAGTGCGGCGCTAGGTTGCTAACGCGCAATTCATTACCTGCATAGGGGAAGCGCATTAGGCTGGCTGTCTTGCTGGAGGGCAGGTAGCGGCTTCCGATAAAAATGGCCAACAGTGTGCGAAACGTGTCTCACACACATAGCCCTCGAGTGCTCGTGGAGGGGTTTCAAAGGGGACAGACGAGAGAGGCACGCCAAAGAGACGTGGATGGCTTGAGAGGTCTCTATAATAGGGATAACAAGAGAGGCCCCTTTGGCCGTTTGATAAGACACGGCACATCCAACCAGCACATGAGTCTCACATAACAGGCCATAGAGGGCTTTGGGTAAAAGCCACCTTTCAGAAAGTGATATCTATCTGACAGAATTAGAAAAGAAAAACCCAGTGTGGACAGAGCTTATCTCTGAACTCGACAAGAGGCACATATAACCAGTACGCTTTCAGGAAGCAGATTTAGACATACATATCTCATGGGGATTACAGCAAGATAACAGTATCAGTGCAGAGGCGCTTCTTCATAGATATTGCAAGCATGCTGTGAAGAAAACTACAGCTGGAACATTTCTTTACAGTTAAACAACATGAACAGAGACAGCTGTATCTGCTTGTACAAAGAAAATACTCGGATATATATCTGTGGGTTGTGAAATATTCTAAGCATACATACAGTATGTACTGTCCACTGTGCACGCACATACACACACACACACACACACACACACACACACACACACACACACACACAATAGAAAGAAACAGAACTAAGGAGTCTATTTGTCTGAGTTCCTATTTGTGTGAATTACAACACAAACAGTGTGACTAAAATCACAGATAGGTTAGTGATATTTACTTTTTTCATATTGGCTCTTCTGTCAGAAAGGAGAGAGCAAACTCAAGAGTGTGTGAGTGTGTGTGTGTGTGTGGGGGGGTCTTGTCACTTTTATACCTGCGTCTAAAAAAACAGCAGATAAATCTAATATTAAAAATGTGTGATTTGTTGACTTGGGAAAACCTCAGGGTAAACACGAACGACAACCCTGATTTACAGAGGTTTTCGCTAAGCTAACAACACTACCCATGAATGGGCTGTTTCTTCCGTCCGTACTAATCAGGTCTCTGAGAGCGCTTTCTAGATTCACTACTTCCATTTTCCTGATTACATTCTTAAATTATGAATCAACCACATGCTAACCACAGACTAATTTAGACTTCAATAATGGGAACAGGAACACAGTGTATTGACAAAGACGTCAGCACATTCCCAAGAGATCGTAGATGCATCATCAGACGCCTAAAAGTTTCCTAAGAACTTCATAATGAGCTGTTGCTTTTTTGCCTTTTACAGTAGTATCCCATGAACTATGCGTCTTAGGAATTCCATAGAGAATTATTGCACAATCAATTCCTTTAAATTGGACAAAATGTCTCTCTAGACATTTTCCATAAAGGAATGTTCTTTTCTATTACACATATATAATAAAATAATAATAATAAAAAAAAACAGTGTTCCTTTAAGACTGGAAACTTGTCTTCTCAGCATCTGGCGAGCCTCCATGCTGGTCATTGACATGAGGCCATACAACACACGGCTGCTTTTCCCATTGCTACTGTTCCCATCGTTTTTTCCCCTTTCCTCACCCTCTGCCCATTCCACTCCCATGTGCAGACGGACAGACGGACAGATGAATGGTGTGACGAGAGAGGGAAGGAAAGAAACCCGGCTGACACGCAGGGAGTCACTGAGAAAAAGATCGAAGAAAAAGACATTGAGAGACAGTAGTGTGGACAGACTGTGTAGAGGTGCACGAGGAGGAAGTGGGGGAAGGAGAGTAGAAGAGGGGGATGAGTGAGTGAGAGAGAGGGGGGAGGAGAGAAGGCATAGGGAGAAGATGAGTGAAAGAGAGAGAGAGAGAAGAGAGATTGAAGCAGAGAGTCAGGGGAGGGGTGGATCTAAAGCCTGAAGATAACAGACGCTTTTTCAGATGGGAGAGACAACCTCTCTCAGCTGGCTTTGGGGAAAAGGGGGGAGTGAGGATGAGAGGGGGTGGGGGTGGGCTGGGAGGGGGCATGGAAATTGCCAGAACAGGGAAAACCGCATCTACCCCTCCATCATTTCCTGTCTGATGTTAAAACATCACGGCTGTGTGGAACGGCACTACAGGCGGCCAGTGTGCAAGTCATCTGCTCCTAAATAACGTCTGGAATCCGCTCCCGCCACAGGCTCTGCTCGAGTGTGGTTTCTCCAGGATTCCTGCACTCTCTCAAATCTGTGCGTCTACGTGTTACACTGTCAGTGAAAACGAGCTCTCCACTGATCCTCATTTAAGAATCCACAACAACAGTGTCCTATGAAGGCTTTGATAACAAAAGCGTATTATACCATGATGAACTTAAAGCAACACCAAAGAGTTTTTTGTACCTTAAAATAATGTTTCCAAAATTGTTTCCGTGGTTCATCAACTCGTAACAGGGTGAACTGCACGTCTGCATTCGCTTCGCGGCCCTCTATCGCCTATAACCGCACTATGTAAGTTTTCCAGATCGGGTAGCGGATCTGTAGTTCGATGGAATGAGACATAAGAAACTACAAATTTGACTTGCATGATGTCGCAATACATCGTAATTTCATAAAATCATGCAACATATTCTACCTTGTCTATGGACATCGTTATTTGCAAAGCCGTTGCTGGATAAACAAATAGCGTGCGTGCGACAGAGGAAAAGTTCTTTAGTGTTGCTTTAAGAGCTCAGTCAGGAGGGTTATTTGCTTTGGCTATTAGTTCTAGTGAATCTTTCAACAATCAACCCTGCTTGGGCTAAAAGGTTTCAAGTGGAGCCTGACTGCTGCATTCATGTGCACTAACAAGCCAAATATGTGTTGCCTGTACTTCAGTCTGTGGGAAAGCACTGTCAAAACAAGAAGGGTTGACACGTTACAAGTAGATCGCCATTAAAGAAGTCTGATTATGGTAATTCACTTCAGAAACAGTAAATCAGTAAACAGTAATATCTCAAGGGTTCCCCTTATGACATCCTCGCAATACGAATGGATTCCTATTTGATTTGCCCTTTATGGATATCCTATCTAAATGTGCTTGTCCAACTACGCACCCATTACCAATCTCACAGGGAGGCTACACCAGGCGCGTAACTGAAGTATTCCGTTTGTGTTGCGTCTGCTGCAACAATTAGCTTCCATTATGATCAGTGGAACTATTTTTGCCTGTCACGAATGGAGCGCTTCAGTTATGTGCCTCCCTGTTAGAATATCTAAATAAAGACATATATGTCAAGGATGTTTAGTGCAGTCCTGTCTGGAAGTTTTGTCTGAGGTGTACCTCAAAGATAGACATCCAGTATATGATGGGGGCATTACCTTGTTAAGGAGCACAGTGTTATCCATAAATATCTGATGACAAACAATAAAAGAAAACCTCCTTCCTCTGTAGGAGGAAAAAACATATGTTTTCAAGTATCTTAGCTGGATAGGCATGGTGAAGCATCTGTCATAATTAGCCAAATTATCTCGCGAGCAGTCATGGGATGGTGATGGCATGTACCTACATGTGTGTGTGTGTGTGAGTGTGTGTGTGTTTACTCTAATCTGTGTGCATATTAGGCAGAAAATGACTGCAGGCCTTTCTCAGTGAGTCTTCCAGGCCAGTGGTTTCGAATGAGGAGATGTCTTTGGGGCTTGTATCGCACAGATGGAAAAAGTGTGATTGCAGGTTGGCAGCGATAAGCATCGATGCCATTGACCGTGAGCCCTTGTACCAAATGACTCCAAAAAGAGCTCCCTCATTTAAAGGGTCATTTCTCATTACTGATTGCATCCCCCAAATTGATAGAGAGGAGCTGTGTGTGTTTGTGTGTGTGTGTGTGTGTGCGTGTATGTGTGTGTGTGTGTGTGTGTGTGTGTGTGTGTGTGTGTGTGTGAGTCTGTGCTTGTGCGTGAGGGAGTACTAATGCATGTTTGCACACATCCGTACATATTGTGCATTGGCACATCCGTTAATTTACTATGTGTATGAACATGTCTTCTTCTATGTCTGAGTGTTTGCTTTGTTCGTTAATGTTTGTACCTTTCACACATCTATTTACATGCACATGCATAGACAGTGAGGATCTCTCACAGTTCTCTCTGTTAGCAGAGGTTTGCAGACAGAAGGCTGATGACAGGTTTAAGTGATGTGTGAGTCATACAAGCGCTAGATGACTCTAGTTAAACCTCATCAGCGGGTGAAACAGAAGTGCTTTTCTTTATTCTCCTTTTTGCCTTATTTATTCTCGTCTCCTCCACTGGCTCTTTCGGTCCACTGGTGGAGCTAATGTGTACAGGAAACCCTTAATTCTTTACTTCATCAGCCAGTAACGCTCCAGTTGAGCACGTTTTGATTCTGCTGTAGTGCTCTAAACAAGTCCAAGGAGTTGGTGTATCATCAATCTGCAAACATCATCTGTTGGAGGACATTTTAGATTTTGTCCTGTTGTTTACGTGTGTGTGTGTGTGTGTGTGTGTGTGTGTGTGTGTGTGTGTGTGTTTGTGTTTGTGTTTGTGTGTGTGTGTGTGTGTGTGTGTGTGTGTGTGTGTGTGTGTGTGTGTGTGTGTGTGTGTAGGCATATTACACAATCACCACAGAACATTTACTTTGTCCTTCTGGACTGATTCGCATGGCGAAAGAGAAAATGCCACTCGCAAAACGAGAGACCTCAAATTACGGCCTGAAATAAAAAAAAATTCTCCTTGTAATTAGCTTGACTTCATTCTGATGCACTTTTCAATTACACTTTCATCGAGCAAACCTGACCTGACAATCACACAAGTTTCCCATATGGGAGTAATCTCCTGGCCTTGGGCATTTGGATCTTTAAAAAGCGTATCCATATTTAGGGGAGGGAGTGGCTGTGACTCTGTGGTCATGCTCTGTGGTCATGCTTTTGGCCTTACAAACTTTTCAGAGAAAGACTACAATGCCACTGTGTGCTGTTTGTATGGGAGTTGCGACAATGCACCAAATATGAAGATTTAGTTATCGCAGAAATGACTTGTTGTTTAATACTTCGATGACATGGTTTTCACCTTTAGGTCCATAAAAAGACCTACGTCTCTGCGTTCTTTTTTGCTACTGAAATACATTAGCTATTGTAACACACATACATACACACACACACACACACACACACACACACACACACACACACACACACACACACACACACACAGTACACAGACTGAGAGACTGACCTACTAAGCCACCCACACATGTGCACATTTGATAGAAATAAAACATCAAAGGAAGGCTCACAGACCAGATAAGTAAATCCTCAGATTCCTCCAAGGTGCACATTCCCCATGAAGGTTAAAACACATGATCACATGTGCCACACACGCACGCACCCACACATATGCTCACAGACACTCCCCCCACACACATAACAGACACATCTATACAGACATACAAACATATACGCCTGCTGTGCCTGTAAAGACAGCCAGGTGGGAGATGCAGGCAAAGCTTTCCAAACAGCGCTGTCTCCACCACTCTGGACTGACAATCCACGGCTGTAATTTCTGGAGCTCGTTGGCTCGCCCTGCCGCGCTGAGGGACGGCTGGCAGAAGGGAAACGTCTCCTCTTGTCGGAGATCTCCCCTGCAGTCCGACACCCTCCGTGCAGCCTGGCAGCAGCGGTGGCGTCAGCAAATCACCTAGGCAAATCATCTACGGCGAGTGCGTCAGACGCAACAATACGCGACTGACAGATACAGCTGGCTTGTTTTTCGTCATGCACTTCAACCGGCAGCACGCTAGCTAGCTGCTTGACTTTGCCTTGAATGAGAAGGATGATACCGCCGCGGCACAATCTCTGAAGATGCAAATCACGACTAACAAATGTATTGATAAAGAGCGCTGAGGGGGGTTGGGGTCGATTGGAGGGACGATTTCCATAGAAAGGAGAGACTTGAGAATCAATAAGCTCACAGTCACAAGGCCATGGCTAATCAGTAGATTTGTTTCTTCAGTCACTTCATTTCCACATTCTCTCTCTGCTCAACTGAACCTGCTGTGGATCTCATGCTGAATATTTAAATGCAGATCTCATACTATATGTGACTCCCACACCCGATATCTTGCATTCTATCTATTCCATAAGCTGCATAGTGATCCTCTATGATGGCTGGTCTGCTGGTCCCACTTGATACAAAGTGTCTTTATAACAATGTACTGACTTAAGTAATACTTAGCATGTCCTTCCCCATCATATATATTTTTACATGTTAATTAACCATTACACGTTAATTAACACTCCTATTTGTATATATACTGCAGTATGTTTTTACTCATATATTCATTCATAAATGGTGAGACATACAAATGCCTGTTTCGAAGTTCTCTTACACTGTGCAACAACATGTAATATCATTGTTACACTATCCTTACTAGTTAATTACGCATTAGGTACATGATACTAATGACATTTAACATGATATGCAGCCAACTTTATTCCTCTGTGTGTTAAATCAGACTCAAGCCACCCTGAGTCCAGTGGCACTACTGCTAGCGATTAGCTGGATGTCTGAGCTGAGTGCAGCTGAGCACTGGGCCAGTTGGTGCATTGGCATCTGTAATTAAAGAGGCAGGGCATCGCTGGGGCTGGGTCTTTCATCTTCCCCTCGTGCCTCTTCATATTTCATACCCCAGCGCCTCACAGGAAGTCGCCGACACGTATGCAATTATGACCCCCGTGTTTTCTTCTCCACTGCACGGCTCTCCTTTCCTCTCCTCCATCGTGTCATCCTCCTCCACGGCACAGATGTCAAACTGCTTTGGTGTTCTCTAATCAGTATCATGTGCATATGGTTAGCGTACCCTCGGTGACTGCTGAAGCAGATTCTAGCTGCTGTCACTGCCGTGTGGGTTAAGACAATGTACACAGCCATAATGACCGCCCTGAGCACTCCTGCAATGATATACTGCAACATGCTAATATACCGTTGACCTCAAGGGTGGTAATTATGGAGAAAACAACAGCTATCAAGCCTTAAAGTCAAGCATTAAGAGTTGATTGTGACTTTTAAAGGATCCAATAAAAGCACCAATGCATTTCAATTGAAGCAGAACATGGAATGCTAAAACGATCTGATTTTGCTGTCTCTAATGAGTATGATGAGCCTGGGTCATGAAGAAAGGATGCAGTTTGACCTCTAACTCCAGGAGGCCAGGAGGTCAAGCCTCAGAGCAGAAAAACACTGGCTCTGCCGTCAATCATAGGAAACAAGGTGGTGATTTAGCTGCCATTACGAGGTGGCTGAGAGACCACCACTGGAGATTGACAGGCCTTGGGAGCTGTCGCTAATTAGTGTGAAATTTCAGGATGTGACAAATGGTGCTGCATTCTCATTTATGTCACTGTCTTTTCTTTGTGGAGCAAAAATTATGATACCTGAGTTGAATCAATCACATTTAGCACAGCACGAGGACAAGAATGCTAACTAGTTTAATGTGGACCTCTGAAAGGGAAGCCATTTAAAAATTGAATTCTTTTTTTAGCATAATAAAGAGTAGGGGGAAAATTAATCATGTCTGGCAATTTCAGCCGTGCCCACAGGAAATGTCTGTGCTGCTTTTGGAGAACAGACGAACGAGGAGCGCAAAAACCCTGCCTTTCACCTGAGTAATGCATTTTCAATTACAACGGCTCTTCGGGATAGACAATGAATCGCTCTGTTTCTAAGAAAAAAAGAGTTGAGCATTGAGTTGGTGAGAGGATTGAGATAGATACTGCAAAAATGCGCTTGCCACAAATATGACTGCAATTCTCCCTTGTGGCTTGAATAGGAAACTAACATATGGATTTATCTCCGAAGCTTTCTCCCACAGGGCCCCAAAAAACTCCAGCGTAATCCTCAGGGTTTGGGATGTGCTCGCATTGTGGCAACACGCTGTCAGGCATTATTGTTGATGTGACGTGATGTGATGTTGCGAGACAGCATGGTGACAAGATAAGCCCTCGCCGTGCCAATTATCTCCAATTCCCCCCAGATGACAATGCGGTGATGGATTACCATGCGCCCTCCTAATACAGTAGTTCTCAAACCGACAGGATGGACGCGGGCATTATATCACCCGTGTTTACGATGCGACGCGTCACTGTCATCGTTTCTGGCAGTGACAGACCACCAGCTCGTGGAGTGGTGGGCTCAGTGTCTCCCACCTATTGGATCAAATCGGCCAATCCCGCTGGGTTAGAGGATAGAGGGTGAGTGAGCGGGTGGGTGGATTGGCGACGGTGGGTGGGCCACAGGCCCATGGTGTATTCTGTGGGGAATGCCTAGAGATTTCAGTAATCCTTTAAGGGGAGCACATGGCGAAACATGAGCACATTAGCCAATGGAGTGAGCCTATCAATTATCTGGGGGGTGATCGTTCTTGTCAGAGTATGAGAAGACGTTTCAGAGAGGCATCTTAAGAGAGCATGACCATATGAGTGACTGTGCCAGTGGGTTTGAAAGCTTAGTGAATAAGTGTCTGTGTCTATGTGTGTGTGTGTGTGTGTGTGTGTGTGTGTGTGTGTGTAGCTGTGTGTGCGCGTGTGTGTTCTCAGCATGACTGATTAAAATTGCCCATTAAAACAGCCGACCCGCTGTGGCTAGATAGACGAGTGTTCAGCTCAGCGATGGGACGACTTCACATCAATTAGCCTGCCCATGGAGCAGCGGTCATTCCCACCCCACCCCCACCCTTCTCCCTGTTGGTTAACTACCCCCTTATGTCCAGACGTCCGCTCCCTGCAGGCCACCACCAGCACGTGTGTGGTGGTTTTACCCTGGGCTCTGCTACACAACTGTTTTTCTCGCAAATTTCCAAAGGCCGCACAGGTTTCCCCAGGCAACCTGCCCGATGCATTGATCGGGGACATCATTAATACTTGATGTGGCCGTGTGGGTGAGAGGTACGCCTCTTTTTATAAGAAGAAGGAGACTCGCTGCTCATTGCTTCTCGGTCAACATGGAGAACAGCAGCAGAGTTAGCTTTGAGGAGGAGTAATTAATTATGCATGACCCAAACGGAGCACTGTTATCTTTAGCTGATGCAAAGGTGGACGGCCATTTCGTAAGAAAGAAGAAGAAGAAGAAGAAAGAAGAAGAAGAAGAAGAAGAAGAAGAAGAAGAAGAAGAAGAAGAAGACGAATGTGAGAAATTAAAAGCAAGCAAATGCAAAAAATCAGTGTTGAATTTAGTGCTTTTTGGCAAAATTAATGTGATGATTTTCTCTCATTTGCACTAAGTAAACATTTGAAATGTGGCCCAGCTTTGAGCATTTGCTCACAAAAAAAGCGTTACTATTTGGCACATGGAGCACACAGCCCTTACTCAACAAGCTTTGGCCTTGTACTTAGGGAGTTTGTAAAACTGTACCACTTTCAAAGAAAAAATCAACACATAATAAGCAAACCGATGCTCCACAGTTCCAGCACAATTCCTTCAAAACATTCCAGAAACTTCCAACAATGTTGTGCATTGCATGCTTCTCTCGGTGGATCAGAAGAGGAAGAGGATAAAACACCCCTGTTCAACACTGCCACACACCCTCGCTACCACTGCAAAGATGCGTAGCAGGGTACAGAAGGGCTCCTTGGCACAGAATAAATATTTCATTTTTAACATACCAGCCCAAAATCCTGCTACATGGAGATTAAATTTCACGGCCATCATGGCCACAGACACACCCCTTTAAAAGGCCAACACTGTGACTAATGGCCTTGGTTGTCAATCATAAAACAGAACACAGAGAAAATCATATTCCCACTTCCACCTACGTCGCTCGCTCCTGCTCCAGACTGCCTGGGAGAGTGGAGCATTTGTCACGCAGGGTTTAATATTCGCAGCATGACTCCATATCCGAGACAATGGACCGGGCTTCCTGGGATTTCATGGAGGGTGGAGAGATTCATGATTTACCTGGCTGTAACTCCCGAGGCTTTGTGATAACATGGCTGGGTGAACGTGGATTTAAACGGCCTTCCTGCCTCGCTTTTGCCCATAACTCAGGCGCTAACCGTCCTCTAACCGTGTGTAAGCCGCACGCAAGGTGCAAAAGCAAACAAGAGGGCGAAAGAACAAAATAAAAAAAAAAGACGTCCATAATAAATCTGGACAAAGTGTTGCCAGTTGGTGGTCAACAGCTTTCTGAGACAGGAAAGAGGAGCTTCATCTGTTTAATAACAAGCTGAAAGTTCATTTATACTCCTGGATGAGAATTTATTGAATCAGGAAAAAACATACATACAAATTAACCTTTTGACTGGTAAGCACAAGCAATAGCAGTCATTGCCAAATTGTTAATTAAGTCGCAATGGCATTATCTGTTCAGTGTAATTCCATCTTAATGAGTGCATACAAGGCAAGACATAAACCCCTTACAATGCAGGAGATGTATTAGAAAATAAAATTCAAGAAATATTTGAACGAATATATGTATCATATGTAGGGCTATGAAGACTAAATATACTCCACTACAATAGAGTGTTACAGGACAATCAGATTATAATGCTGGGACTCAAACCAGTTATTGAATTGGTTTCCCTCAGATTCTGAAGTGCTGGTGATGTGCCAGTGGAGGACTATGCAAGAAACAGCTGCTGTTCCACCCTGGTGTTGAATGAAATATGCTGCTAAGGCAGCCTTTGCATACACACACACACACACACACACACACACACACACACACACACACACACACACACACACACACACACACATACACACATGCACACAACCAGACAGACAGACACACACACACACACACACAGATGCACACACCCAGACAGACACACACACACACACACACACACACACAAACAATCTCTCTTCTGGGTGTCATTCAAGCCAGCTTCCTGCTCATAGATAAACTGCAATTATTGCCCAGGAACATCTGGATGCAGGGCCTCAGCCCATGTCCCATGTCTCTGGTGGAAGTGAGTCAGAAGATGAGAATGTATGGGAATATGGCGCATTGCTAAGCCAGAAAACTGAACTCAAGGCTATGACAATGCCCTATGCTGAGGAAAAGATGAGTGCTGCAGTCTTTAAGCTAAGGAAGTTAGATTTGACCTTTGAAAAATGACCTTCTTGTATTCTCGTTTTTGATATAATTTTTCTGTTCTCGGAGAGAACAGAGTGTCCCGTAATAACCTGATGCCAGTTTTTTTTTTTTTTTTTTTTGCACTATTTTCAGTGCTCACCAACAGAGAGAAAATATTCCCTTGTTGACAGACTGACAAGTCCACAATAAATTCCAAACGACCGTATCTAAACTACTGGGAGACAGTGATAAGGATGCACTGTCCTCTGCTTTGGAAGGTGTACTGATGATACCACTGATAATGCTGTGACTGTCTTACATTACAATCTGATAACCCAGGACACATTTATCAATTGAGTCATTCAACTTTTCATTGATCTCATCTTCACACTACATAAGAAGAAGAATTTCTTGAATTTATGAAAACTGTTTTTAAATACATCCCAATGTGCTATGTGCCTACAAATCTTTATATTTCTGATGCTGATCAGATAAATAGTCAACCCATCATATAACTCATATGCGTACGTATGTGTATGTATGAGCAGATATGCTTATGTATGAACTTTAGGGTCTAAATTTATTACTCTCTCTTTGCCTACCAGCTGCTTATCGACCACACCAGAAGGGAAGAACTTTGTAAAAAGCCCAGCCAGCTGCACCAGCGATGCTCAAATCCTCCAGTTTACATTCGGTCTCCCTCACATCCCCAATCACAGGCTGCGACTGCAGGACTACGGGCCTGTCCTGGAAGACAAAGCACTTTGTCTTAATGAGGCTGTAATCCGTGCCTTTGTGCGAGAGAGGGGCTCAGTGAGCCGTCCGGTTGCCAGTATCAGTAAATGTCCTCCCTCCTCACTGGCTATCTCCCGTCTCTGTTTGTACAAACTGATAACGCCACAGGGTGTTATCGAGAGTAAGCCCAAAGAGTGCTGTCCAGATTTGTCCGCCTTCAAAGGAAATCTCCACTATGAACAGAGTGCAAGCCACTCAAGTCTATTCTGTAAGCTTGTCTAAATGAGATATAGAGCAAAGAGAGGCATTAAGTAAGTTAACTAATCAACTAATGAACTGCTTTTTATAACTTATAACTTAAAAAACACATCAAGCAATGTGAAGCAAAATATTCTACTCATAATTAGCCCTAGTCAACATATTGTCAATTTATTGCAGCACTGCTACTTTGCAGTCCTTAAGAGAATTAGATTTATGCTTAGGTTTTGTCCAAAGTGACTTGCAATGATATATTGATATATATATATTACAATGATATATTTTTTAAATGAATGAACAAATGAATAAATGAATGAATGAATGAATGAATGAATGAATGAATGAATGAATAGACTGCTGGATTATTTGCTTACATTTATTCAAACATTCATTTAAATGCTGGTGATGTATGCAGACACTTGACAAACCCACCCCTTGGCTGACGCATTATGCATTCTAATGTTTTGGGTGTGAAGTGTTGGAGGCATGTGTTAGAGACTGACCTTAGCTAATTGGGAACAAAACAAAACACAAAACTTCTTGAGTATGTGTGTGTGTGTGTGTGTGTGTGTGTGTCCATGCATAGCGAAAAGAAAGGGGGGTCTTGGCTCCCTGAAACTAACAAGCATTTGTAATCTGGAGGCTGGATCTGGCCTGGGAGAGAGCTGGATTAAAATGCTCGACTACAGTGGTGAGCGACAAATGAAATTGCAAAGTATTAGGAAAGCACTTCACAAGGAGGTCCTTGACATTTTTCCCAAAGACTGGCACCGAACTCTGATTACACCGGGTTTTCAGTAGTCTTTCAAATTTGACTCGCTTGGTTTATCCCAATTCCTTTTGCTCACTTTCTCTGGTCCTTTCTTTGGTTGGTCCTGGTAGACAAATTCACTTAATTGGTCCTCAGTCCACGTACTTTGGGAAGCAAAAATGATCATAACACAGGGCCTTGGTATCTGCTATGGGTTTGTCTGGGTTCCTCCAGAAGGTATGAAATCTTCCTGTGTCTGAAAGCAAGGCACCTGGAGCGAGGAGCTGGAGCTCACCTGGGAATATGGGAGTGGTTTGGAATGCAGAAGTGATCTTGTTAGTGCACTCTCAACACATAAACACACACACACACACACACACACACACACACACACACACACACACACACACACACACACACACACACAAATCTGCAGGGGGGTTTGAGAGTGAGGAGGGCTCAGAGTATGTCTACTCGTGGACTTTCATAACTAAACTCTTTGAGGTGGTTATTCCGACTTCTCAGGTGAAATAACACTAGCTTATGCAAGCTAAACCACAAGAGGTTTTTTTCCCCCTCCCCTTTCCATCAGGGATTTTATAGGAGAGATCTCTGTCAAAGACACTGATCTGGTGAAAGGGAGGAAAATGCATAATTAAGAGGTAGACGAGAGAGAGAAAGAGAAAGAGAGAGAGAGAGAGAGCAGTCTACCTCTGTGCCTGCTTGTTTGATGTCAAGTTTTAAAATCAGGTTTTCAAGTTTTCCAGGTTTGCCTGCATGTATTTCATGGCTTTGTGCACAAAAGTGACACAGATTCTTTTTTTTTTTTTTTTTTTTTTTTGAGCGTGAAAAATAATGCACAAACCCCCTTAGAATTATGCTGTTAATAACCACCATATTGAATGCAGCAAGGCTTCCAAATCTTTTTCCTTCTCTTCAAACATCCATGTGTGACCCCAAGGAGCGCAAACTGTGCTAGTTTACTGGGTCATCGGTGTCCCTGTTGGAGAACATTCCCTCCAGGAGAACTATGCACATACAAAAAACACAGAGCAGCGCTTGGAATGGGATGAATTCGGATGAATTCCCGTTTCCGTGGCGAGACATCAGAATTCTCCTCTTGCTGCTTGATCCATTTGTAATGTGTGTTTTCCACCAAGTTGCCATTACACACAGTGGTGGCTCTATTTCGGATGACAAGCTGTGAGGTTTCAGCTTGAGCTTTGCACCTCTGGAGGACTAACAGAGATGGATGTAGAGGCAAATTTCCGCAGCATTTTTCACACTTACAGTGTACAGGCACAGCCAGCCACCGGAGGGGAAGGGGGCTTGTCAAGATCAGATCCTGTCGGACACTAACAGGACAGACACCGACCCCGTTGTGCTGTAAGACAGACGTCCCCTGCGCTGTCCCAGCGGTCTCTGCATCAAAAGGACGCAGGAAGCTCTGACGGGACTCTGGCGGGGAGGATGTCATGAAGCTCATCATCACTGAGCGACAATGTGGGACATGACAGAGGAAATTCTGGACTGTGTTTCTCACGAGACAAGTAGGTCACACTGAGGAAACCTCCGCGCCAGCCTTCAGGCCTGATGTGCAAAGCCGCACGCTGATATGCTGACATTCAAAGGGCATTTTTGAACTATCACCATGTGCGGAGTCCCTCTCCCTGATCTGTGTGTGGCCTCGACTCGAGTTCTTTTATTAGCCTATAAATACATAATAATTAGCTGTCGGGATGTGCCATTAGGACCAGTCCACTGCTTTCATTCGTAGCACTGGCCGCTGACAGTATTTTAATTTTGTGAACAAGGAAAATAAATCATAGTGACTGCAAGTATTTACACAAAAGGACAAGCCACATAATCGTATTAAATATGTAAGATCAGTAAATTGCTGAGACTTCCAACATTTCAAGATGTGTTGGCATTAGATTATCATTACCCCTTTCATCACCAACTCTACATTGCACATCCAATTAAACTTCTACAGTACTGGACTTTCTCACTGTGCTGAGACAATGCTTTTAAATTGTGCCAGTCATTTTAGGTCTAAGCTTCAATGAAAAAAAAAAAAAAACGATGTGTCGATCGTCGATGTCGAAAAAAACCATGAAACTATCAAAGACTGTGAAATTGTAACCGTTTAAATTTTAACAGTTCATTTCAAACCTCCATGCTACCACAGAAAAGGAAGCTCCGAATCCGTCTCCACCTCTAAATCACCTTGTGCCTAGATGGAGAGCAATAAGAGCACAAATATAGTTTTGCTCAGACATAACTTTCATTCACCGTTCTGGCACTTTTACAACCTGCCTCGTAACTCATAATGAATTAAGCTCATCGTCACATTGGCTAGACGCATCCTGTGTCTTGGACTTTTGAACCACAACTTGGCAGAGGATGCCAAATGAGTACAACTGAACTGTGGGGTATAGAGATAAATAGAAAGAGAGAGAGAGAGAGAGAGAGAGAGAGAAAGGGAGAGAGAGAGAGAGAGAGAGAGGGGCAGGGGACGGGACCTGACTGGAACAGTCTGCCAATTGCAAATGGGCACAAACAGCAGCCGCTTTGCCGGGAAGTGCTATTCCAATCTGAAGTGCCACCAGGAGAGAAAGGGAGAGAGAGATAGATAGAGTGAGATAGAAAAAGTGAGGAAGAGAGAGAGAGCCATAATGGCAAAGGCAGATTTATAACTCTGATGGCTGGAGCTGCAGGCTTCGTTACACTTAGGGCGAGGTGCCAGATGATACCTCCAACACACCTCAGGGATTTCTTCATCCCATTTAGCACAACGGGGAGGGAAAAATGGAGAGTGTGAACATATCCAACAAAGGTGGGAGACAACGTTACATTTCTCATTTAGGGAAGAGTTATTCCTTTTTTCCGCTTCTGGGTGGATGGTTGCTCTGTCCAGAATTTATCAATTAGGAGGACTGCCATTTGGTTGAGGCAATGCGCCTGACTTCCTGCCCATAGCAGTCTGGGGAGAGTGTTTGGCCCAAGCTGTTCCATTGTTCGACGAGGAGTGAAATGTGAAGGGGTTATGGGCTGGAACCACAGTGCCATAAAATCTACATCATACTCCGGGTGGCATCAGATGCAAGTAGCAAACAACAGCACGCTGGAAGTCTTTTTGTTCCACACACTGAACTCAAAATGAGCATAAGGAATTAACTCTGCCAAGTCTTGTCTGATATCTGACAGCATTCTTTCAGAGGTTAACAAGACGGATTTAAATGTGCAGCACTGCAATCAACTCTCTGAACTTACATCCATAAAATAGACTCTGCTTATACCTCCAGATTGAAAGTTATGGGGTAGAAAAAGATGGATTGCTCATTTAATCAACAAAGTCCATTGCAAAGTTGTCTGGATTGCTGAAATACTGTTACCAGATGAATTACTTACAGAAAGTGATACCTCTTCAAAAGGACCATCTATAGTGTGCAAATTACGTGACAACACATAGAGTGGAGGACTGGAAACTGTGGCGATCTGGTGTGTCAACCTTTGAGATTTATGGCTGCCCTATAGGGGCTCTCTTTAAATTTTGCAGCACACACCTTAAAAGCCATTGCCTCCTCTGTCATTTCGAAGCTCTCCTGATCGTACATGCAGGGACTCCGCATTCTCATCTGTTATGTGACCCATGAATCAATATTGCCCTTCAGTGCCGTCGACATGTGCGAGGGCAAATGCCGTAGTTTGCATTGAAATGCTCGGGGTGTTTTTTGAAGCATGCTTTGTTCGGTCGTGATTCATGATCCATGTGATGCAGCTCCCTGTTTACACACACTGAGAGTCGCGTCCACCATAGCGACCAACATGATTACCCTAGCAACCAGCATAGCAACCGCTTTATTTTGCATTGAAACCACCATTCTTCTCTGTTTCCTGCAACTGTTTAGGCATGGCCATGCAACACTTGTGCTCTCCACTAGCGAGTGCTGAATGAAGCATGCCAAGGATGATTGGAGTGAGAAGTAATAAGAGGTCATGGTTCCAAGACGAGGTAACCTTCGGATGAGTAAACAGGGACGAATTGTGCGCAACAGTATTCACACAGATACTCTTCCCATTCTTCTCCACTCAGATGGCATTGATGCAGCAGAATTTCATAGGTTATTGAGTTGAAAAATTAATTGGACACCTTGAAACACAATAATTATTTAAGCGAGAAGCCCCAAGACAACACAACACCCTTCAATTCAATTTAATTTATTCTATTTCTATTTCAAGTAGACCGACATTATTAAAAGCCATTCTTCACATGCAGAATGAATTTAAGTTTATAGATTGTTGCTTTGAAAACACTTCAGTCAAATTGCAGAGCACAGTCAGACATTTTTCTTCTCCTTTCTGTGCAGAATCGACCCAATACAATATTCTAGCGACGCAAACAATTTCATAGAGTGGCCCAAAACATTTACTCACTCAAGTACCCGGCAACTGTATAAATTAATGCCTGGCGCCTAATACACACCACAATATGACCCCAAAGAAACACGCTGAATTACCCAGCAGATTTTGAGCTTCGTCTCATCAATCAGACTGCCCTCTTTTCCGGGCACTCTTGCCAAGTCGGCTCATTTTCGGGACGGGCGGGGAGAGGCTAGACTGCACAGTGATAATTACAGCAGATAGGTGCCTGCGGAGCGGATTGACTTTCATTAGGAATAATCTCCAGCAAGATCTTTGCTTTTACGGGACCCCATTAAGTAGCTAATGACTATTTTGGTGGGACATTCACTTATTAATCCTGGCACTCCAAACTAAAATTGCTCACAGCTACCTGTAATCTGAGAAAGTGTATGATAGCGTGTCTCAGTGAAGGTATCCTTTAAAGTGGTTAAAAAATTGGTAGATCTTAATCTACAAGTGGTTTTCAGTTGTATGGATTTAATCACACTAAATGACCTTTTAGAATAAATTAGCAACTGCCACTTGGAAATGTACTCCTAAAAACAGCTGAGAAAATACATGTGGTTTTACCCCAAGCAACCTGCAAAGCTTAAAACAGCTTTATATAAGCGTGTTTTTCTAGTTACACCTCGGTGAAAAACACATTTATAAAACTGGCAACCACATAGCTTCCTTGTATGGGTTATATAACAAACTGATAGTGGAGCTTAAGAAATAAATAACTAAATAAATACCCAGTGACCAATTAGAGCTCGCCTTCACTATTTTGGTGCAAATCTGATGGCGTAATACAGTTAGAGAGATTATTGCATGGTGGTGTGATAATCTAATCTCCTCTCTCTCTCTGTGTTTAGTCTTTTCCCCATTTGGCAGGGGGATAAAGTGCAAGTCAGCATTGTTGGTCTCGCACGATGGCTCAGCACAGCATGGAGTCGGCGGCAGCAGCAGCAACAGCAACAGCAGCAGCAGCAGCACCCCAACACCCACACAACCTGTGACGCACATTCACAAACTTGGTTGAGAGAAAGCCAAACAGTATAATCTGAAGAGATGGAAGAGACAGGTGTCATTTACAGTCTATAAAAACGATGCAACGTATGAATTGGTGCACTTAAGTGGAGCTACTGTATGAGTCATAGCCACATCACACACCTCTGCAACGGCAAGGCAAGGCAAGGCAATGCAGGAAGGGGAAACAGACAGTTTCTAGACCTGATTGGTGACGTCACGTCAGGTCAAACTTAGAGGTGTACTCCCATGAATCTGTACCCAAACAAATGAAACACAGCTGTTCAAAACCACAACAACACTGCATTACAGTCACTCCCTCGGATGAAGCTAGACCAAATCCTAACCGTGAGTAATGCCATGACGGCACACTATAAACTCTGTATCTGATGTGCAGCAGCTTGTATAAAGTCTGATGTTTGGTTACTTTCTCTAATCCTTAGAGGAAGTGTACATTCCTTTTCACATTGTCTGAAAATTTCATTTTATCTCCATCACTCAAAGGCTCCAGCATTAGGATTAGGGACTGTTCATAAACATTCAACCTGTTTGTATGTGGGTGGCCAATTTCCACTGCAGCTGCTCCGAAAATCTGCTTAAAACAGACACTGCCAGGCAGCTCAAATGTGTGGCAATTTTATGCAGCTACCAACTTTTGTTTTGATGACTGGGACAACAAAAAAAATCTCATAACTACTGCTCCTGCCAGTCAGACAGTGCTATGGAAACAACCACATCCTCCCGTCTGCACCTAATCTCATGTTCCCATTTCTTTTTCAACGTAGGATGCAAAGAAAATTTGCATCTGTACCTCCCCTGCAGAGTCCTCAAGCCAAAGTGGGTGCATTTACAGCAGATACAAAGCTATGACTGCATTTTACGAAACTGAAGAAAAAAACAAAACAGTCTTCAAAATGTTATATATATATAGTTGCATCAACATGCAACAACTGTTTCATTTATTCTTTGATGTGATAACCATAATCTTCAGGGCTTGTTTATTTTGTAGGAAATGATCAACAACTCGTCATTTCGGCTCACTAAAATATTTATGATGTTTTGTAAAACATGCTCTGGAGTAGAAGGCTCTTTAATAAACTATCAGCGTACAGTCAGACGAAACATCAAATTGAGGCTTTAAACAGTCATTTGGAGCCCTTGAAAAGGTTTTCATAACCGGGGGGTGGGTGGCTGGGGCCCTTTGAGTTATTTATATCACATACGTATATGTCCATATTTTCAAAAAGTTAGTGGGGCTTCAAAGGTGGAGCTGCACCGGTGAACTGAGTGTTTCAGGTTTAATTGAATCATATCAATAGAGAAGAAAAAAGGTCAAGGTTTGCCAAAAACACACACAGAGAGAGGCAGAGAGAAAAAGAGGGGGGTATGAACAGTCATAGCTTTCACCTCGTTAATTTCCTTTCACTGGGATGACAGTGATGAAGTACCCATCGTGTTATGTTTTGGACTTTAGGGTAATGAAGTTAATGTCCCTCTCTTTTATTGTGGTGGCGGTTCTAACCTTTTTTGACCAATTAGCTCTCGGCATGGCCAAAGCGTGCTGACCCGACCCACCAAGGCCTCACAGAAGGCAAATGACTAAAGCGCTACGGTGGCCACTTTGTTCAATCCGCTTGAAGTTGCACTTTCAGAGCAAGGGGCCCATTTGTCATCATTCAGTAAATGACACCGGGGGAATTGATCCATGGCCACTGTGCCAATTATAACCGCTGCATGTCATTCCATATATTAGATGAGCCAACGTCACATTAAAAGTTGCCTGCATGAGGGACTTTGCTTGCTGTTTAAAAGAAACATGAACTTTTAACACTTTGTTGAAAGGCTAATATCACACAGGGTTTCAGTGATGTCTTCAAACTATTCAACCCGCTGGCGGATAGTCCTCTTCCATGCTGACCCGAGTGTCATGTCTCCCGTGAGGGTCTCCACTCCACTGGTGTGAGACAATGCTATGCCAGCGGCACACCATCACTCTGCTCCTGAATAGTGTTTGTCGGAATTGAGTTGTGGCAGTACTACAGCCATGAGCAATCTGACCCCTGCAACCATCCACTCAGACACAAAGGGACATGTACTGTACACACACACACACATACACACACACACACACACACGCGCGCGCACACATACACATACACACACACACACACACACACACACACACACACACACACACACACACACACACACACACACACACACACACACACACACACACACAGTTGTCCCTGGGCCCTGTGTGACAAACAAGCTTGGCTCCGGAGCTGTCAGCCCTTTTTGCCAATGGGATTGGGGGACCAGTGAAGAGATTGGAGAACAGGGGGCAGAACTGGTATGGTCATCAGCGTCAGGGGGTACAGTAAGGGGGTGGGTGTTGCTATGTTGTTTACTACCTCCCCATCCTTGACTGGCTCCCTCCGCTCACCACAAAATTTGCATGCAAATTAAGCCACTCTGACACTTAACAGGCTTCATTTTTTGATCGGGTGAGCCTCCTTCCTGCATGTGTGTGTATGTGTGCGTGTGTGTGTGTGTGTGTGTATGTGTGTGTTTTGAGTGGTAAAAAAAAGTCAGTAAGGGGCGAATGGGAAGGAAATACGCTCGATTTTGATTAAGGATGCTTCCTCGAGGGCACCAAGGGTGTGAGGGGCAGGGGGGAGTACAGGGGCAGATGGGATTCAAACATTCGCCGGTCTTCTGTGCACGGGCTGATTTAATGATCCAGAAATGCTCCTCAAGCGCCTGGCTTCCATGCGGGCACTTTGCTGCTGAAGGTTCGCTCGGCACAGATCAAACTCTTTTCTTCGCCGAGCACGGCCATTCAAGGGCTCTTAAAACGGCAGTCCTGCTGGCAGTGTGTCTTAAATAAAGCATGCAACAGCCTCTCTTCTCTCTCATGCTATCAGCGTCACTATGGCCACTCGCCATAACCTCAGAATAAGAAAATATAATGATGGAGCAACACACAGACAGCAGATGGCAGATGAAATATAAAAGACAGTCGTCATTAAAGGTGCAGTCCTTGATTATCATCCATAACACTCTTTGTTAAACACAGTGATAGTGTGACACTCTTCCAGCTGTCCTTTCCATGTGTGTGCTTACACATCAACAACATTTTGCCAGAATTGATGCATTGCACCAGCACTAACAATCTGCATTCACGTAAAACCCATTGGCTAAACACTGAAAATAACAACTGTCAAAAGTGAGAACAAATCATCTCCCACACATTAGCGCAAAAGCACATGCTGTCAGTGGACTAATTTCCATGTAAAGCAGTAACCAGGGCCAGGTCTCTGGGGACACCTACAGTCATTAGGGCGCTTTTCATAAATCCATGTAAAAAAAAAAACATGAAACACTGAGCGTTCAGGCTACTTGTATAACTTGTATAACATGTATAACGAACGAGAAAGAGAGAGAGAGAGAGAAGATTTGTCCATGCTTAATATACATCCCTCCAGCCCACACCGCTATGCTAATATTAGCCCGGCCTGCATGGCCAAATCATGATCACCGGGTCCCAAAGGTGCTGCTGGATGAACTGAAGACACACTTCTTTCAAGAGAGAAAGAGAGAGAAAAAGAACTAAGTTCCCCAGCAGCACCTACCATCTATCTGTGTAGCCTGCAGAGACTCACAGTGCTATTCAGATTTAAACGCTCAAGAAACAGAGAATTTTTCATGATGGTCTGGTAAACCCTACTGCAACATAGCAACAATTTATGAAAAAATCAATGTGCGACCCCTTATCTATTAATTTACAATATACCCATAAATATGGTGTCTGTTTCCAATCCAGTCAAATCATGAAAATAACTATAATCATGCAGCCGACACATGGGAAAGTGCCAACATCAAAGATAGATATCTGGAATGTAATAGGGTTCGTCACAGGCCTTCACCCATCCTCCCACATGGATGTGAGCTATAGCAGGATGAAAGAAGGAGAGGGGAAAAAAATCACACTCTCCTGCGACTGCTATGGGGCGACAGTGGAGATTAGCATCGGCGGAGAGAGGCTAGGTGTAGTGTAGCGTAGCCTAGCGCATGCTAATGCCTGGGTTGCTGTGCTCCTGGAGGGGTTTGTACGTCAGCACGCCGGCTAGCCCACAAACACAAAGGCTTCCTCAGTGCCCCTGCTGCCCTGAAAAAGAGCCAGCATTAACATGCTGCGTCTCCAGTCTCCGGCAAGCGGCATAAATCATATGCCTGTCTCCGCACCTTGCAAATGCATCCACTGCACCCATTCATTCACTCACTCACTCATTCATTCACTTAGGAAGGAGTGTGTGCTTGTGTGTATGCGAATGGGGAAGGTGGATATACAGTATACTGTAGATGTGTGTGTGTGTGTGTGTGTGTGTGTGTGTGTGTGTGTGTGTGTGTGTGTGTGTGTGTGTGTGTGTGTGTGTGTGAGGAAGTGAGTATGCATGTGTGTGTGAAAAAGGTGAAGGAAAGACAGAGTTTGTGTGAAGGAGTGTCTGCGTAAGAATCTATGTGTGCATGTGACAGAGACAGAGAGGGAGTTAGAGCATGATTTTGTGTGTGTGTGTGTGTGTGTGTATGTGTGTGTGTGTGTGTGTGTGTATGTGTTTCTGGTGGATGTTACAAGGGGGAAAAAATTCCATGGCCTCCCAAGACTTTTTATGGCTCCTGGCTTAGCTCTTTCCAGGCAGAGAGAGCAGAGCAACGTCGGCCACCAAATTAAAAAAAAAAAAAAAACATGCATGCTCTGAGGGCATTTTAAAACCCCACCACCCGGTTAATAATAGTTGTCTGTGAGGTATCCCAGTCAATAAAAAAAAAACTGCACGATATGCCGGTCATCTTCCGATGACAGTTGCAAAGCAGGCCTCTACTACTTCTGCTTCAACAGAGCGGTGGATGAGCACAATAACGCAGTATGTGGAAGTCGGGGCAAGGAGAAACAGCTGTGCTATGTAAATGTCTCCTAAGCATAACTGCCGATCAGTGTAAACTGCCTTGACTGTTCAGGGATACCATAAAAAATGTTTTATTTTAAATATGACATGTCAGCAAGGACAACATAACTCAAAACATTGTTCCAGACCATAAAAGTCCTTCTTTGTTCTTCAAAGCATTTAGACATAAAAATGATTTCAATAGAGATAAACATTGCTAGACATTGATGAATAGCGCTTTTTCACTCCTCCAAACACTCAAAGTGCTTTACAATATCATGCTTCACATTCGCCCATTCACACACACACACACACACACACACACACAAACACCGATGGGGGAGGTTGCCATGCAAGGCGCCCACCTGCACATCAGACATTAATACACTATGCACTGTAAAAAGAAAAATTAACTTAATGGCAACAAGAAAATTCAACTTAATGGCTCTCATGGACAAAGACATACGTCTTTGGCACATTGAGAGATCCACTCTATTTATCTAGACAGTTCAATCTGTAGACAAAAGTAGGCGTAGTGGTATAACCAGCAGGGCCGTGGGTTCAACTCCCAGTGTCAAGACTAGAGCTCTAGAGTGGTGCAGTTAGTTGTCTGGTATACAGTATGAGATGCATATAAATGTAGAAATATAATTTAGTGTTGGAAGTTTTCTACCATACAAATAGAGCTATCTGAGGTGAAATGGTTCTTCTCCACACAAAGGGTTGGATTCTGGTGTTGCCACAAAAATGACACACGCACACGCACACACACACACGCACACACGCACACACACACACACACACACACACACACACACTCACGCACACACAGCATCATGCCAGGTTGGGTGGGTTCCAAATTCTAAACCTCTCAAAATTAACGACTTGCCTGCAGCCGGGCAACACAACATGATGGGCACAAAATTTGCTTTTCCTCGCTTGGCACACTACGAAGCACACTAACACATAACACTCACTTTTCCACTCCCTAGTCAACACACTTCAAAGAGACCCTGGGAGAGAACTACAGAGACACAACTACAGAGAAAGAGAGACCAAGAGAGAGAGATAGAGGGAGAGAGAAGGGGGGAGAGAGAGAGAGAGAGAAAGAAGAGGGGAGAGAGAGAGGCCAACAGAGATCACCGTACAAAAGATCAACAGAGCGTCCAGAGACAAAGAGCCACACAGAGTGAGAGGAAGAGACAGAAAAAAAGAGTTGTTTGTTTTTGTATGTGTGCAAAAGAGAAGGAGAGTATTCAAATGGCTCTATGAGAGAGACAGAGAGGAAGAGAGAGTACATTTAAATGTGTACATGTGTGTGTCTCTGAGATAGATAGGGGGAACAAGAGAAAGAGAGAGAGAGAGAGAGAGACGAAGCGGAAGAGTAGATTACTATAGCGCTGAGCCGGTATGCTTAATTATGACCTTGGTGAGTGCGGTAGGTTCTCATGCCGTCACTCCTCCACTGTGTTGTGTGTGGCGAAAGGCCAACACCGCCAGCGCTCAGAAAAACAGAACCGATAAATAAAACATGCGGAGAGGGAGGGATGGGAGGATGAATAGGAGTGGGGAGGGGGGGGGCAGCTGAACATCATCCATATGAATGTACAGTACACAAACTCTACAGAGTCCTGACATTCCACCCCGGCTTAAGGGGCCAGGCAAACGCCGAGCATCACACATATGCATAATAAACCTTCCATAACCGACACTAATGTAAATCTATAAGGGAGGCGTTCAACTATCTACGCCTTTACAGGCGCCTATGGATCCATCTACATGACTGAATACAGTCACACATACATAAATAGTGTGGTACATGCAAAGCATATGCAGGTGAGGTATTATTGAAATGAATGGGTTATTTGCTTGCAGCTGCTGTGAAAGGCACACAGTAGCACTGGTGAATGTGTAATGTGGGGTTTGATCATTCATAGCAATTTAAAAGGATGTATTTTCAGCGGCTCCGTGGCAATTCAAAGATGATATCAGCACTGCTGCGGTGGTGGAGCTGTCTGATCTATCTTTGCATTGGTAATCTTAACAATAGGCTCGAGGGCCCGTCGGTGCTACAATGTGTCTCTCCGCTGTGATGTGCAGAACCTCGAGAACACGGAGCCTCTTTAGAAGTGTTTCCTGCCGTGATTGAAAAAAAATGGAGGCCGGCTGACAAGCCGAAAAACCGCCGGAAAACACCCTCGGGGTACCAAAACGTCACCCCATTATCCAGGCATGAAAATTTGGTGAAATTACTATTAGTTCCAGAAGCTTAATGGACGCTATTAATAAGCACGAAAAGTAAAGCACGTTTATTTTGTGTGTGCTTTTGTTGTTTGCCACTCCTGGGCAGCTGGTTGAAAACATTTGGCCGTTTCTCCTCCCTTGACCCCGGTAGGCTGGTCTTTGTTCCGGAGGGTTAAACGGGGCCATTTGGACTGGCCGTCCCTGCCAAGACAGAAAAACACCAGGCTGCTGCTTCTGCTGCGGCTGCTGCGGCTGCTGCTGCTGCTGTGTCTGCATACACACTGATGTGTGAAGGTGCAGACGCGATGCCACAAGAGTCTACCATCGCCAGCCTCCTAAAACACTTCTTGGCACAGTCATCATCACTTCTGTCTCTGTGTGTGTGTGTGTGTGTGTGTGTGTGTGTGTGTGTGTGTGTGTGTGTTTGTGTGTGTGTGTGCTTGTGTTCATGCGTATGTGTGCTTGTGTGTGTATGTATGTATGTGTGTGTGTGTGTGTGTGTGTATGTGTATGTATGTGTGTGTGTGTGTGTGCTTGTGTGCATGCGTATGTGTGCTTGTGTGTGTATGTATGTATGTGTGTGTGTGTGTGTGTGTGTGTGTGTGTGTGTGTGTGTGCCAGTGGACTGGCGTGACACAGTCCAGCAAACAGAAGCTCCGGTTCTTCCACTCAGGGGGAGAACTGACTCGGTTGGCTCACCAAGACACACACACAGACGAGCACTTTGGCCACACTACTGATAAATGCTTACACATTTTTTGGGGAGGGTTTTCAAAGGTCAAACAAGGGCCTTCTTTCCCACATCCAATGTTGTGTACAAAGAACAATGAAGACAAAACATGGCCTGTTCTTTGTGGGAATCCCCTGGTGTGTGCGTAGGGGTAATGGCCACCTGCCCTCCATGCGTTGGCCATCATCGCGCCCAGCTTCGTCCATCCTCGCAGACGGGTCAGCTTTGGTGAGGACACTGCAGCTCCTGGAGCCACAACCCCTTGTTTGTTGTGGGAATCCTGGCTAAATGCACACATCATTAACACCATCTGGAAGAGTGACTCACGGCAGTGAGGGGAGTGAGGGGGCGTGGAGTCGGACAAAGACAACCGGCACAAAATCTCTCCCAAGCGAGCGAGGACACAGAGAAAAGGCAGAGTGTGAGAGAGAGGGGATGAGTGTGAAAAGGTGTGTGCTTGCGTGAGGGTATTTGTGTGTGTCTGCGTGTTTTAGTGTCTGTGTGAGTGTGAGAAAGACATAGAGAGAGAAAGAGAGAGAGAGAGCATGTGTGTGTGTGTGTCTGTATGTGTGTGTGTGTATGTCTGTGTCTGTATATGTATACTTATTTGCGAGTTCAGTGATGAAAAGAGGAGGGGAACAGAAGTGGACAGCCCTGTCAGAGAGATAACGCAGAGCTGTGGCTTCGCACAATGCCGCCTGTGCTTAAGGCTAGAGACGTGTTCCACAGCAACATCAAACTCCAGCAGCCCACTACAGGCTGGGTGATTGCTCCCCTCAGGAAAGCCAAAACACGGCGGCGAGAGATTCCTTCTCTCCACAATCAGTCAACACACTACTGCAAGAGACTGCAGACCTGTCGGCAAACTGAAAGTGCTCTGACCGGTCATTAGAGTCTCCCTGTACCACATACTGAGGAGGTGCTACTGCTTATACAAATGGCCCTGTGACTACCTTCATCAGTAAATATCCAACTGTTATTCACAGGCTAATAATAGCAATTTCCTAAAAGACTGTGAGAATTTACTGAATACCAAACGGCATTCGGGAACACCAAACGGAATTCAGTGACACAAAAACAAATCACTGAGAAAGTGGTTGCCTCTGTGCGCTACACAGATGGATATGAGCAAGATAGTGGAGAGCGAGAGACACTCTTATTTGCCATGGAGCACTGGGGAGACGGCAAGGCCTTCTGTTAGTGTTGAGTTTGGACATGTCTGAGGAGGACTCCTCCGGCTCTTTTTCTCTCCCCTCAGATCTGTCCATGCTTCACGGCAGATGGGGAGATTAGCACATTCAACTGAGTTGCAGATGGCTGGTGGGAGGAGAGGGTGCTCTTCAGCTTTCCCTTTAGTTTCCCACTAAACTGGCCTCACTTACTGCCTCCTTAAGCATACTGCCATTGTAATATAAGATGCTATTTCAAATGTATAACCACATATAGAAAGATTAAACAACACTCTTCTGATAGAATTAGGCCAAATCTAGGGGGAAAGTCAAAGAGCAGATGTGAATCCAACCCACTACTACTAAATACAGTGATTCCCATACATTGACTTATTTGTGGCGGCCCACCACAATATCAGCACTGACCACCAATGATTTTCCATGCTGTACTATTTAAATTGGATGGAATTCATTCATTGTAGAGCTACTGTATGTGCACCTTTGCACAGCCCCTCCTTGTCTCTCTGTCTCTCAACAAACCTACCTGGTTTGTTGGTTTAATGTTTAAAGAAAACATTAACAATCCTGCAATTGTTGGCATAAAAGTCGACTGGCTAAATTGTGCTTAAATCTGCATCATAACCACGCTGTGCTAATTTGTTAAAAACTGTTGCATTCTGCAAACCTGCCACCACAAATAGAATTCTATGGGAAACACTGAAATATTCATTATAAAAATTGTCAGATGTGGGCCAATCAGCAGTTTAGACAAAAAAAATGTTTAGTCAGATTCTGGGCATCGTGTGACATAATCTATAGCATGATCAATATTGTGTAGCAATGTTAAATTATCCTGTAGCAACAAATTAACAATCACATCTATAATGTTCATTTGTGTATTCGATATCGGATAAAAGAGCCTGCTCAGATTCTGACAAACAAGACCACATCTTGTTGATCTCCGGGAAGCGCGCTCTTCAGTTAAGTAAAATGGATGTCCAATTGAACCCTCTCCAAAATGATTCACCATCAACTGAATGGCTCCCAAACGTGATTTATTATGGTGCCGTAAATGCTCCAGAAAGTCATCCAGCACGCGCATCTCAAATGTAAACGAGCAAAAGGAAATGGCAGTGCAACTTCCTGAAGCTAATCTGGAACCCACACACATTCCTTCGGTTGAGAAATATATTAAACTTCTAACAAAACTGACAAGTCAATTCCTAACCAAGAAATCAGGAGAAAATCCTATGAGAGCTGGGCTTTCAGTACATGCTGTGGGGTGAAGGGCTCTGTTGGCTTTCTAAAGCCTCGACTGTGTCACCTGTCTACTGAAAATGACATACTTGCTTCACATACAGTACAAGCCTTGAAATCAGACAGACACACACACACACACACACACACACACACACACACACACAGGAACACACATAGTGACAGAGAAAGACAGAGAGAGAGAGAGAGAGAGAGAGAGACAGTGAGAACAATGTTCTAGAACATGCTCCTCACGGGATACTGTCCACGAAAGGGCTCACTCAAAGACTAAGTGCTTGTGTCAGGTGTTCTCTAAACACAACAGAATGGCAGCTTTGGTGCACTTCTGAGGAAAATCAAACGTCTACTTTACGAACAGGACAAGAGCTGTGATTCCTGCCCCTGAGCGGAGACTGATAGACACATCAGGGATGAAGGGAAATACCAGTCCTTCTTACTAGACAGTCTTTCATACTAGCCTGTTAGTTTCACTTCAAAGCTCCCAGCAAAGTGTCATGGTGTCGTCTAAGGTTCCCATTAAGTGCTGTGTGTGTGTAGCATCCTTCTAAATGCTGACATAATGGTTAAAACAACCGTATAAACCTTTACAAACCCACCCTAGAATGTGATTACATAGACTATAAGCGAAGAGTCAGAGTTTGATGTGTAACCCTGTGCTGTTGAGTAGAGGACCATTTGAAGCCAAAGTTATAAAAAAAGAAAAGCTTCACTCGCACTTCACTCGAAATGTGTTCAACAGTTTATACTGACAAATTAAATTTGGTCTTAAATGGGGACTATAATGCATTGTCAGGACTTTAGATAAGAAAAATGTATCTACAGAGTTGGAATTGAACAAAGCCGCCATTTGTAAACACCAAAAATAGAATGCTTGAAGTCATCACTGCACTAGCGGGCACCAAAAAAGGGTAACTCTTATTCATCTGTTTTAAACAAGAAGCAGCGAGACATAAAATGAATTAAACATCACATATGTGCATAGATGGACTCATTATGGGAGCGAAAAGACCCCAATCATGTCAGCGCACTGGTGGAGGTGCTTTGTGCTAGGTACCTCTGAGAGAGAGAGAGAGAGAGAGAGGAGAGAGAGTGAGAGAGGAGAGAGAGAGAGAGAGAGAGAGAGAGAGAGAGGGAGAGAGAGAGAGAGAGAGAGGGGAGAGAGAGAGAGAGAGAGAGGGAGAGAGAGAGAGAGCTTGCCCTGGTCTCTGCCTTGGGGAGGCCAGCAACGTTTCTCTTTAATCAATATGCAGATGAAGTTTTCCAGACCATGAAAGTAATTTTTTTTTATTATCATGTGAGGATTAAGCAAAATCAAATCCTGTATATGAAGAAACTGCCTGTGTGTGCATTTTTTTCCCTTTTGTGCTCCGAAAATTTTTTTTATTAAAAAACATTCCAGGCACAGTTACTTAATATTCCTCACAAATCCTGAAGTTATGATTATATTCAGCACTAATGCTTCTAGTGGTTAAAAAGGGATCCATTCAGAATGGTAGTGAGCTGCTGCAAGGAACTCAAGAGGGATGGCTAACCTTGTGGCTACCATGTGACTTGTGTGCCTCTCCTTGAAATCTGCCTGGCTTACCAAACGAGCGCCCAGACTTAACGGCCATTATCCGGCACCATTAGCAAAATATTTGCACAAATTAGGGAACAAAATTGAAGGCTTGTTCGCAATGGGGACTTTTCAAAGGTGCAATCAACTGCTGGGAACCGTGTCGGCCACTTAGTGATACTTAAGAGTTGGAGCAACCTTTTGCAATGACAATCAATGGCAAGTGAATAAGACCCAAAAAAAACATACTAGTGCACTTAGCACAAAGGCTATAATAGGCCGCTTGCTATTGGAGTCTTGCGTGCTTCCCTCAAACAAGGACAAGGGGAGACTCAGTCATGAGAAGTTTTAGGCTGCCATCATCTGAATGCATCTGGAGTGCGCCCTGGATGGAAGTGTCCAAGCATGTTCAGTCAGAGAGGAGAGTTGGGTTTTCCTTTAGAAAATAAGGACGGCTGGACGAAAGGTTGAAGAGTGTGTTTGTGTGTGTGTGTGTGTGTGTGTGTGTGTGTGTGTGTGTGTGTGTGTGTGTGTGTGCATGTATGTGTGTGTGCGTGTGTGTTAGTGTGTGTGTGTTTGTGTGTGTGTGTGTTTGTGTGTGTGTGTGTGTGAGAGAGAGAGTTTTTTCTTGCCTTTGTAGTCTCAGCTAAGACTCTTTGCCTCGTAAATAATTTAGCCAGTGGAAAGACGTTAAGAGAGACACCAACACCTCCAGGAGCTCCAGACAGCCTGACTGGCTGGTAAGTAGCTCTCCAAGACCGTCTACAGCCGAAAAACCTCGAGGTTTCTTGCTGAGCAAACGGTATAAAAGAATACTTTCTTATAACCTGACATGGTGAGGCAGAGCTCCTGGGAAAGTCCTTAACCTGACACAACAGCACGGAACATCTGGCCATGTTTAAACAGTGAACCCTTCCAGCTCCAAACTCCACATCACAGGCCTAGTAATATGCATGACTCAAATATCTTTCTCTGTTTAGTTTTTAACTTCAGTACTTTAAAGCTTAGTTCTGTAGATGAAGATTGTGTAACGTCACAGGCAGTGTCTGACATGTTTTGATGGACTTAGCATGAATAGGGCACAAAAAAAGGCTGGGCGTAAAGCTTGTCATGATTTGTCCCTCTGATGACAGATTTTAAGATCTGTCACTACACAATAGACAGCCTGTCATACCAATATAATTCACATGTCTAAATATTCTGAGCTATAAAAAAGGAATCAAGGTGGGCAATAAAAATCATCTGGAAAATCTTATCATGCTAGATCAGACTGCATCATCTGCTGAATGAATAAAACGTGTTATGAATGCAATACAATAGATTATGACACCACAACATTTCCCCTACATCTATTAACAATACTGACATTTTTTTACAAACAGTGTAGCTTCAGGAAGTGGTTCATTATTCTGAATAGAGAAACAGGAAGCCACTGTAAACAATAGCTATTAGACAGGAGTCTTGCCAGAACAGGTGTATCTCCAATCCAGTCACCACACAGAAGCTGAAAGGGTCCTACCAATCATATTTGGAGAAGACATCGAGCTCTGCATCGATGCACTTTATGCACTGTGCATCAAATAATCTGATCTTTCATAAGACTGATTAACCAACGGAAATGCCATTAAAGTACATCATTTAGAGGACAGGTCAGACTCGATTTAACGGTGCCTTAGGAGGGGTGCAGGTTGAGCTGCGGTTCAACTATAATCAAGCCAGCGTGATTAGATTACCGGGACCTTGCAGGAATAATGCACGACAATAATGACTGCCAGGAGTCATTGAATAATCTACAGGCACGCAATTCTTAATAGTAATTTCAAGGTCTAATCCAATTTCAGGTGCCTAAATATTCATGCTTATGAACTTGGGGAGGGGACTGGATGACTGTGTGACTGAATAGTGTAGGTCTATTATGCATGAGTAATGAAGGTGCTGTCATACTGAATGCTGCTGAATGGTGAAGGTCACAGCAGTTTGTGGATGTTGTTTTGAACTCAGAGTCTCTACTTTGCATAGCTATGTAAGGGGATTCTGGTGTCCATTGTGTTCACTTCACAGCACCTGAACACCGACGGTTCTGAAGCTTAATTCATAATATGGCATTGTTTGTAAATGTAATCCTATGTTCTTAAAATGCAATTATGCTCTGAAGGGGGAAAAACAAATTAACGGCTGTTTGTTAAGGATCAAAATGGACTGCTAGAGTGAACAGTCTCTTGAGCTAGAGTGGTGAAAGTGTGCTCTGAACGCAATGAATGTGTGACACTCCAGGAAAATAATAAAAAGCAGTTTCAACAGCATTCTGACAGTTTTAAAATGGCAGATTATTCTCAGACTGAGAATTTAATAAAAATCTATAGTGCTCAAAATGGTAGGTGTATACAATGGGTCCGAAAAAATGCTCACTGTCTAAAAACAAATTTACTGCAAATAAATACCCCAAATGCACATTGCAATTACGCAGTGGGTGATTCAGGTTTGATTGCGCTCCTCCTAATCTGATGAAAACACTAAGAAATGTCATAGTTTTGCGGTGATGGAAACATCTCTCTCCCATATCCATTTGTCTGAGGGCAAATTACCCTGCCTGTAAGGCACAGAGGAAGCCATCCCTCAGAGAGAGAAAAATGAGAGAGGATGGATATGTCATTAGCACGAGCCCATATTCCTGGGAAAAGAATCAGTGTGCAGATGGATCATGGCAGGGAATGGTAGGACAGGAGGAGGAGCAGCTGTCAAAGGTCACACACACACACACCCATGTGCACATGCACATGGACACACAAACACACACACACTGTTCATACAAACATACACAAACACCTGGATATGTCCTCAAGTGTATGCATACAGGGCCTGGCAAATCCTACTGACCTTATTTCCATTGTCACAGTCACACCTGCACACAAACTCTCTCTCTCTCTCTCTCTCTCTCTCTCTCTCTCTCACACACACACACACACACAGAAAAACCTTACCGCACAGAAATACAGGTCACAGGTATAAGTGTGTCAGTATTTTCCTAACAAGAAAAAAGTATGTCACCAGGTAGGGCTCAATGAGTGAGCATATGTATCTCTCTAGGGACAATGTTGGGAGTGAGATGCTTTCCTCTTAACCGGTATCTGATGAATGAATCTGGATATAGAGAGAACAAGAGATACTAGGAGCATCTAATGAAAGGGAGGCTCTTTGCCAGAACAGAGTAAAAGATTATTGAAAAGGTAAAGGGAGCAATTAAATGGACATTTTCTCCTCTAAGAGTTCTATGCACTGAATTGGCCATGATGTAATAAAGCCAGTATAGTAGAGCGGGGAGGCCCAATTCTGTGTCCTTCAACACCAGAGCAAATCGGACAACATGGATGCTTAGCAAAAGAAGCTTCTGACTCCCACTTTTACATTTATTTATGACCATTTGGCAGACTCTATACAGTATATCTCTATATAAACCGACTCCCAACATCAAGACCACTGACTTACGTAAAACCTAAAAGAGGTCAGAACGTCTCTGAAAGTTTATGAACCAGACCAGCACTTTAACAGTTACCATCAAAAGAGAGTGCCTAGAATGTCATAAAATGAATGTGATGGTGGATGTGATGTTCACAGAAACATCATATATCATGGATTTCACTGTGAATAAATGCACTCTTTAAATAGGCCCAAACAGCTCAGAAGCCACACAAAAATCATCTTATGCATTGCTTAGCTCCTTGAGACAATACTAATATTACAATATTCCAATACTACACTGTCATGCAGCATTATTTTCAACCTTTTCAACCTTTCAACCTTTTCTAACCAGTTGGCACAGATTGGTCAATAGAATTTATATAGATTGTGTGGAAAGTAAAATAAAAGTGTATTGATTTAACCAACCACTAAAGATTTTAACTGGACTCGGGGTCCAAGGTCAAGTCTCCTCTTTCTCTCTGAAACTCACCTCGTAGGACCAGACGCACTGGGTGCCTCCGAAGCGGCGCACGCAGCGGCCCACCTCCACGTCCTCGTGGGTGGTGTACATCTCCCGCAGGCAGGTGCGGATGTGCGGCACCATCCGCCGCAGCACCTCCCGGCTGAAGATCATGCCGGGGCCGCCCATGCAGAAGTTCTCGCCGGGCTCCAGCGCCAGCTTACCCAGCTCCTCCATGGTGCCCAGGCCCGTCTGGCCCAGGTACAGGGGCTTGCTGCTGTTCAGCGACCTCAGGAAGGACTCCAGCTTCTCTCCTGCAACAGAAGAAAATGGGCCACTACAGTGAATGTCTCATTCATTGAGCCAGAGAGGCAAAGGTAATGGATAACCTACTTATTTACCCCTGCTTTAACATGACATGGTAATGTTCTTATGGTAATTACTTTACTAAACCTATAGAAATATAAACACAAACAAGCAGATAAACACAGACAAATCAACATACAAACAAGTACGGTACTTAACAAAAGCTTCTTTCCTGCAACAGAAGAGGGCGGTCACATGACCTTGTGTGAGATCACTGGTCACGGTTATCAACACAACTCATACACTGTGACACAAGTTTGGGTTCTATTTGGGATCACAGGTGTTTCCAAATGACAAAAACAAAGTCATGGTCCAAAGGAAAAAGTCTATTTTGTTGACTTGTTGCTGTTCAGCGATATACAAAATAAGTGTGGCTTTTCCTTTGGAGAAAGATAAATGACAACAGATTTTGCATGGTGTCAAGGATCACATTTAAAATATATTTCATCAGTTTCATGCCTACTCTAGATCTTTGACAGATATTTCAGAAGATAAACATGGCTGCATTTTGTGCGCCTTAGAACAGAACACTGAATATGCTCCAGTATGGTATCTAAGGATCAAAGACTACCTTCTAGACTGCTTCCTCTTTTCCAAACTGTGCTGAAGAGACTGCACTATGTGACTATGTATTATATTAGGGTGTCTAAATAATCAACCCTAATTAGTTCTGGACTAGATATACTAAATTTACATGAGGCTGATGAGGGCAACGGAGATCTCTGGCTTGAGAAGAGAAGGGGTTGTGGCAAGGGGAGACTCAACAACAAACTGTAACAAACGGTAACAGCCTTGCTTACCAAGTTTAACCAGACTGTTTTTCCCATCAGTGCGCCGTAACTTCAGTTTACACTGAATAATGCTGAAAAATTTGCATACCCCCAGTGAAATTCTCTCGAAGGCTGCTCTGTTGCTGATTTGGTTTCTAATGGTAAATAGGCCTGGTTGCTGATTGGCTGCTGTGTTGTGGGAAATCCCCTACCTACAGCACTAGGAATTAAACATCTCTCACATGTATATTTGAAATATCTTTTTTAAAAAGCTTTTTTTCCCTTTTAGATTGACTGTTTTAAATATCTTTCATTTGGTTTAAACGTGAGCATTATAGCGGTGTGAATGTCTGTGATCCGTGCTGATCTGCTTGAATGCTTTTATAATCTTTCATACAGTGACCTCATAATACCGTCTGATAGACTGTATTTTCCTAGCTTATGCAGAATCAAGAACATGGTTTATCACGCTCAACTACTTAAATATGTAATGCTTTTTCAGTGCAGATGATAACTATGCCATACCCTAGATTAGATAATATTCGTGTACAAATATTGAGAATCAATGAGAAAACACGTTCATCCAGCCATTCACTTTTCCAGTCCAGTGAGAGTGTACACTATTCAGTTAAAATACCTCAACATTGCACAGTGGAATTTGAGGACAGCAGCTTTCATAGCAATGCTGGGGCTGAAATATTGAATTAACCTCATAATGAATGCTCACTGGCCGCCTGAAATAAAACTGATTCAGTGCCAAGTCAATAGCAGGAATAGCTGACAGATAGAGGACATGTTTGAAAAACCTCCTAGAATAAGGACAGTGAGATAGCAATCAAAATGCTGCATGAGAGGAAAAACACAGAGACAAATACCTTGGCTTTTCAGTCTGCTTTAGGTTATATTCAAATAATGGCCATCCACTCTCTATAATGTTCCATTTGGTGTATGGCAAGAATATCGAATTTCAGAATAATCTGCATTGCATTTTATCAGAGGTTGCATTTGTCTAGAATATTTATGGGCAAGGCATCTGTGAAATTTGAACTTGGTGTAGGCCTACTTAGAATGTATATGAGATGCAGGTTGATCTGCATAGTGGCTGCTTTGGCACATGGGTGATTTAAAAGGGATGACACTGCACCAACCAATCAAACTGGCTATCTGCATTGGTAATTTCTCTGTAGCTGCAGGGACAGCCAGCTTTACCAAGTAACAAAAATCAAAGGCATGGGTAATGTAATGATCGTTTTGTAAACTGGATTGGCCAAAGACAGCTGACCAGAGGAATCCATTCATTGACTTCAAAACTTTAACACTGAGTAGGTACTGAAGAGTGTTTCTGCTCTGTGAAAATGGCTAATGGAGCCCGGGCCTGTTTATTGACTTTGGAGATGACAACAAACAGCACGTGTTTAGAATGTATTCGTTGTCTGGTGGGCCTGTGATCTCTAGCTTTTGGTAGGCTATTCCATTGCCGCTCTAATATCTGGAGACCTCGCAATTTATGAACATCACTTGACTATACTGCAGCCAAGTCTCCCAACAAATGACCTGTCTGGCCCCAGGACCCAAATTACAGAAAGAATACCCCATTCATCAACAAGTATTCACCTCGGATGTAGACATCGTCATCTGCTCTCATGAACCACTCGTATTTATCCAAGTAATGGTCGTGCATGTATTTAAGCATCATAAAAGATTTCTTTTGAGGAGGGTATGAGTCGTCCACTCCGGCCAACGACACCACTGGGAGGGGACTTGGCAGCGGCACCACGTCCGAGCCTTCACTGGAGAAAAACTCCACCTTCCCCGGGATGGAACGAGTCCACGTCCTATGCGCGGCAACGGCTCGTGAATCAAGGTACTTTTTGGCAGTCATGACACCCACGTAGAGGAAATGCTTAGGTTTGGCTATAGGTCCGCCGCCATCCCCGCTTCCATTGCCTGTCCGGTAGACACTTTCCTCCTCCTCCTCACTTCCTTCTTGGCTAGATAAAGGACTCTCCGGATCTTTGCGCCACGCATTGCTCGTTGCGGTGCTGCCGTGCACTTCTGGAACTTTGGCGATATTCACAGAATTGCTATAGTACGAACACATGGAGGACCGCCGCTTCTTGCCACTGATTTCCATCACCCTGGGGACAATCAGCCAAGAAGCAGCTGTAAATCCAAGAACTATCCCAACAATTACGCTCATCCAAGGTCTCCTGGACCTGACAGCCATGGTAGAAACAGTACAGTAGATTGCCGACAGTTTGAGAAAAGGTTGAACGATGCAGAGTTCCTCAGATACGTAAGGATATGCAGCTGTAATCCGTCGAAAGAGTGTCATACATGATTATCACATCAACAAAGTGCACTGCCAAATCAAGGAGTGATACCTGAGGGTACAGCAGTTCTTCTTTCTAAATGTATGTACAACATTCCTGAAAGGCAATACTTAAATGCAGGGTCAAGAGACGGATGAACGCATTGGCGCTATTTTAAAAATATATTTCAACTTTTCTGGAGCGTTAGTTTCTTTTTTGGCAAGAACCCTTTTTAGTTGCAGTGTCCAGCGCGACGGAAGAAGTTACTGCACTGTTCGTCTGGAAGGTAACACTGTAGCCAGTAGTCCTCGTTACATTCCGGGACAAACATAGTTCCTTTGAAAATTAGGCAATAAAAGGTTCGTGTATCCTATCCGAAGACATAGCGACCCTTCTGAGTCTTCTCCGCTTCCCAGCTCGCAGTGTTATAATGACATTAGAACAGTTTGTAGACTTCATACCATTCAGTAGGTAGAGCTAGCTTGCCATCAAGCTATAACATCCTCCACAGACTCGCCATTTTGTTTACAAATTGACGCCTGACTAAATAACTTTTCATCTTCCTAATCTCTCCGCTTCACTTTTTCTCCGCTGTGGCGAAAGCCTGGCAGTGGTGTCACTACACATATTCACGGTGTCAGAAGTAACGGGAAAAAGCAAAGGCTTCTCCTGCCTAGCAGGCTGAGGGCGGAGCGATGCATGCTGACTGTTCCCCTTCCCATGCAGGCTGACGTCTTGAGGGAGAGCTATGAGAGCGCGGTGAGAGCCCAGGCTACATCACCACGGCTGCCTCGGTGAATAAGAAGTAGGAGCCTCACTGAAGGTCCACCAGCAGCACACGTGAACCTACAATAGGGCCAGTCAATGTGTGCATACCAGAGTGTGCCCAGTGCCCACACATAGGCTCCATACACTGACTTTACTTTTACTTAGAGGTATTTTAAGCTGCCTGAGATATTTACATACATACAATTTGGTAACACCAGCCCGAGCAAATGCCATAAATGTAGAGCTTGTAGGCTAATGATCTCTGCAGTTGCAAAGATTTTTTAGCATATCAGTACTGTATGGTCATTTTTAAATCCAACTAATGGAAAACCTACTTATTTACCCCTGCTCTAAAATTACATGGCAATGTTCTCATGACAATAAGGTTACTAAAACAAATCAACATACAAACGAGTACTCAACAAAAGTTTTTTTTTTTGCAATGGGTTCCAAGTTGAGGTTTTTGAATGTGTGTATTGTGCTGCATTTCCCCCTAGTGGTGCAGACACTGTAGAGCACATTTATACAGGCACATTTACATAAAAATGTCATTATTCTTCTCTCAAAAACATGTTTGGCTGCCAGGTTACCTGCAAGGTAAAATAATTCTCTTGCCTCATAAGCTTGGGGTTGGGTGATTGCCTGAAAATGAACATTTCCAGTGACATCTAGGGGAAATATATTAAAGGGCATCACTCATATGTCAGCTTGAGGTAGAGGTCACACCATCCAATAACAGACCTTGTCCACCCCCTTCACTAAGCTGGCTGAGTGATGGCACTCAATCTAAGCCTGTCATGATTTAAGATCTTCCATATTCAGGACATCAGGGGACTCTTCACAGTTATTGTGGTGCCCAGCGTCAATTCTCAAAACTTGAGATAAAGTGTCACTACATCTGCAACAATAATGTATGATCATTTCTCCTTGAGATCTGTAATAATTACATAATCATAATTTATTTTTGATAATGAATTCCGCATGGGAGATAACAAATGCATCAGGGAGCAGTGTGATTATTGCTTACAGGATTAACTGACGTGTCTTCTTTCATATTGCACATTATCGTCTGCTCGTTTGCTCATGCTGGACATGTTGATTCCATCAATACCCATACTCTGATAAAGCATTCAAATTAAACCAGGAAATTAGTTGTTTGTCTGCTATTGAAAGAACCACAATGAATTCATGTTGTTGGTGGAGGAGAAATCTCCTTTGACAAAGCTAAGACCTTGATTGCTTCTCTTGATTCGATTGAAGTTGGCAAGGTTGCGTAATCAATCATAGCTTTGTGTGAGACACTGACAGCGAGATGATAATGACCTTGTACAGTGACAGGATATTCAGTGGTGAATGCTTTGAAAATGTGCCCTCTTTTTTAAACAGACACAAAGCTGGGTATAAAGCTTATCAACCCCCAAAGTGTCATCCATTGTTTCTCTCACAAAAAAATATAGCATTGCATAATAAGCTACATTCTTTGTGCAATTTAGAGCAATGTATTATCATAACTTGAAGCGCATGGCATTGCAACTTATCAAAGCCTTTTAAACTTTTCGGCATCTTCTTTAAGCTTCAGTGGATGTCATTCAAATAACCAAGGAAATGCTTTTGCATTTTTTGCAGTTTCCTGACTGCCTGGGGGTCGTCTTGATTCCACAGATGAGGAATGAAGTACTGTGCAACACAGATTAAATTAAATATATTTATTCAATAAGATATTAGTACATCAGACGTTCCTGGAGCAACTCGGGGATATGTGCCTTGTTCAAGTGCACAAAGGTGGAAGCAGGGAATTTTCTGGCAACTGCATGCTAGCCCAGCTCTTTAACCACTACGCCAGTGTTTTTCAACCACTGTGCCGGGGCACACTAGTGTGCCGTGAGAGATCATCAGGTGTGCCGCAGAAAATTACCCAAATGTCACTCACTGGTCCAGAAAAGCAACTGTTGCATCAAAGAATTTATAACCACATGCTCTCATTGATTGTATGATTGCACTATTTGTGGTATGCAGGCATTGTACAACGGGGCCCCCATATCCAGTATTCACAGAATCATCACATATCCAGTTCATAACAACAATTAAATTAGATATAGTCACCTACAAATGAAACAGAGGGCACAAATTTTAGGCTATGGTATGTTTATTTTTTCTTCACACAGGATGTGAGTGACAGGACATTTTAAGTGTCAAAAGTGTGCCGTGGCACAAAAACACTGCACTAGGCTACCACCGCCCCTGTAAAGACTGGCTCAGCATTTTAGATCTACAGTAAGTGAAACTAAATGTCCTCTATAACCTGTGGCCTGGAGGAAGGTTTAGTGTGGCAAACCTGCCATCGCATAGAAAGAACCTGCTTAGTTTCTGCTCTGTTGCTGTGTCAGTAGCAGGGAGCAGGAGGCATATCAGTAACAGGCAGGTTTAATGTGTATGTTCTTTGGGCAGAGTTAAGGCGTGTCCTTCATTAAAAAAACGAATTTATTGTACTTCAACTGTAGCTCACAAAAGCTCCTTAGTGCGTGAGGATAAAATGACTCAAGTTGAACATTTTGTTCATAAGAGAAACAGGCTTGTGTGGCTTTATGCCTATACCCAAATACATGTTGTCATAGGGGTTCCTGGATCTAATTATTTTGGAGCTGATACTAATAATCCTTTTGCAATAAAGTTATTTCAAATGTAATTTCGGCAGATACCATATGAAACACAGAACCAAGTAGAATAGACGAAAGCAGAATGACTTCATTGCAGGGAATGGTAGATGAATAGAAAGAATATAGGTAAAGGCCACTTATATTTTAAATCTGGAGAGTGTGAAATATAACAGGTGAAAATCGAATTGGCGAAAAGAAAAGATTGTAGAAGCACAAGAAGAGAAGATAGCAGAAACAAATGAGGTAAAATGTGTATAGAGACTAACAATGAAAGAAGAGATTATCCTAATAATTACAGCACAGGACTTAAAATGAGACAGCAGCGAGGAAAGGCAAAGACAGATGCCTGAGCAGCCGAGCCGAGAGAGGAAAAGTTTAAAATGTATTAAATTGCTACTGGAGTTGGAGAGAGAAGGGCTAAAATGGAACCCAAAAAACAAAAGCCTTATTGAAGCAAGATGGAAAAAAGAGAAGAGAATAGATGATAGCTGCAAGTGGGAGATAGGAGGAGGAGTAAACACGAGAGGAGAAAATGGCAGAGGGGGGAAAAAAGAGAGAGAGAGGGCAGAAGAAAAACCGGAGGAGGAAGAAATAGGAAACAGGCTGACGGGAAGAGTTAATGATAGAACCGCAGACACATCACACGGGGCACAATTACTCAAAGACAGAGCTAGAAAGATGAGGGCAGCGTTATAATTGAAAGGGGATGAGCTAAAGAGCAGGCAGGGAGGAGAGTGTAAGAAGAGAAGAGTAAAGGCCAGTGGAAATGGGCAAATGCCTGAGCTGAGCTGTGAAGGACAGAAGATAGAAAAAAGACTAAGGAGGAGAGAGGAGATTATTGGGTTCAACGATAGATAGATAGATAGATAGATAGGCTCTAAATCTGTGGCAGAAAAACTGTGGTGGTCTGCGCATCTCTACATCTGTCATACAAAGTATGAAAATACATCTGCAGATTTGAATTTGATGTATTATGTTAAACAGACATGAGTTTCTTTATCAATTGTGTAATTCATTTTTCTGTTTCAGAGAAATCTTAGGTATTCTGGCCATGGCTCTCCAATTACCACTGCACTAAATATAAATAATAATAATAAAAAAAAAAACGAAGAAGCAAACCATGAATTTGTGAGGTAAAACTCACTGGACCTGACTCTGTGGCCTTAAGAAGAAAGAGGAACCAGACTCCTCTCACCAGTCTTTGGTTTCCATGGTGCCTGTTTTCATAAGCTAATGGTAACCATAAGCTAACAGTCTTTGTCAATTAGAAAGCGCTCACAGTTTTCATAGAATGATTGACTTGTCATGCAGTATTAGCAATCCAGAAATACATATGTAAAACTTGTCAATTAGGATTAAAAATATGACCACAGTAAATATAGTGAGAACAATAAACTATACAAACTGATATAAATATAAATCAATCTTTATTTCGTGACACGACAATTGGCACTGTGATGACGACAATTATGACACACACAGACACAAAAACAGAGGTTAATACTTTGCAGATCTTTTTCCTTGTGAGTTCAGCCTGTTTCTTCCTCAAAAGGGAGTCATACCCCGGGGTGTAAAGCTCTTCTAGCCAAAAATTGAGCTCTCCCGGGTCCTCCTACAACACATTGAAATTAATTATGGATGCTGTCGCCTCACAAGGCAGTTGCCTCGTCCTTGTTAGACCAGCTAAAACTCCATCAACAATTCATCTGAATGATTTTTAAGACATAGAAAGACTTTAACATTCAAACACTCAAAACAGATAAAAAAAACATATGATGTTCAAGGTCAATCTTCAAACTACAGTGTTTGTTTTGCATAAAAATATATTTGTTGTTTATTTTGTCACATTAAGCTGCTTCACTTTTTAATGATGTCTCTTTGGATTTTAGAGAGCAAAAACAACCCCTCTTCTTTGCTTCATCATAGCTAATGCTGTTTCTTGATCACTACAGAATGTGTGAAGTCAGCAATGCTCAGAGGTTCTGTCCAGGGAAATGACTAGTTCAATATGGCATCGCCACTCAAGCATAGATGGACTTTTACTTTTTAATTAATCCTGTGTGATCATTTGCATCGAATTCAAGAGTGAGGGCTCAGTTTTTTTGATTGCTGACTTTGAACTGTTGTGTTGTGGGATACGGTAGCTCTTTGATATTCTAATCTGATCTCAGCTATCTGGTGTTACAGCCACTGACATTTAGAGGGAATCAAATAACACCAACATTGCGGATCACTCATATCAGTTGCCCTTAAAGGTCTCGCTGAGTCACCATCCAATGGTGTTTTGTGTTTTGTTGAGGTAAGGTGAAGATATAGTTTTAATGTGTATCTACTGAACCAAGGAGTTGAAATTTACTACATATATATCATGGAACAAGCTCAAACAAGCTCAGGGAAATATGTGTTCCTGATTGGATGGTGCAGTATGTATCTAATTGTATACTGTATCTGTGCTTAGGCACACCTTCCATGACCACTGTTCTGTACCAAACCATCTATATAACAATAATCAAGAACCAAAAATTCAGTGGCTCAGTTGAGGACAGTGCTGTCATTGCAGATTACTGGCCACGTATGCAGTGCACTCAATTCAATACAATTCGTCTAATTTCATCTTGAACTGATCTCTAGGGAGGACATCTAATCAGTACTTCTCATAAACAAGATTCATAATAGGAGGTCAGATCATTTCAGTGATTAAGATCCTATTTGATTGGGCTTTATCTCCCTCATACTACAAGGCCTAAATTTAGCTCACTGTCAGCCTACTGTACATCAGTGATGCTTGATAATAGATTGTGCTGATCCTCTCGTTTACTGATAGGAAAATATAATCATTACCGCAACTCTTTTTTTCAGTGGCGAGGCTTTGATAAACTCCACTGAGACAGTCCCGTGCTGTGTTATTATCATGATATTTCAGAGAAGAGAGCATATTAGAGCATAGCTACCTTTGAATAGTCTCCTAAATTTCCATGTATGGTTTGCCTGTCGTACTCCTGAATGGTCCAGGAGGGCTTCGACTTTGGGTTGTCTTCAATGCCGATGATCATGTCTGAGTATAGGGGGTTTGTCTTGATCTTTGGCGTCATGGTGATTGCCGTGACGTGCTTGCGGAGGACCGAGTCCATCAACACAGGACTGCCCTCCGGTGATGACCTCTGCACACTCAGATTTCTTCTTTCCATCTAAAAAAAGAGGGGGAAAAAGCTCCAAATTAAGCAAAACAGATAATTTTGGTCAACGACAATATAATAAGGGGGGGTGGGGGGGTGGTACATGTCTAAGTGCCCATGGGGACCCTAGTTCGATTCCAACTCGTGGTCATTTCCCATTTCTACCCCCATCTCTGCCCCAACTGTTCTATCTGCATAAAGCCAAAAAGCCCTTAATATATACAAAAAAGACATTATAGTAAAAAACGGATACTGGACTGAAACCCACAATGGAAAGTAAGCTAATTGTCTCATCAAATGGGTATTTTGGCTACAGTGGCTGCTGTATTAATTTTCTTTCCAAGAGACTTGGTGGAGTAATTATTCAGAGTGCCTTTAAGAATGATCAAATAAATAAAAGGTAGCTAAAAGAGAGAGAGAGAGTGTGTACAGTACAGTGTGTACTGTATGTGAGAGAGAGACTAAATTGTATATCTGAATGTGTGGGAAGTATGACATAATTGCTGGCAGGCCTTTGCATTGAAGTTCATACATTAACAGACCGAGGCTTTTTTATGGTTTATTTACTTTCCCTTTGATAGAGTTACAGTATACACAAACAATGCTGTTTACAGAAGAGAGCATTTCAAAGTTATTGAAGAGGTAAACACAAGCTCCACTGACGTTTAATTCAGCAATCTCTTTGGATAGTAAGGCACTAAAAGTAAACTCCAATTCAATGTTTGAAAAACATATCATGCATCATGTTGTCCACTAGTTGGGTTTATAAGAAAGCATTCCATTATCCATATACTATGCAGTTGTAGTGTTTCACTGAACTATCTTATGGATAATAACCTGTGCAGTGAACTGTACTTTACCTCTGAGTAGACTCTGTTTTGCCACTGCTGACCGGTCAGCACCGCGTTGATCTGGAACATTCCATGAGTCACGGGCAACATCCCCACGTCCAGCTGCAAGAACTTCCCTGGGTGGTTGTTATTGGGGAGAGCCGAGATGTCCATGTTGTTCATCCAGGGTAGCCCCAACAGAGCGCTCCTGCTCTAGCTCTGCCTGTGTGTGTGTGTGTGTGCGCATGCACATGTGTGTGTTGTGTGTGTGTGAGTGCATGCGTGTGTGACTCAGCCATAACCCACAGTGGAAGTAATAATTGATGAGGAGGTAGATGTCTCGCGCAGGTGTAGGTAATTCTATCTGACTCTAGTGGCCTTGTTAGAGCAACAGACAGTGCCAACAAGGGCATAGAGACATCTACACCCTTCCACATACTTTTATTACACAACACAACTACGCTGCATCATCTCAAACCTCTCAGGCAAAGATGAGTGGTGATTAAAAGTATGATCCAGTAATAAGAGGCAATTTATTACTGTAAGGCTAAATTAAGTCAAATGACTGATACCTCAGAGAAAGACAGTCATAATAAACAATTAAATCCCAGTGCATTGAATAAATCACATTTTAGGAGCAAACTCTCTATTGCCTCTATTGCAAAACTTTCTGTTGTCAAAAGTCAATAGTTTAATACGATAAATGTATAGGGTTATAAGGAGTTAGTTATCAACTCTCATTTTGTTTCTTTGATTTCAGTATTGAGGGCAACTTGTTGACAGTATAATGAGTATAAATAGAGGAATTTAGTTCCAAATGTTTTTGTTGTTGCTCTGTTCTGCTTGTGTTACACACACCAAGACCCCTGGCAGTTGGGTTAGCCCCTTGAGCCGTGGATCTGCCCAAGGTTTCTTCCTTGGTAAGGGAGTTTTTCCTTGCCCCTGTTGCTCTTTGGTGCTCCTTGTTGGTGCCCCCCCAATTCCAATCCTCCCTCACCTTTCTTATGTAGCCCTTGCCACTTAATCTACTAAACCCCTCTTCTACTGCACTTTTACCCCCCACTTTGCACAAATAGGCTGACACCAGACATAATTTCACTGCATTTCTTACTTCCAGTAACTATATGCATGTGACAATAAACTTCCTTGTATCCTTGTATCCTTGTTCTGTTTTGTGAACAACATTAAGGCGTTTGTTGAAGGGCATATTATATATTTATGTGCGTGCAGTGTTGAACAACTGTTTTTGATGTGGTAACTGTCGAGGTGGTATGCAAAAAAGAACATGAACACCACATTACAAAAACAAAGACGGACCCAAGAGGGAATGTGATAAATAATGCAGGCTAGTGTTAATGTTGAAACTATGACGGAATTAAACAGGTTTTGCTTAACAATAGCGTTACAAGAGGGTTGTGATGTTAATTAGCCTTAAGGGATATCATTGTTGTACACAGATGAAATGTGTCTTCAGTTTACTCCACAAAAAGCAAATGCTACCAGTATCTCTTAAACAGAGGTCAGTTGAAACTCCTTTTTAATGAAAAAAAAAAACAACAGCATGTGACTCATACATAACTCACAGACAGACAACATTGTGGCAATATCTTATATATATAATATGTATTGTGTGAGGCATTGCTTCGTACATTTAGTTATGAGAAACCACGGTCCTCAGTTGTGGCAAGCTTGAACAGCAGAGAATAAATTTCAATGCAACGTTCTTGTTCTTTTTTGAAAGCACAGATCCAATATTTCTAATTGAGCATCTGATGCGGAGAATATTGAGCAACAATAAAACGCTGTAGACTTGGCAGAACTGATGGCACTGAAAAGCCTCCATCAGACCTAAAGCAAATCAGTGTTAACATGTACAGTGTTCTTCCCCCCCTCAAAAAAATAAAAAATTCTCCATTTTTCTTTTTCCTCTTCAAGTACAGGGTGACAATTGACATTTTTGAAATGACAGATACACATTTGCATGTCAAGTGAACTCTATTGTTTCATGTGCAGCAGAACAAAAATGCCAACCCAGTAAAAAAAAAGAAAGAAAGAAGCAGCTTGTAGCTTGTATAACACCGCTGTACTGTAAAATAATAATAAAAATACAAAAATACAGACAGTCAATGGGCAATGTGGCCTCCAACAGTACTACTAGAGGACACACATACAAAACATGGCCGAGAAAAATCAATTACAGTACACTTTCTCTGCACCAGCCTGTCATAATGCCTGCAAAACTCAGTCATAAATTACAGTTATCATGTGACACTACTAAGGAGCATCACAGCAGATTTTCATTATATGATATATTCATTATTCAACATACAGTACATATAAAAAACTTTTGTGTATATATAGCACCGTGTTGTATTGAATGGTAGTATGACTGACCATGAGAACTTTATTATGTAAAGCTGTACAGTAATAATATGAAATGGAGCATTGTGGGGGGGACAGAAAAAAGGCCAAGATAGACAATAGCATTTGTATAGAGGGTGAAGGTACCTGGAAATCTCAATCTTGATTCTACACAGCACATTAGGAAAGAGAGCTAAAAAACTGAAACCCCTCTGAAGATGAACCTGATGGCCACAGACAAAATTGGATCATTTTTCACTCCTAACCACTGAGCTTACCCAAATGTGGTGGGGTAAAATCTTTTCATATGCCAGTTACCCTTTCTGGGAAGAAATGGGATGCAGTTGGCCTTTGGAAAAGGCCCATTTGGGTGCAAGTTAGGAAAAGATAGCACGGAAACAAGAGCAAGGTACATTTCAATGTTTATTCTAGAGGAATTGAGATAAACTGAGTTGAATGTTAAGCATCTAAATATATTTTATATATATATATATATTTTTAATTTATAGTCAAAATTGATTTTGAACAATAAATTGTCAGATTTATTTCAGCTGGCACAGAAAGTTTTTTGTTTGGCGTTCAACGTGTTTTGCTTTATATATCTAATGAATGTGATGTGTGGTTGATTTTCTAATGCAAATGCTTTTATTATAATTAGAAAAAATCAATGTTGTTTATTTAAACTAATGGTAATTTTTTGTCAGTATAATCATGTACAATCAAACTTCTGAAGCATGTGCAGATGTTGGCTACATGTATACGTGAAACTAAATGAGGCAATTTCATTTCAAATGTCGATCTCAAAACCAGTGGTGAAAGTGCCAACATGTTGTTTTCAAATGATCAGTTTACACTGTACATTTGTTTTCAGATCATTATGTTGCCATGGGGAGCTGTTTGTAAAACACTGTACATTGTTCTATCCTCCACAGATTTTGCACATTTAATATTCTTTCATAAATACTATGCTTGGCAGATTTGCAGCAATTTTCCTAAACATGTACTGTATGAAAAAAGTTACAGTTTAAAATTGTAGTGCATTTCTTTTACATTTGGCAATATTACATGTGCAAAAACTGTGCTGGATAAAATAATGTGCAATGTTTTACAAACTGCATCCCATATATTACAGTGATTATAGACATTGTGTGATAGCACCTAGCAGAAACTGAGGACTAAAAGTTCTTCTCCTTAAGCCCTTTTCACTGACAAAGTAGCACTATTTTTGGTTCCTGTTGTTAGCAAGGCTGTTGAATTAACCACATTGCAATTTAAAATGATGCATGGCAACCAACGAGGCATGAAATGAGAGATAATTGTTTGAAAAATAATGTGCGTGTTAGAAATCAAACTTGTGTGAAATGGTTGAAATGCCCCATTTGATAGATAACTCAGGGAAATTTAAAACTTTACAGAGCTGAATTACACATTGATAATAGTGGTTTGTCATGCCACGGAAGAGTCGGATTATTGAGCGATATTATCAGTTAAGGCTGAATTAAGCCCCTTCGATGGCATGGCTTTGCACTGAGAGAGGGCGTTTGTGTTTGATTAAATTTAATCAGTCTATATTGATTCAGAATATGACCTATCATTTCCATTAAATTCTTCCAGTCGATGTGACATAATTAAATGCAAATATGGCAAAGTTTGCCAGGCTGTCCTTTGAATCACAATATCAAACCCTCAAAGAACTGGCACCTTTAGATTATTTCCATCAAATGCAATGCTATAAAGTATACATATACTGTATGGATGACAAAAATATATGCAAAAAAGAAAAACAAATAAACAAAAACACAAACGTTAGCACCAATTCAGTATTCTGAAACTAAAACATAACAAACTTTACAGTATACATGATTACTAGTGAACCAATGGATTGTCGTGATCCAAACAAGTAACACAGATGTTCAGCTATTTGTCTTGATGTGCTCGCTACTGGTATCACCTGCTTACCCATATGCATAGCTAAAGAACCAAGCTTTCTTTTGTATAAAATATATACATAAATAACAGTGCTTTTTACCTGTGGTGTGGTTCGTATCAGGTGAGTTCTGTGTGATGCGTCATTGAGAAGTGCATCTGTCATAAATAAGGGAGGAGGAGGGTGAGATGACCCTAGTGCTTGGCATTTGGTCTCAGGAGAAGTCAGATCCAGTGGCTGAGTATAGCTTACAATGTATTTTTCATGTGTATTTACTGCCATCAATCAGTGGTGGATTAGTTATATGTAATAAACAATGGCATTCCTTTGGTAGAATAATTGGTTTCCTAAAGGAAATTTATGTTGGCACTTTCGCCGAAAACCCAATTTGTTTGTGAGTAGGCCTGTGTTTTTCTAACCCATAAGACTGTGTGACGTCCTTCTACAGAAGGAACACTGGCACTGGTGTCCTGCACCTATGCACAAAACAAACAGGCAGACTTGCTTACAATGGTACACAGTCAGAACGGCGTTATCATAAAATGATGTCACTCACTCATCTCAGCCAATCAGAACTTTATATGACATAACTTCATTGCTATATTGGGGTTATCAGAAAGCATCCTTTGTACAACACATTGTACATTGTGACATAGTCACAAAGACTATCTAGCTGTTTGGACAAGTGTACATGGACTGGATTTTTACTTTGAGAGGAAACATTCAACACTACTGAAATACTTCCATGATAAATAATATGAGCTTACATTAGACACGAGTGGTACTGACCCTAAAGGCAGTGCATACACTCTTTGAATGAAGATCGCAAACAACATAGTAACTAAATGCCAAGCGCTAGTCCAAAAGGCTAGATGTGTTTTCATCCCCACACTCCCAGAACAACAGGCTCATTTGGCTTGTGCCGATCGCAAAACCCTTACAGGTCCAATTTTACGTTCAACTTACACTGTCGCAACTCTTAAGGTTGCTGGAGCTCTAAGAGTTTCCTGACAAGACAAGTTGTTCAATATCTCTTAACTATTGCAGCTGATACCCAAAACAAGGGCCTCCATCCTTCAACAATCAGCTGTTCACCAGATGGTTCTAGCCAGAACCAACCAGGGTTCCTTTAAAGGGGACAAGCGGAGAACCTTTCTGTCTGAGGGTGTGGAGGGGAGATGGGTTGGGGACTGCGGGAAGTAGGGGGAGTGCAGGTCAACTCTTCTGCTGCATTTTCTGTGCGTAAAAGTCCCGGCACGTCTCGCAGCAGCGCTGGTACCAACGCATGTCCGTGCAGAGGTTTTTCTCCCGGATGACCTTGCAGTACACCGGCCACTGGTCCCGCAGGCACTTAAACGTCAGGGCAGCTGAGAACACGGCACACAGAAAGGAAGAATTACTTCATGTTATAGTAACAGAAAATAATGTTAACAGAGTCATGGTGTATGGTAACAACTGTATTGCATTAGGTACTAGCTTACATAGCAAAATCCTTACAGTATCAAATGGCATGGTATTGCATTCTGAGGATTTTCAGATATAATTTGTACAATTGGTTTTATTATGTTCTGCTGTGGCAACAAGCATCTTTGCACTTGCGGGAAAGTAAAAATGATAGTTCATGTTTTCTAAAAAATTATATTAAAACATATTTTTCTTATTTCTGCAATTGCAACCATGATAGTTTGTGCAACAGAATGCATTGAAAAGACACGTACAAAGAATTTGTATCTGACAAAAACAATTACATTTTAAAATCTCCCTCAAACTTCCATACACACACACAATGTTTTTCCATCTATTTGAACCACAAATAACTGTGTAACAATGTATTCACCAATAGATGGCAGTCTTGAGTAAGACTTACTGTGCTCACGCCATGCCAGAAACAATCAGAGTCTCCACAGAAGGTCAAACAGTAACAGTCAAAGAAGGGAAAGAATAATCCTCCTTTAAAGCCAATATAAAACCACTAAATTACATTTATACCGATAGCAAGGTAAAAAACATGCATACAGGATACTGTTTGTCAATGCTACCGTCTCCCCACAAAATCCCCTGTGGTTGTAGACAGCAAGACTGCACAGGCTGTGCAGATTCATGGACGGGGGAAAGGCAGGATTTACAGTGGGGGGGGGGGGGGGGTAAAATTACAGAGTGTATGAATGCAAATCCACTCACACCAGTGATGAGACCGGGGCCACAGTCCCAGAACCCCCCACATTCATCAAGCAGCGGGCCCAAGGCAGAAGCCTCCGGGCCCAGCCACAGCTGACAGGAAGAGTCGAGGACAGCTGACTTTCATCTCACGCCTGCTGGATGAGGTGGAACCATCCGCCAACCCCCCCTACCACACACCCCTTCCCCAAACCACACACACAAACACACACACACACACACACACACACACACACACCCACACACACAAATCTCCCTTATCCAAACAACATTATATTATCTTTATATTGCGTTCCATCTGCGCGCGCTAGAAGGCTTTGAAGGAACTTGTCATCAGTGTCCCAACGGCGCGTTGACATACTTATTGAGGTGAGCGCGCCCGCAAACGAAACAAGGGAGTTGTAAACATCGGCAGGGGCCAACACGGTCCCCGGACCACCAAGAGTTCAAAACCAGGGAAGGGGGAGGAGGAAGAGGAGGGGAGATTTTAACAGAATGTGGCACGTGCCGACGGCATTTTTGGGCATTGCGGGTGGCACTCATCTTTCAGTATGTCATACAAGAGAAATGCCAACTGCTCAATTCAAGCTCAACTATGTGGCTGTTGCTAGATAATGGTCACACAATCTGCTATTCTATATGGAATTTTGCTTAATGTCTTGGAATATCGTGGGGGTGAAAAAAAATCTTCTTGGACCAGACTCTCTAAAAGGCTGCTGAAATCCTTTCCAAACACACCTAGAGTACTGATCAACAGGAAAAAATGTAATCTATCATAACTTTTTTTTATTTGAGTTCTGCAAAGTATGACGTTCCAACAGTCCTAGTTGTGTTCTACAGCAACACATTATTGGTCTCAAGAAGGCTCAAATGTCCATGTTCTGCCGTATTGCTGCATTGGTGTTTATGAAGGTGTCACACAAAGCACACATGCAGTGCGGTGATTATGTGGGGCCACACTAGATTCAGAGTAAGGGGTTAGCCTGGGCTGGGCTATGCGCGCGCACTAAGGTCACATTGGCAATTACAACTCTGACAAAAGACAGGTGCCCCACTGCAAGGGGAGTTATAAACACCTGCAGGTGCTGGCAGCCAACGCACCAAACAGAGATAAACATTTTAATGGGATTTGGCACGAGCACAGTACCGTTCTGTGCCATGGAAACCACTGGAATATGTTGTTTAATAATAAAAAAGGAAAAACAGGGTTCTGACCAATATTGCTAGACAGATCAAATCCAAAAGAGATCTTTAAGGTGATGTGTAGCAAACCTTTGGAAATCAGACATTAAGCACTTAAAATTGCACATTGGTACAACACGATGGCACGTGTTGGTTTCTCCAAACCCTATATGACCTGGCAAGGGAGGGAGTAGTGCATCCTGGGTAAATATGCGCGACACACACTTTCCAGATGCAGAGGAGGAGAAGCTGGATTGGGAGAAGGGGGAGGGGGGCGGAAGGGCAGTAGCGGGGTGGGGATATGTGTGTGTGTGTGTGTGTGTGTGGGGGGGGGTAAACTAGAGCCAGCTGTGGCGAGTCCCTCGACGCGAGCTGCCCCTCATTTTTTTTTCTTTTTTTTTTGGTGGGCCCGGGGGGAACCCCCTCGCTCCTCGCCAGGGTAGTGCGGCCGAGTGCAGCTGCATCTTGCCCGAGAGACGACGACGTGGACGCGAGCCACGGGGCCGCGGCTATAAACACGGTGCCATAACGGACAACTCTCGCTAGCCCTCCCAGCTGCTGCTATCCCCCCCCAACTAACCCCACCTCCTCTCCTCGCCCTGATGATAAATGATAACCGCCTTCCCAGAAGGCTTAACGTTCGCCTGAGCTTGTCTAAAATCATTGTTCTCTAAACACTGAGACGAGAGCTGCCATAGTGGCCCCTGCTAGTGGAAACGTGTGTGCTGTGGACACAGGAATAGCATCACACAACGGCAGCCAAAACAGCAGCAGCTCAGTGGGCATAGAACTGACAAGAGCCATACCTAAGATCAAAGGGCATTTGCTTACTATGGAATAGTCTTGAGTAATGCATGTCTTATGTTAACTGTGTGAGCACAATGCGTAGGATGGCTATAATGCAGCGACTGATTTCCATTGCCTCAGACAAGCTCAATGGATCACAGAGCAATGGGTTTCATGGATAACAAATATGATTTGTTACCAGGTATCTGTGCGGGGCCCTGCCCTGGAAAAATGAGTATGTGGTTTTCATGAAAACATTTATTGCGAAGAGAGGGGCTCAAACTTTCCATGCCAGCACTCCCCCAATTAATTGTTTTTGTCTTGAGTGGCCTCAAAATGAATTCAAGATAGCCGACAAACGACTGGAAAATCGACATGATGTGTGCGAGCCGCTGGAAAGTGGCTGGGCGTACCAAATGACGGAACGTTCGGCAGGGCCCAAGTTGATGCATGATGCCGTCAAGCTAAATGGTTGCTGAGGTTTGGAAATGGTGCTAAGGCTTTATGCGCCCTGGTGTTTAAGTGACAAATGAGGTGAGACTCACTGACACAGACTCGACTCGATCATGTTAGCTTTTCGCGAAATGCATTTGCAACGGCCTGAGACCCCGACTGGCCCCTGCATGAGCCGATTGAAGACGCTGTCTCAGGAAACACCGGACACATTTGGATAGTGCCAAACTGCCCTGTAAAACTCCAACATCATTAGGGATGTTTGAAGTACTCTCTCTACCTAATACAAGGCTAATGGAAAAAAGGTTCCACATTGACACGCAAAAGTTGGCCTTCCAAACAAATCTGAATTTAATCCAAAGTCACCAAGAATAAACGATTAATATCAGAACAGCACATTTTCACATCATATTACAAGTAAAATCAGGGAAGCCTTGTGTGTCACTTCCCCACATCACTTTACACTTAGTACTCATTCATCAAATAATGACTGTACAACATCACTGTAGACAGGGGTTAAAGCTATTATTGGACTTTGGCTTATTTTGGACTTTAGTTTAATGCTGAAAATGGATTCTGGAGGTGGCAACAGTCATCATTTATCAGTCATCGCAGTGTGTGATTATTCTCCCATTGGGTTTTTCTCCAGCGTTGGCAGGACACAGGAGGAATGAATGTACCCACCTAAACGCGGCGAGGTGATGGTGTTGACGTTGATCTTCTCGTTGCAGGGCTGCTGCTGGCAGGGTCGGTACGCAGCTGGTTTCTCAGACGAAAAACACTCGTTGCCGTGGCGCCCGGTGATCTTGTGCATGCATTGGATGACTCGGGATTGCATTCCTTTCCCGCAGGTGACAGAGCACTGCGAATGCAGATTTGAGTATTACTTACACAAAGGGGTTTTGTTGATGTTAGCATATAATATGACGAGGTCATATTATTCATAATCAGGATGTTTTAATTAGAACCCCCCCAACACACACACACACACAAACAAACACATACACACACTGTTATAGCTTTGGTGAGATCATTTTTCTTGTGATCCACTGACCCATATCACAAACTAGTACTAGAAGTTAGTGCCAAGATTCTACAAAAACTGAAATGAGCATACAGTATAGCCATGGTTAAAGCCAAACACCAGGTTTTCTTTTGGCCTGTGCCTGATCTGATCCTAGTCCTTGCCAAATATGACCCCCACCTCCCCTTTCCAACCCCAATCACACACACACACACACACACACACACACACACACACACACGCACACACACACACACACACACACACACACACACACACACACACACACAGAAATATATACACCACACTCACACACACACTCCAGCTCACCACAGCACACACACAGTGCAGAGTGAATTGAAACAGGAGGCATGGAGATGAGAAGTGGCAAGAGCCAGGCGTACAGATCCTCCTAATCCCTTCTCCCAAACCCAACGTCCTGATTTTTTACATTCACCCCTTTTAATGCTTTCAATTTGGCAACAGAATGAAAGGAAGAAAGAGAGGGAGAGAAAGGCCGAAGGAGAGAGGTAGAGAGAGAGGGAGAGAGGGAGAGGGAGAGTGGGAGAGGGAGAGAGAGAGGGAGAGTGGGATCTGTGGAGATGAAATCCATAAGCTTTCAACTTCAAGCTGTTCTACATGCAGGCTTCATAATGCATTTACATTCAAGGCACTGTTTAAATAACAGACAGCTGCGTTGCCTGAAACAATATGTAAAAGATCAGTCCATGTTTGCATCCATTGTAAGAGGCAGCATCGGAAAAAGGCTTCTGTGCTCACATTAGCCAACTTCAGTCACATCTTGCCATTTGTCTTCAGTGAATACTGACAGTAGACATGCATCGGAGTCCAGACAAAAGATGGCCATCTCGGTCACTGACAGAATGTTCTGAATGACAAAGTAGAGGACATTATGCCAAAACCTAAGGCTGAAGTTTTCTTTTATGATGTGGGATGTTTTGGATCTCCGCTCGTCTGAAACGGGAATTACTCTTATCGGTTTATCGAACAGTGAATGGGGGAAAAACCCATAATGTCATTTCGTTTTGTGGTTGCCGTCAGGCCGACGGTGATGTTGCGATCAGGAAAACTAAAAAAAAAGTCAAAAAGAAAACAAAAGACTAAACAGAACACACTGAAAGACAGAGTGTGTCTCTGAAAGGTTGTCAGCCACAGACAGACAAGGGAATAGCTGAAAACAAAACAGCTTTCCCACCGGCCTTTGAGCCGTGCCAGCCAGTGGGACAGTATCCACAAGGCAGAACCCCCATCTGGGACAACTGTTTATACAGTTGAAATGTGGATTATTGGTATTGCCACTGTCCGGTAAACATCAAGGAGATTCGCAGTACATTGAGCAGCGAAAGCAAACGTGTCATTATCGCATGGCTCAACTGCGCTGCAGTGCAAACGGTCTCGCCGGTCATCAGCTTGGGTCGGGTCGCTCTCTTCTAACTCTTGGCCCGTTCGTTGGCGAGCTCCGCACAATGGCTTGTGGCTACAAAGTTGGCCACGGTTAAAATAATACCCAGTATCCAACTCGGTGGAGGTTTTTTTTTTTTGGGGGGGGGGACGCAGTGGGAAGCTTTCACCTCCTGCTCGACACTGCTGCGCCAGCAGCTGCTGCTGCAGTGGCGGCTAGTGGTGGAGCAGCTGGCCAAACCTGTGCGGCAGGACACTGCTCACTAGCCCCAACAGCCTCCTCAGCTCTTCAGCCTGCGTTGGTGTCAGGCTGTGGGAACTGCCGAAGACGTCCATCTGGTGCTCCTTAGTTGGGGAAGGGGTGTAGGGGAGGTGGGGGAGGCGAGACATGGGTGGGGGGGGTACATGGTGTGAGTGTGTGTGTGTGTGTGTGTGTGTGTGTGTTGGAAGTTGGGGGGGGGGGGGTGGGGTTGTGTGCACCAAACTGTGAGTGAAATCTAATCTAATCAGCGAAAATGAAAGTGTCTGTCAGCGAAAGGGGGAGTGGTGTGTGTGTGTGTGTGTGTGTGTGTGTGTGTGTGTGTGTCTGGGTGTTGCTCTATGGGGATGAAGCTGGAGGTCTGGGGGGAGCACACGGGTGGGGATGGGGGATGGAGGCGTGAGCCGTCAGGCTGACTGACAGTCGACCGACCCCAATCCCTGACCCCTGGTTCCTGTGAAATATAACATGTCTGAGTGCACCTTGTCACTCACCAGGGGAACAGAGGCGAGTGGCAGCCAAGATCTGCCCATATAAGAGATTACACACACATACACACACACACACACACACACACACACACACACACACACACACACACACACACACACGGAAGGCTCCAGAAGACTACTGCCAGCAGCATCCCCACCCACCACCTCCACAACCACCCATTTTACGTGCCCCACTTTCTCTAGAACATGGGATGATAAAAGGATGTAAAAAAGGAAACATGGAGAGAGAAAGAGAGAGAAAGAAAGAGAGAGAGAGAGAGAGAGAGAGAGAGAGAGAGAGAGGGAAAGAGAGAGAAAATAGACGCCGGGCGAATGGAAGTGTAGCGAACATCAACCGACTTAAGCATGGAATGCTGAATGCCTGTGCATCAAAGGTGGGGTCAAGTCAGTCTCAGTTTCAGGACAAATCCAGGAATGAATCCAGGGAAAAAGGGGGCTTTGGATCGTTTTCTGAAAATGGGGTTCTTGAATAAATTAGGACCTGCCTGGACTTCTAGGCACGCTACTAGTACATCTGTGTCTCACAGGGTGGACACTTTATGGCCAACACCAATGGGTTTCATACCCAAGAGGAAAAAGGGCTCATTGTGAAATTATTCCTTTAAGTTCTTTGCACATCAGCAAGGTCTTTCAAGTAGAACTCAAAGCAAAGCAGAGTTTTCTGTTAAGCTGAGCTACTAGGGGCTAACTACACCACCTGGTAATGAGTTCATCCACCAGAATAGATATATGCTGCTGAAATATCTATCTTGGTTGTACTGTCAATTTGAGTGGAAATAATTATTTAGTGTAATTATTTGTAATTAATACGGTTGAACATGGAGTTTTGGGGCATGTTTACTACTGATAAGTGTGTGCACGTGTGTGTGCGTGTGTGTGTGTGTGTGTGTGTGTGTGTGTGTGTGTCATGGCTCACCTTGGCCCAGTCCCCAGTCCTCCAGATGTAGCACTTGGAGTAGTCCTCGCACTCCTCCACCTCGCGTGGGAGCGTACTCAGGTCACACTTCTTACGTGGGTTGGTGCACTTCACCAGGCGATGCCGCGCTCCCTGCCCGCACTTGGCTGAGCACTGCAACGCCAACCAAAACACAGTGAGAGGCACACTTAGGCACTGCTACGCCAACCAAAACACAGAGAGAAACACACTTCGGCTGCATTTAGACAGGAAGGCACTAGCTGTTGTGTTGTGCCAAGAGCCCATGGAATGTTAAAGCAATTCAACAACTTCTAGCTATGACAGGTAAAATAACTGTTGGCGATGTGAACTGTGCGACTAATGTCAACTTTTGAAGTGACAAGCAATGGACAATAAGCGAATCCCCATATGTCTGCACGAGGCTTTGCCCTTCAACCACCCTGACCCTCCTCCTGCACTACCCCTCTTTCAATCCCATGGGCCACCACATACTATCATGTTCGCATCCCATCTGCCTTTGGGATCACACTATGGGATCAAAGGTAAATCTACTGCTGTCTCTAGCACCCTCCAACTCAACCACTTCTACCACCATCACCATCTCAATCTCATCCCACCCCACACCCTCCCCGATGCCCACAGATGTTTTGCCTCAGCCCCCCCCCTTTCTAGAACATTCTCTTCCCTCCATCCCCAGGTGAGTTATGGACTTCAGTCTAACCCCCAGGTAACCCTCCCCTCGGACACTAAATCACGACGGGCTATGATTGTGGAGTGCAAAAAGAGGAGTGGTTTTTTTTTTTCAGCGTGGGGATCATCTTCCTCCATGACACGTTACATGCAGCAGATGGGAGAACGTGTCCACCGAGGCCTCTGTGAATTAGTGTCCGACGCGAGCTTTGAACTCGTTTATCGAGACGGACATATTTTCTTATTATTGCCAGACAGTTTGACATGGTTTCATTTCTTGGCTCAATCTTTCACCTCTTTTTGTCATCGGCGCGTCCAAGTGTTTACTAAAAGGGACATTTCGTTGTGTGGTTAACCTTTGACCTTGTGAAGAAACAAAGGGACACCTGGCTGAGATACTGCTGAGCTGAGTTCCTTACAAATCAAGACAAAGACCACTGAACTCAACATCAAGTGGAAGACAAGCAGAGACACGCTCACTCCAGGAAGAGGAAAGTCGTCCCCTTATTGGTCGTCATGGAAACAGGTGCTAAGGCGGATAGTATGAAATCACTAGTGTGTTTTTGTGTAAAAACATTCCTAGCATCTAGGCAATTTGGAGTGTGTGTTACAGTACTATACTGCCAAACAATAATGCATAAACTGTAAGCAAGTGCATTTTAATGACTTTGCAATGTTGTTGTCAGCTTTAAAAAATCAACCAAATAAGATTTTGGAGTTGCGTGAAAAAAGGTTTTTGGATGTGACTCCCTTTAGAAAAAAATACTGGGTCTTCTGCTTTTATCGAGTGCCAGCAAGATGGAACTGAGGTGAAAGGGAGTGAGAGGTAAAGAGAGAGAGGGAGTCAAAGAGAAAAAGAAGAAACGAGAGTAGCAAGAGAACATTGGCAGAGGACACCAGTCGTCCAACAGGTGCTTCAAACGCATCACCCCCCCCCCCCCTCCCTCCATCAAAAATGACCTCAGTGGTCCCTACTCCCCCTCTTCCTCCATTCCCTGCGTACCTCGGACCACACACCCGCCTCCCAGACGGTCAGGCAGTCCTGGCCCTCGCAGCGCTGCAAGGCGGCCGGCTTTTGGCCAGCGCAGTCACGGTCTCGGGCCTTGACCTGCGTGCCGTTGGGCAGCTGCTGGGTGCAGGCCACCTGCCGGTTCTGGGAGCCCTTCCCACAGGTGCGCGAGCAGGCCGTCCAGTCCGTCGTCATCCACCTGCTCAGACAAAACACACCAGGCAGCAACACATGGAGACGGTTACTATCATTTCAGACAAACAATTTCAGACAAAAACAGCTCATGGTGTACAGATTATATTAAAAATTGTGAATGATTACTTTAATTATTCAAACAATTTTAGATGAAAAACAGTTGAAACCACTTAATGTTCCATTGAACTATTAAAGGGCATATGGAGTAATATATCACTGAGCAGCACAATTCAGGAGATATTGAGCAGATGCCTCGTCATGTCATCATGGGGTGGCAGTGGCTCAGGAGGTAGATGTACCTGTAGGTAGAGGAAGGTTGCCGGTTCAAGCTCTACTCCTCCTGACCCTGTGAAAGTCTCCTTGAGCAAGACACTTAACCCCAGTGCTCCCAATGAGCAGGTGGGCGCCTTGCATGGCAGCCTCCGCCATCGGTGTGTGTGTGTGTGTGTGTGTGTGTGTGTGTGTGAATGGGTGAATGTGAGGCATGACATTGTAAAGCATTTTGGGTGCTCAAAGGAGTTGAGTAAAGCGCTATATAAATGCAGTCCCTTTAAGTAATAACCTCTTATCTGCCTCCATATCCCACTACAGATGCTCTTCCAAGATGACCTCTTTCCCCATCTAACTGGACATTGGAGTGGCCCAGTCGAGTCCAGTGCCACCACAGACCTGTGTTTCCTTTCACCGCCTGAGCTGGTATGTGGCAGTAAGGCACTGCGGGCCTCTCGGCCAACGGCCTCATGTGCTACAGACAGCGTGAACCCTGAGAGCTACTAGGCCATCTGTGGGACAGATGTGATGAGGTCTGAGGTGGATTTGTGGTGTCCATCCCCCTCCTGTCCATATGGGAGGGAAAAGGGGGAGAGAAAGAGAGAGAGATAGATAAAGAAGGAGAGGTAAGAAGAGTAAATTCTGAAGGAGGAGTAGGGAAGAGTGCAAGAGTTGGAGTCAGAGATACATAAAGTAAAGTAAAATAGAATAGAAAAGTAAATGATAAAGAGAGAGGTTAAAGAGAGAGAGATAAAGAGAGAGATAAAGAGAGAAGAGAGGGAGAGAGAGAGACCGATAAAAACAGAAAGTGAATGCAGAAGACGAGAACGAGGATAGAAAAGAGATAGAGAGTGAAAGAGAGAGAGAGAACCCAGCTGGTGGCAAGACAGTTCAACAGAAACATGTGATGGTGTCTGACCTCTCCTCCTCATCCAACACCCCCCAAATACACACACACACACACACACACACACACACACCAGATTGCTGCAGTCTGCTCTGCCTTATCATATCATTCAAAGGCCTGACTCCAGAGTTTCTCACTACTAGCATAAAGGAGACCTACTCACTGCCCTGGTTCAGCCTCTCTGACATAATCTCACATCATGCCAAAATCACAACGTTTCTAGAAAGAATAAAAAAAGAAAAGCAGCCCCTCATGGTCTTTTTTTGGTATCCTAACATTTTTTTTTTAATTTAAAACTTACTGCAATAACGTTCATTTTCTATCCTTTTTATTTTTGGTCTTGGAGACCTGCTATGGATGGTTTTGGATGAGACGGGGGTGGTGGTCAAGGCACAACCTACTTGTCACATTTTTTGAGGAGTATGTAGAACTTTCCCGAAAGCCTTCAAGCTTAGCAATGACTATGATTCATAATTCCGTAATTTGTCATTGAAATTAAGAAGCCTTTTTTAACAAAGGGCTTTTCTATTACAGTATTTTTCCCCTTACCACCACATCTGCCAATTTTAACAAGGCCGACGCGGGGACATCCATATTATATAAACATTTCAGTATCTTTTTTGAGGATGGTTTTGTTTTCCCTCTACAAACAGCTTATGGAAACAATTTGATGATGTCGTTTGTGAGCACTGTTTCAAATAACCGCTTCGAAAGAGAAATCCTAATCAGTCATATTTTGTCTTAAAAAAAGAGGATAAAAAAGAACAAAATGGTTGATTATGTGGCAAGCGAACAACTCCAATATCCTTTTGCGAATTCGGTCACGTTCAAGCGGCGCATTTTGAAAGGGAAGCACGTGGGAGAATTCCTGATTGTTGTTGCGTCCTGAGACATCAAACTTGTGTACACAAGATAAAAGTGACCAATCCAAGACAATTAATCACACAAGCAGTTTGCTCCCCCCTTAAGACTAGGAGGGGTGACAGCAATATAAACACACTTCCCTACAAGTGTCACTAGCTTTTGTGTGAGTGAGAATTTTCCCAGAACAAATATCAAGGGCCTGTGTCAATGAGCTCCTTCCTCTCCCAAGTGTCACGTATGTGTGTGTGTGTGTGTGTGTGTGTGTGTGTGTGTGTGTGTGTGTGTGTGTGTGTGTGTGTGTGTGTGTGTGTGTGTGTGTGTTTGAGTGTTTTCTCAGTGTCTGAGAGGACTATGTGAACCTGTGTGCATGCTGTGCTTGTGTGAGTGTCTTTGTTTGTGTGTGTGTATATGTATGTGTGTGTGTGTGTGTGTGTGTGTGTGTGTGTGTGTGTGTGTGTGTGTGTGTGTGTGTGTGTGTGTGCGCGCGCGTGTGTGTGTTGCGTGTGTGTGTCTGTGTTGTGTGTGCAACTCTTCCCTTCCTCAGCCAGTTGCCAGACATATTTCATCCACTCACCTTGTTTGGCAGGGCTGCTCGTTGCACTTGCGCACTTGGGGCTCCGGTTTGGTCAGGTGACGACACTTACGGCTGTCCACCACACTGTTTGTTTTGTTGACAATTTTGGTGCAAGCGACAATAGTCTTCCTTTCACCTGAACAAACAATGAAGGAACAATGGGAGCATAAAGAACCTTCAGAACAGTAAACACAGCACAGATGAGTGGGAGCATCTGCCTAAAAGAACCTTCAGAACTAGCCTGGGTTTTCTCATGCTGTCTTACGCCCACATAAGGCAGCCTGGATTCCATGGACTTCGTTTTCACCTCAACGAAGGAACCAATCACAGAACGGAGGGGGGACAGCAAGACGATGACAACACACTGAAGCGGTTATGAGCTACGTACAGACGCATTTGATAGACATTCATAGCGCCCAATAAACGACTCTGGGCATTCGTAAACCACATTTCAAATACGAGAAAATGAATGTGTAGTTCCCAGACCCCATCTCAATGAGATGAGGTTTGGCGTTAGCCAGGCTACTTCATAAGAGTAAATAGAGCTCAGAGGAGTGAGAGCATCTGGCTTAAAGAACCTTCAGAACAGTAAACACAGCTCAGAGGGGTGGGAGCATTTGGCTAAAAGAACCTTAAGTCCAGTAAACACATCACACCAGTACCACAGCATCATAAAACGGGTTCTGCGGAGAGACTGGTCCTACCTCCTCCACACACCGCATGACAGTCCTCCCAGCCCGAGTGCGTCCACATGAAGAGCGGCTCACTAGGCCGGGGTACCGGTGGCGCCTTGGGCTCTGGACTGGGGTCGGCTGGAATGGTGTACTCGTAGTGGATCCCGTAGTTCTGGTCATTAAAGAGCAGCACCTGGACAATGGCATGAAGACAACAAGGCAACACATGAGCTGTGCACTGATGAGCTGTGTGTATTAGATGATGCATTGCATAACACACACGCATGCACGCATGCACGCACACACACACACACACACACACACACACACACACACACACACACACACACACACACACACACATTATGTAACATGGTCAAACACACACTGTGGTTATTTGGACGACCGGTATTTGAATTTAATCAAATTGGTGATTAAATATTGTGATTGCTTCAAAGATATTGAACTATCTGTACAAACTAAATATGATGCACATCTGTGTTGAATCACTAAAAAGGGATGAAGAAATATTTACTTCTCCCATGGTGTTGGATTGGTATTGTTATTGAAACAATATTTCTGAGTTTTTGTGTGTCACATCACATAAAATAACACCAACAGCTAATCCAGTGTTTTAAATTATTGCTTTGGGTCATGCTGCGTAAAAGATAAAGAAGTTGCTACATCAAAACTCCCCTCAACACACACACACACACACACACCCACACACACGATAACAACAGAGTGCAGGGATGATCCAAATGAGACCGGACAAAGAAGCATCCTATGCATACACCCTCCTCCTCACACCAGCACAAATCAATCCTGCACAGTGTTTTCACTCTGTAAAAATAAAAAAGAAAGACACTTGCCTTGCTTTATGGCGAGAGAGAAGGAAATAAACCGAAAGAGAAAACGTCTTTTTGAAAAACTACAGCAACTTTGGGAACTATTTCATTACAACCCCCACCCGCCTCCCCACACCCTTCTGATTAACATTACGATGACGAATGCTGCTGCTGCGAGTGGATGGATTGGAGACACACACGCCGTCTCAGCTCCAGACTCCTCGCCACGGTCGAGCTCCCTCACCGGGGCCGCTGCCGCTGCTGCTGCCGCGCGGTAAACGCCGCAGACTGTGCCGTGTTTGTTTAATGTAATTAGCAGCACTGCTTGGCTTGTCAGCGGATAATCCTATTAAAATCATAACCCTCTAATCCGGGACCTGACAAGGCAACTGTGGCGTCCGGCCAGCTAATAACCAGGAGTCATCATATCTTCAATCACTAGGCCACAACAGACCCCCAGTGTGGGTGTGGTGGTGGTGGTGGTTGGGGGGGGGGGTGGTGTCCGTTCATTTGTCAGCCATGCACTAATGCAGCCCCAGCGCAGTGGAACAGACCATGGCAGAGAACTGTGTGGGAACGGGTGACTGGGTGGATGGTGTGCACGTGTGTGTGTGTGTGTGTGTGTGTGTGTGTGTGTGTGTGTGTGTGTCTGTGCACGAATATGTGTGTGTGTGTGTGTGTGTGTGTGCACGCATATGCGTGTGCGTGTGTGTGTGTGTGTGTGTGCGCATAGGTGTGTGTGTGTGTGTGTTTATCTGTGCACGCATGTGCGTGTGTGTTTGTGTGTGTGCATGCTCGCGTACAGTATGTGTGTGTGTGTGTGTGTGTGTGCGTACCCGTGTGTGTGTGTGTGCACGCGTATGTGTACTGTATGTGTGTGTGTGTGTGTGTCTGTGCATGTGCATGTGTAAGCATAGGTGTGTGTGTGTGTGTTTGTCTGAGCACACATGTGTGTGTGTGTTTGTGTGTGTGCATGCTCATGTATGTGTGTGTGTGTGTGTGTGTGTGTGTGTGTGTGTGTGTGTGTGTGTGTGTGTGCATGCTCATGTATGTGTGTGTGTGTGTGTGTGTGTGTGTGTGTGTGTGTGTGTGTGTGTGTGTGTGTGTTACAGTGTATGTGCATGTATGTGTGTGTGTGTGTGTGTGTGTGTGTGTGTGTGGGGGGGTTTTGTTAATTATAGCTGTTCACCATAAGATGCAGAGGGGAAGTGGTGGGCCCCTTGGCAGACATCTTCTCCCAGAGTCCCCGGCGGACGTAGTGAACGGTGGTGCCGGCGATGTTGAACGTGCCCGGGTGCTCGATCTTCCAGTCGCTGTTGATCGAGTGCTTGCCGGCATCCTTCAGTGCTGTCGGGGGAGAGAGAGAGAGAGAGAGAGAATGGGGGTGGGAGGTGGGGGAGAGGCCATGAACAAGACAAAGTGAAGTGAACTGTCTTAATTGCACGGCTGAAAGAACATCCCTACAGTACACACACAGACACACACACTCACACACAGACACGTGTCCTCAAACTTGAGGTGCACCAGCTGGCCGATGCTGTAAACAGAAAAGTTAACGTTCGCTGTGTCCAAAGTCTTGTGTCATTGTTTGCATGCAGCCCAAACAGCGTAACAGGTTTTGTAAATATTAATATTCCCAGAGAATGTCAGCATAAATTATTATAACTACTGTAACAATAAATTACAACTCCGAGTGAACTTCAGAAACAAGCATATCAGCTTAGTTCGTCCCACAGAACAATGCTTCATCTACAATCTACATGAAAGGAATTAAAATAACATGATTGCAGTATAAGATAGACGAGGAGAGTAACAGTGAAAACGTTTAGGAAAGTGAGAGGAGAGGAGAAAGAGAGCCTGTAGGCTCCACAAACGGCGGCGCGTCAAAGCCCAGGGCAGTCAGGGTGAGGAAGGACATCAGAGACCGGCTGCGGCACAGACCAGCTAATCTAATCACGCTGGCTGTCTCGATGCGTTTGAACTCATTTGCTCCCACAGCCATACCACTACCTCCCCAGTCCAACAAACACACACACACACACACACACACACACACACACACACACACACACACACACACACACACACACACAGACATATATTCACACACACACATACACACACCTCACACAGAGCCACACATACACACTCCCTCCGACACATACACACACAGGCTCTCTCTCTCTCTCTCTCTCTCACACACACACACACACACACACACACACACACACACACACACACACACACACACACACACACACACACACACACACACACACTCACACTCTCACACACACACACACACGTACACACAGACAAACACACTCCTATGCCAGATCAGCATCCTGGGAGCGGTTCAGGCCGCACCCTCCTGATTGATGTGCGCCCGGCTGGTGGGTTTAATCCGGCCACATGAAAGCCGGCAGTGGAGCTGGGAGGCTGGGGGTTTGGGGGAGGTTAGGAGGGTTGGAGGCCAGGGGGGTTATGGAGGGGAGGTAGCGACTAGCGGGGGGGGGGGGGGGGGTGGAGAAACTGGCAGAGGTCTCGGCCCTGCCATCACTGCCCATCAGCTGACACCCATTAGACAGCTCTCGCCTGCTCGCAATCAGAGGCACATGAGAGATGAGAGAAGGAGAGAGAGAGCAAGAAAGGAATGACAGAGCAATAGAGAGAGAGGAGTAGCCTAGAGACAGAGAAAAGGCTGCTCAGAAAACGGGGGAAAGATAGAGAGAGAAGAATGGAAAAAGAGAGGGGGAAAGAGAGATAACAAAGAGCAAAAGAGATATGACAGTGAGGAAGCGAGTGAGTACACAGCAGGACAGAGAAAATATGAGAAAAAAAAAGGAAGAGAAAGGAAGGAAAGAAAGGAGAGAAACAGAATGGCCCTGCAGAAGAATAGTGATACTAATTTTAACAAAGGAAACTAGTCTGTCTTTGGCTCCTTAAAAACAATCTTAAATACTACATAGGAAACTAATAAGAACTGCTGCTACAGTGTCAGAGGCATACCTCTATACTTTGGAGTACTGTAAGTACCATCAGAATGATTGATTTACAAACATGGTGCCAAAATGGCATCAAAGGAAAAGAGGTGATGTTACCCAGGTAACTCTGTGCTGGCTTCTCCTCCACCACACGTATTCTCCGGCTCCTTTAGGGATGACCACTGCTTCCACATAACCTGCCAGGGAGAAAATCATGGATTTACTATTGGATACATCAATCAAACTGTAAAGAATATTCATTACCGGTACATAGAAAAAAAAACACAGAAAAGGTGTGCCATCAGCTTTCAAAAAATCTCAGATTTAGATAGAACAAAACAATAGAGGTCTGTTCAGAGAACTGTTCATTTTAATGAAAACTATATTCTCTAAACTGAATCAGAGGTGGGTTGGGACATTTGATCCTAGCAAACAATTTATAGGAAGCATGGGGAAAAAACACTTCAGTTTACTTTGCCAATAAAAAAAATTCCTCTTCAAAATGTTAACTTGCCAGATGGTGCAGTGTTCTGAGTCATAACCAAGATGGATTTATGTAGTCAAATATAAAGTGACCTTGGTGAAGTTAAAAGACAATTAATAGCCCTTAAACTGGCTAAACAGATAACTGCAAGGGCATATTAACTCTCCTCAGAGAAAGAGAAGTAAACTAAGTTGACCTGCAGTTGAACCCAATGCCAAAAGCGGTCTGCTTTGACTTTGCAGGTTACTACAACAAGGTGCATGACCTCTGCACAAATGACAGCTTGCTATAAACATGCATGTTAAGATAAGATAAGCTGCACACTGAATGCACACAGACAACTATGTTTAAACGGCTATAATGGTGTACAACCGTGACCCCTGTGTGATTAGTGCAGCCCTTTTCTCTTCATGACGGCAGCATCCTTTCAGCACGGAGATCTGAAGCCACACAGCGAGCATTTCAAAACATCTTTGCACAGATTAACGACACACTCTGCCCGCTAGCCCGGTTCCGCTAGGCTGCCTTTGAACATCAGTTAAGCAAGGGACCCCACACATACTGTGGGATTCTGTTCATGTAAACCATTTTTTTTAAAAGCACAGAAATACTGCCCTGTGGCCTGTGCCCTGTGTCAACACAGCAACAGCCAGCTCCTTCAGAAGCCTCTTGGCGTTAAAGAGTCAGTTAGTCTGGAGCCCAGAGCCTGTGCGTGTTTACTCTCACACCTGACGAGCTGCTTCTCCAGTAGGCCTACTTAATCACTCAGGTTGTACATTACACTCATTAATTTGAGTTACTGCTGGGAACGTGAAGCCCTGGCCTTTACACTGGCCCATTTTGCTTATAGTGTGTAGTAGGCTCAGATTTCGATAAGAACCAAACATGGGAGCAGTTCCAAGGGGGTGGGCAGTGTCTTTTACCATGTATCTGCAACATGGGGCTAAAAAATCCTTTTCTCTAAACAGTTGAAACCTTAACCTTAGCGAGTTCCAGGATATTCCAGAGTTTAGGCATTGGGGAGTTCTAGGGAATTCTATTCAAGAATCTTTTCGCCCTTCAGACATTTTGTCTTTTATCAGAGCTTCTCATGATGTAGGCTACTCATTTTGCTCGCCAATGCAACACCAGCGCTGCAGTCATGTGACCTATCGTGGTGACCATACCTGCTGTTCCGCGAGTGTGGTTGAAGTCCCCCTTGATGACTTTGCAGGACTTGCCGTTCCCATTGCAGACGCCACAGTGGTCTTCTCTGGCCAGGGAGCCCAGGATACCATCACACCCCACTTTCTGCTCCAACACACACACACAAATACACCCAAACACACACACACACACACACAGACATAGACCAAGAGAGAGAGCAACACACATTAGATATTGGCAAGCACACACATCCATATCACAGTGCAGCTCTGACTAGCTGGAAGCAAAACACTAGGAATATTAGATATCAGATGATCGTCTGATATTCGGTTTTATCCATTACAAAATGAAAGGCAAATATTGCACACCCATGCCAGGCAAACATTGGCCACGGGCCCTTGGCCTTCCTCACACTCATAATCAGACTAAAATATACTACTGTGGACAGATTTTCTGTAGCAGTTTCAAAACAGGGGGTCTGCTAATAGCTAGCTGCCCACATGAAAACAGACAGATTACCGTGTATTACGGTAGATAATATATCACTGGGCATCGTTAGCCTCTCAGCGATAAAACACATCGCCCAGTCTGCACATCAGTGCGTCAGTACATCAGTAAATGTCAGCACATATCCTCTGCATCCCTCTCTGTTCGCAGGTTAGCCTTTCTCTGGCGTCTGGCAGGAGGCACAGAGAGAATCCCTTAAGTCAGGCAGAGCGTCCAGGTATGACGGATGAGCAGTGGGAGAGTGAAGCCATGACAACCTTCTGGACGTGCTCCCTCCGTTTTGGAAACAGACCTCGGAGGCTGTCTTTGTGTATATGTCTGTGTGTGTGTGTGTGTGTGTGTGTGTGTGTGTGTGTGTGTGTGTGTGTGTGTGTGTGTGTATATGTCTGTTGTGTGTGTGTGTGTGTGTGTGTGTGTGTGTGTGTGTGTGTGTGTGTGTGTGTGTGTGTGTGCATGTGGAGGGGTGGGGGGGATTTCAACTGAGCTTTGATGGATAGAGGAAGGGAACTGCACACACACTCAATAGACTATGGACTATGAACTTTAGAGATGAGACTGTGGAGAGCCAAGTCTGAACAAGGGCTTCTCTCTCTCTCTCTCTCTCTCTCTCTCTCTCTCTCTCTCTCTCTCTCTCTGTCTCTCTGTCTGTCTCTCTGGTTGTGCCTAAGGAAGAGACCAAGAAGTTGTACCTGACACGTTCCATTGGCACAGATGCCAGATTCCAGGGTTCCACATGAGGTGCCATCCAGGACCTTCTCGGCTAATAGCATGGGCTGCTCTTTACCAGAGGAGGAACAGAAGAGGGTGCATGGCCTCTCTGGAGGAAAGAAGAGATAGACAATGATAGTGAGACAGAGAGAGGGAGAGAGGGAGAGAAAGAAAGAAGAAGAGAGAGAAGATGAAGTGGAAGAAGAGGATGAAGAAGAGAATGAGAAAAGAGAGAGAAAGAAAAAGAGAAAGAGAGAGAGAGAGAGAAAGAGAGTGAGTGAGAGAGAGAGAAGAGAGAAGGTCTGAAAATGGTCAATCAGTCAACACGCAGCACTTTGCACATGGCTCAGCACCTCTGTGTTTATGGGAGTGGAGTAGGAGAGAGGGAGAGATGTAAACCAGGGGCCGCACTGCACACACACACACACACATACACACACACGCACACACACACACACATACACACACACACACACATGCACACACACACACACACACACACACACACACACACACACACACACACACACACACACGGGCTCCACACACTTATTGTAAACAGAGACACAGCCTGAGCCACATGGGCACGTTTCTGTCACACACAAATATACACACACAAACACAGACACACAGTACACACACACACACACAAATACACACACACTCTCAAACATTTACAAATATGCACACGCTTACATATATATGCTTTATTACATACACATGAATACACACGGCAACACACATTCATACACACATTCATACACACACACACACACACACACACACACACACACACACACACACACACACACACACACACACACACACACACACTCCACACACTTATTGTAAACAGAGACACAGCCTGAGCCACATGGGCACGTTTCTGTCACACACAAATATACACACACAAACACAGACACACAGTACACACACACACACACACATACACACACACTCTCAAACATTTACAAACATGCACACGCTTACATATATATGCTTTATTACATACACATGAATACACACGGCAACACACATTCATACACACAGACACACAGACACACACACACACACACACACACACACACACACACACACACACACACACACACATACACAGAGACAAACAAACATCTTTGAACAAATATTTGAGCCAGCACAGAAGTGTGGATTATACTTGTATTGCCCTAGTGTTGTTTCCAAGACAGGAAGAGGTCAGACAGAGAACAGGGCACCATGTTCACCACATATAATTCAGAACTCAATCCACACCCAGTGGAAACACACATACAGTAATTATCACTTTAGGTCTGTAAATTATGTACACAGTGAAGTGAAAAGCTATTGAATGTATATATTCCTATAGACACATATGCATAGACACAGTTCACATTTTCTCATACATAAATGTTATATAAATGTTCACATACAGAAACACACAAACACAGACACAGACACAGACACACACACACACACACACACACACACACACACACACACACACACACACACACACACTCACTCACTCACTCCTCACTCATTCATTCAAACACAGACTTACATTCCATTTCACCAACATCAGTGTTAAAAATGAACGAGGAGTCCTGCTTACATTCAACCAAGGTCAACAAATCTGCGACTCTCACGATTGTGTCACGACTGAATAATATCCAAAAAATTAAAAGACCCAATCTGCTTTCTAATTGTTGCAATCTGAAACAGAAAATCAAGCAGGATATTTTTCCCCCTTGACTTCGCCTGCAATCCCTCTTCCATAACAGACGTGAATGAGCATTACACAGTTTGATGCATCTGTACATATTTGAGGAGAGAACACACATACCTCCCCACCGTGCGTGTGAACTCAGCTGACCTTCTCCTTCAGAGGCTGTTCTGGTGTCAGTGGACATGCTAATGCCGCCTAAATCCGCTAGCAGCAGCGTTGCATTGACAACCGCGCTGGCTGCGGCAGATCTCACCACCCAGGAGCGGTGATGGACTGCTTGAGTCACCAGGCCAAGTGGTGACTGGACAGACAAAAAAAGGTTTTGAATGGGCCAACCTGCAACTGTGTCCTGTCACTTTAAAAATAGATTACAGCTCTTAAAATACAGTCTATTTAACCTTTGACCTTCATGCATCTCAAAAAGCCATGTTGTTTGTTTTTCCACATTCATTCTCAAAGCAACACCATCTGAATATTGGTATGAATTTGCTGTCAAAAACCGATGCGCTTTTAGGAGCGTTGTTTCACTATAGTCTAATCTGACAAGGATTGCCGCTGTGTAAGTATTATATAGACCCTTTCAAGAGAGTTCCATTATCAGCATCATAGTTGGCCCCACAAGGCTTCCGTTTTAACATTCCATATGTTATCTTAATGCAGAGGAAGTAGATTGGGAACCAAATAAAACGTTCAATCATTGTTTTTGTTTTTATTTTTTTAAGGTAAACAAAAACAATGCTTGACCCTTTCAACAAGGTAAACAAAAACAATGCTTGAACGTTCTATTTGGGCCCCAATCTACTTCCTCTGCATTAAGATAACATATGGAATGTTAAAAAGGAAGTCTTGTGGGGCCAACTATGATGCTGATAATGGAACTCTCTTGAAAGGGTCTATAGGGGTCGAGGCCCACTGTGCAGCCCTGACCTCGTCCTTGCCTTCACGCAGCGGTGGTTCCCGTCAGAGCATCTGCCGGGGTCGTCGCGCTCCTCCTCTGCTGCAGCGAGCGAACGAGGGAGGGAAGGAGCATGGGAAAGAAGAGCTCGCCTGGCTGACTGACGGACTAGACTGACTAGAGAGATTACTCCGTCAGCTCTCGGGACAGAGGAGAGGAGAGGAGAGGAGGGAGGGGAGGGGGGAAGAATGAGAAAAATAACGGGCATGTTTCGCATTCCACATGGCGGTTCTGGAAGAGCAGAGTGAGAGAGAGTGAGAATGAGAGAGAGACAGAGAGATAGAGAGAGAGAGAGAGATAGAGAGAGAGAGAGAGAGAGGCCTTGTGCCTTTACCGAGACCAAAGCTCGACATCAGAACCAGCACTAAGCTGGAGATCCAACTCCAGGAGACTCTGTCTGGGACGCGGAAGACAGACAGCATTCCCTTACCCCATTCTCACCCCCATCCCCCCTCTTCGCAGGCTTTTTTTATTGATGAGAACGATGTGAACATAGCTGTGGCGAGCAGAGGCCAACAGCGCTTTATCCAGAGAGCTATCTGTGGTGCCGCGTGACGTCCAGCAGGGAATGAACCTCCAGGAAAGATGTCTTCATTTTAAAAAAAATAAATAAAATGACAAGAAAACGTGATGAGACCGAGCAGAGAAGAGGAACGGTGTCGGCAATTTCTGCGACCGGTTTGAGGAATGGGAACATCTGTAGAGCAACACTCAACACCTACGTCAGTCCCCCATGCAACATTATATTCACTTGCTGTTGTGTGGCCAGGATTATTTTGCCAATAAAACTGTATGAGTTCAGTTTCTCAGATCAATCAATTTAAACTGGGAATAATTGATGATATCCTTGGGATTACTGGTGAGCAACAATCTAGACTTTTAAGCCCAAATGAGAAATGTATAAGAGAAAAGAGACATAATATCCTTGTTAGATAACACATTTCATAATTTGATATTTCTAGTGTAACATGGTTGTACAATCATGGTTGAGACACCTGTTGACACTTGACATGTTGAGACACCTGGCTTATTTTTAGCGCCTTAGCAAATCTCCAGTATTTGACTTCAAATTCTGATGTTTGTAAGACAAAACCCACAAAGGGACAAAGAAAATAACAAACCGTATCTCTTTGTTACACTGATGATACACTAATGGTCATCTGAGCGACGAGAAGACAGACAAAGTACTCTCTAAACACATAACACACTATTATGGTCATCTATCATTGTCCAAAACCCATTACTTGCACTACACTTGCTACTCCGAATCATTGTGTTGGCTTCCAACAGCAATATTGGCCATGTTGTCCAGAAAATGTCATTAAGTTCCCCTTTCCTCCATAAGAATCCCCTTAGGTCGCATGGTTTGTGCCTTAATCATAAACTAATCTATTTGTATGACCTTCTTTTGATTGACCCTTCATGTTTGCATGCTACTATCAGCTATTCAGTTCCATCTCTGTCTGCTGCTGGGCTTAGACTAACGTGTGAATGCCAGACACACAAATCCCTCTGGCCAGGCAGTTAATGGATTTGTGGCTGTGTAGCTCTCAATGGGAACCTGGAGTTGAAATGAAATGTTGAAATGTTTAAACAAGATGCGGCCACACAGCGGGCGTCGTCTGCTGAGAGAAAGCACAACGATTTTCCCCCAAACACACTCATCTCTCTGTGACGGTCGAAAAGTGTATACAGTGTAAATATGGGTTTGAGCTGTATGTATGCCACGGTTCTGGCCACACAAGCAGGCAAGGGAAATTAATTGTGCTCGCACAGAAAAAAGCACAAATCTCGCTCGCATTGTGTTTTGGCGATCCCAGCCGCCATAAACATCCACTCCTCCATCTTTGAGCACTTAGGGTGCGCGTTCGCTCGCAAAAAAGTCGGGACAGGTTTACGCTGATTTGAGCAAGATGCCAAGACTTGGCAGCCAGGGGAAGGCGAGCACAAGGGGGACGGGGGGAAAAAAGGAGACGACGTGCTGCGATTGCTCCAGCCCTCAGACACTGGGAACCTGCAGCATTTGCCATCTCGCAAATATCTCGCCCAATGAGCCAAACTCTCTTTCACCGACACTGCAAAGCACTTAGGGGTTCTGAGGTGCCTCCAACGTTCCGCGTGAGGGAACTGCCAGGCCTAGGGCTCGCGAACGTAAACACTGATAGCCACAGACAACGTGAATTTTCAGCAGACATACCTTTCGAAACTCAATAATGGATGAGTATGGGTGGCTTTCAAGAGTGCAGGCGATTCATTAAAATCATCAAGTAAAATGTTTTGGACAATGTCAAGCATGAACTGTGAGAGACGACGAAGCATGACAATTTCTTTTGCATTAACTTTTCTAATAGAGCTGACCTTCTTTTTAAAGTTTTTTTCATGAAACAATGCTAAATATTCAAACAAAGAACGTTATTATTGTGCCAGCTGAAAGTATGACAACTGACAATAGTCGGACCACGTAAGTATGCAAACATGTGTCTGAGTGTCTGTGTTTTGTGAGTGTGTGTGTGTGTGTGAGAGAGAGAGAGTGTGAGTGGATGGGCGTCTGGATTGTGTCTGGTGAAAGCCATTTTGATTCTGGTTGTGTGTGTGTGTGAGAGAGGGAGAGAAATAAAGAGAACTAAAGACAGAGAGAGACTGAAAAAGTCTGAACAAGTGAATGAGAGAGAGCGACAGGAGGGAAAGAGAGAGAGAGAGAGAGAAAGACAGAGAGAAATGAAAGGCCCCGGTTTGTTAAGCCCGTCTGTGGGGACGTGCAACCCGCTCTGACAGTCACCACCTCACCCAGGATGTCATGTGGCCCGGGACCACCGAGGACCTGCCGGTGCCATTCCAGCCCAGCCCTCCCAGCCCTGCCCAAAAGCCCAGCCCAGCCCTGCCCAGCCCAGCCCAGCCCTGCCTGTGAGCCCAGCCCAGCCCAGCCCTGCACCAGCCCTGCAACCCAGCTCCACAGACAGCCCAGCCCGCACACTCCACCAATTACCCAGCCCAGCCCAGCCCAGCCCAGCCCAGCAGGGCCAGTGGTCAGAGGCCTGCTGCTATCTATCATTTGCCCATCAGGAAGCGGCAAAACAATGCAGCCACTATGACCCTGACACGCTCCCTTCCCACCCCATAAGTCACAAAGTCGACCATTATCTGCAACACATTTCAGCGCGCCCACAGGCTTATCACTGACAATTCCACTTTATGTGCAACTACGGCATGCCGCTCTAGTGCTATCACATAGTCTACTAACAGCTGTAGTTAATAACCATTGCATCCTAAATCAGTGGCAGTTAGGGCTGATTTCATTGACGGGCAATGAGCAAAGTTAGTCGCTTGTGAACTTATGAGAGCATTTCGCTGACCCATTCTAGTTTTCACGTGGGATTTTGCTTACAGTATTACGCTAGCGAAATGAACTTGACCATAGACTTTACATGTTATTGATCTTGACAAGTTTTTAAATGAACTTTAGTTTGTACATGGCACTTTGCTTGTTGCTCGATGCCAGTCACCTGTCAATGTCCGCTGTGTTGCTTATGTTTAAGTGTGGCCCTGGAAGAAGGCAGGTGTCCCCAGACGTATCACACACCCACCTCTCTGTCCTGTTAAACAGCACGACTCAACATGACCTAACCCATGAGCTAAGAAATGATACATTCTTATACCACGTAGCGCAAAGCCAAATATTCCTGACTGTAAATACTATCAGCAAGTTGTTCCATTACATAAACGTGGACTTGAACTTCATCCACAGCTTGTACTTTAAGGGAGCATTCTCCTGACTGTTGAGTGTTGAGTGAGGAATATGCAGTAGATATGTCAGTCTAATTAGGTTAGATTGAACCATTTTTCACCCGGTGATTTATAATAGTTAGGGCATCATACAATGCTGGCAGAACAGAGAGGGAAGACAGTTGAAGGGAAATGGCAAGGGATGAACGATAATGTTTTTTTTTTAATCAAGCTTTTAAAAAGGCAGATGTGTTGCATGTTTCTGTTTAAAAAATGCACTGCGACACACAAACACACACACATACAAACACTCCCTCCCATGGATTCATTCACACACACACACAGCCCCCTCTTTCTTCAATGTGTCATGCAAACATCCACTCACACAAACACTCACCACAATACTGTACACACATACTGTATTCACACACACACACACACAAACACACAAATACAAAAACAGAAATCCCAGCGAGACTCCCACGCGGAGGCGGAGTGAGGTAAGGCCTTACCGTCGTCCATGACAGCGTACCAGCTGAGGGCGAGGCGGTTGAATGTCTGGCACTGCTGCTCCCTGAAGCTGGGGGTGCCAGCGGGGCATGGCTGGTTCTCACACAGCCGGTACTGCATGCCCGCCCCCAGGCACTGCTGCCCTTTCCCACCAGACCTGCCCCCCGAGAAAAACACACATCGCATGACAAAACAGCCTCACCTCATGTTCACACGGACTGACCGCAGGTTAACTGAGGTTGTTTTTACAGACGAGGAAGAGAGCAACAGGGTTTTTTTGGTTGTTCCATAAATCATTCACTGAAAGGGGATTCAAGGTAATTAACAGGACTGAATAAATAGGTCGCTTGACCGAAAGCACAGAATTTACAATCATCAGCTTTATTTATTTAACCTCCATCTGTCTGCAGAACTGTACATTTCAAATGTGCTTTCAATGTTGATCATGCATTCAATCCACAGAAATTAATCAGTGAAAAACCATTATTCTATGGCTAATGCTGTAAGTAATGATAGCAGGCCCTGGCAACCACAACACTGCAGAATGTCCATGGCAACAAAGAGCCGTTGTAAGATCCAATCCAGTTCAATCAACTGTAGTAGTACGAACAGCACTGATAGCATACTGATGGAGATGTACTCTGTGGCCTGGTCCACTACGCCTGGATGAGGGGGTCACCTTACCTGGAGCTCTCACACCTGCGCTGTCGGGCACTGATGCCGCTGCCGCAGGTCCGGCTGCAGGTTCCCCAGGGGCCCCAGGAGGCCCACACTCCTGGTGTTGGTTCTGGCGGCACCACTCGGCTCACACACTCACCAGCCCGGCACCACTGCGGAGACACACACAACACAGCCCATCTGAATCTACAGCACTTTGCAAAGTGCCGTAGAGTACCAATCCATGCTTTGGGATCACGATCTTACCAGCTGAGGCCCTGGTTGCACTTGGTTTTGAAATATGTCTGGGGTGATCGAATACAAGAGAAAAGAGAGGATCCGCACACCAAGGAGCTCCCATTTAGGGATTTTTATTTTACATGCAGTGACGTTTCAAGCCTCTGGTTCTTCCTCAGACTTACAGTAGGTGATTGGATCACATAACTATCCAAGGTGTACATGTACAAAGCTGCTGACTACCTCTATTCAGATTTTGTTACTTCCCACTAGAAGTCTTGTCGGGGACACATTAGGATACATCAGTGTTTACACTAAGGAAGACAAGTGATCAAATATGTGCAGGTAGTTTGAGTGATAGGATCAGAATGTGTCTTGGTGGTTGTTTACATTTGTCCACTTGCTCACCCGCAACACTTTACAAAAAGTCATGAAGTTCCAATACATACTTAGAGCTTGAAATAACAAGTCCTCTAGCCCCATAACACTATTATGTGGACCACAATGTAAGACACAATAGTCTCATGACGTAACAATTTATAACAATACCAGCTGTATCCTTACCGTTGTTTAACTGTATCACATAAAGCTGCAATATACAAGTTTTTTTATTTAGAAACAAATCAGAGGATTCATTCAAACAACTCATTGTCGGCACCATAACAACAGAAATTCATTTTGTGTGAGAAAATCAACATCACACAATTAATTGGAGACTGGACCCAAACTGCTTTCTTTTTGTCTCCAAACTGCCAAAATGCCATTACAACAACACTGACATCATGACCACCTCGTAAACAAGTCAACAATTTGAGATTAGCCAGTCATTTGATTTTCTTGTCTCATTTTCAGAAAAATGCAACTATGATGCAGAATCATAGCCTGTACATCCTTAAGTCCCTGTGGACAATACTAACAACACAACAAAACAAAACAAAACAAAACAAAACAAAACAAAACAACACAACACAACACAACACAACACAACACAACACAGCACAACACAGCACAGCACAGCACAACTAAATACAGCACTGTGAACCTGAAACATCATTTCCCAGACACACTTCCCTATGCTGTAGATCTCTCACAGGTCAAACACACCTGATTTAACTGCAGTCATTACAAGAGCCTTGATGAGGTGAACTGGGTGAGTTATGCTAGTAAACAGCAGGCGAGAGCCATAAATTACTCGGTGTGGTATGTCCCCAGGGAGGAAGGCTGGCTAAATAGGTCAAAACACGCTCTGCTAAATGCTGAAGTCCATAACTGTTTTGGTTTTTTTTTGTTTCTGGTCCATGTCCATAAACACAACACAGCCTCACCATATGGCGCGAGCTAAAACAGCCGCTTGGTGTTTCCTATAACCAGATGAATGGTGCTGCTCTGCTGTGTATTTGGGACCATTACAAGACCTTTGTTTGCTGTTTTGTCCTTAATGGCAACCGGGTGTGAGGCTCATGTGTGGATGCTGTGAGGCGTTGATGAATGAGACTGCACACTCCCACCATCAACAACACGCCACTGGCGCCATATTCGGCCCCGTCTCAATGACAGCCATTGGCCTTGTTGGAGGTCCACAAAGTACCACCGAGCGGCGGCGCCTGGTCACACTCCAGCTGACGTGTGGGCCTCCTCAATATGGTCAATATGAGGTCAATATGTGGCTTTTTTTTTTCACTCCTCTAGTCCACAAGCTGTGCGCGGAGATGCGAGTTGAGGACAAGGTCATTCTCTGCAGTCTCATGAACTCTCCAGGCTGGTCATTTGGGTTTTTGGACAAGGATCTGTCTCATGTTGTGGCTGTCAGATCCGTGAGTGAAGTGGTGGTGGTGGTGGGGGTGGGGGGAGGGGGGGGGTCTGCAAGAGGTATTGAGTAGAGAGGAGAGAGGTATATGTGGATGGGGGGGGGGGGTGATATCACCACAGTTCTAGGGTTTTAGTGAGATGGAACAGCTGCCCCTACCATTCCCTCACCCCAACACACACACACACACACAAACACACACACACACACACACACACACTTTTTTGACTTTGTCGAGCTGCTACAGGCTGTTTCCCATCCTGCTGTTTATAAGAGCGCTGAGAGGAGTGGGGGAGGAGAGGAGTGGAGAGGAGATGAGGGTAGAGCAGAGGAGAGGAGAGGAGAGGAGATGAGGGTAGAGCAGAGGAGAGGAGAGGAGAGGAGAGGAGAGGAGAGGAGAGGAGATGAGGGGTAGAGCAGAGGAGAGGAGAGGAGAGGAGAGGAGAGGAGATGAGGGTAGAGCAGAGGAGAGGAGAGGAGAGGAGAGGAGAGGACAGAGGACAGCAGAGGAGAGGAAAAGAGAAGAGGACTGCTCTCATCAATGTCAAGCGAATCAGCGCAGGGGAATGTGAGTCACTAAAGCAGCAGAACATCTGAGGCAGAAGCGCCCTCTTTTACCCTCTGCAGCTTACAGCAGCAGGGGCATGTCAGTACACTGTGCACTAACCCCACGAGCTACACAAAACACCACAGCTCTGCTGGTTATCTACGCTATTAGAAAAGCCTTTGGGCCTTGGGTTTAGTAAAGAACTTTGAGATTATGCTCACTGGTAATGGTAAAATGTTAATATGTATGTAATTATATAACACATATAATATATACCTAATTGTAGTGAGTTGAATGGAAGAGGATTTTCAAGTCTTCCTCTTTAGCCGAGACTGTTTTGGGGAAGTTATAACTGCACTTGGAATTTGCAATGTGTTATTGAAAGGCTGGTCTAAACCCCCATAGTATCCATGACATGGTGAAGAGAGAAATAAGAAATGACAGTCACAGCATCAACTCACCTTTCCGGTGTCACACTCAGTTCCGTCCATGGGGGGGTCCAGTTTGGTTTTGCAGTCCTTCTCTCCATCCACGTGGCACCAAAGCCCAGAGCACATCACATACTGCAGGGATGACCATCAACGAGCAGATACGGATGAGTGGACAGGACACAGGGCATTATAACAGTCAGCATAGAAAAAGAGCTTATAGCTTTCAGAAAAAAAACATCCACACCACACTTAGCCATCCACACAATAACACACAATGGTAAATGCACACCTTGTGCAATGAACTGAAATCCATTATTTTCATTGGCAAAGTCAAAGCTGCTGGCAACATCACACTAAAGGATCTGAAGTTTCCAAAGCCAATATCAGACTGATGTCAAATCAAAACTTCTGATGAGATGATCAGCTACTTGTTTACTTCCACAAGGGGTCACTGTCTAATGGATCATGCCATATTCATGTGCTTTATAACTCATAACTCGTTTAGGTGAGTCACTGGTATTCTCTTGGGTCTGTGGTAATGAAGGGACATTTTTCTTTCAACATCTTTGATCAAGATTTTTTTTACTGGTTTTATCACTTCAAGTCACCGGAGGTATAGTTCATGGGATATCGGCCCAGCACAAATACTTAGAAACATAGTGAGAGAACTTTTATCACAACATAAATCATCATAAAGTGCATCAAGACCAACGATGCAGCAAAAAGAACAAAGGTTCATATAAAACATGACCAAAGGCACATTATAAAACATGACCAAAGGCACATTATAAAACATGACCAAAGAAGAACCCCGTTGACCTGCACGCTGTGGTGAAATCGGCTGTAATAGACTACCTGTGTTGTTTTTAATGGCTATGGCACAAAGTCAACATGGGCTCAGTCTTGTACAACATTAAGACTCTACCACAGGAAGTCACCAGCTGTGTCTGTGGTTACTTCACATCCAAATCTTACATCTTACATGCCCCCCTTTTACACACACACACACATACAAAGGCACACACACACACACACACACACACACACACACACACACACACACACACACACACACACACACACACACACAAACACACACACTTCCTCACACTCTATTCTATTGGCTCGAGGGCACCTTTCCACAAAAACGTGATCCAAAACAAAACACCACAACAAAGAGATACTCCCATCTCGTTTCCGCCATGCACTCACTCACCCCCACTGACAACATTACAAAAAAACCCTCCAGCCTGGTGAGAATAACCAATAAAACCAGCCTTGCCCATTAAAGCAAAGCACAACCCTGAATGCCAGCGTAGCCGGGAGGTGAATTATACAGTATCCTCATCCTTCAAACTCTCCCTGTTTTCTTTCCATCTGATGTTGAGAGGTGCTGGAGAACAGGGGAGGTGGTGCTGGTGGAGGTGGTGGTGCTGGTGGTGGTGGTGGAGGAGGTGGTGGCGGAGGGATTAAAAAGGCTGCGTGGTTGTTTGGAAAGGAAATAAAACGGTTGCCATGGCGCCGCACGGGCCCTGGTTGTTTAAATTGGAGGGAGCATTTCTGATGAGTTTTTGAGTCTGCTGACTTTTCATAGAAGCTGAGGCCGGCCCGTCGGTGTGTATCTCAACACGAGGACGAGGAGCCAGGACATGACAGTGGACTGATTACGCCATCACGGGCGAGATTAGAGACAGCCCAAAAGGATTACGCTCCTGGAAGGCAAATAATGACTCCATCCATATAGCCCTGGGATATTTTAACGTGCACTTGTGTCCCTGTGCTTCAGGCATTTTAGTCAAGGTTATTCAAGGTGCACACCTAAGCCCTGCAGGTAGTGGGGATACAGAACAGGTACTTCACCTACGCTTCAGCTATTCATCAGAAGTAGGACATGGGATCATTGACAGCAGGGATTACTGGATAACCTAATCAAATAACTCCCTAAAGTGATGCACTAAAGTTTGTTTCTTTCTTAATGAAAATGGTAGGACTGTGTTTCACTATTTCAACTTTTTTACATTTTTCTTTTGTCTGGCTAGAAACAGTATGTGAGAAGTTCCTGTTCAACATGGCCCAAAGGGATCTCTAGAAGCAGCTCGTTTCTCTTGTGTTTTGTTAGGAGATGTTATCTTTACAAATCCTTTTTTCACATGTCTGGCTTAGCTGTTTTCTTTTTGCAAGAGGTCGGAGTAGTCGGGTGTGTTACCTGCATCTTCTCACAGTGTGCGGCGGACGGCCCGAAGAGGATCTGACACTGCTCATCGGCCGTGTAGGCAGCGCCTGGGAGTTTGGATGGCAAGATGACCGAGTTTAGACTGAGCGGGTCTGTCTGCAGCAGACAACTGCTCGCCTTGGACCTGTGACAAGCACACGCACAGACATTCACACACACACACACACACAAACACACACACACACACACACACACACACACACACACACACACACACACACACACACACACACACACACACACACAAAATCACATGTAAAAAGAGACACACACACACAAACACATACATATGTAATCTTACACTCAAGCAAATCAGTGTTCAGAATTAGTTAGAAAAGTTGACTGTGTTTCCATGCAGCTATCTCTTAGCTTATGCAGTCATGTGAATTAGAGTTCCCTGCTCTGTGCTTATCTGACGGTCACTCAACAAGGAAGTCTGGAGAGGATCTGAGGTAACTGTTTGTTATCATAACAAGAATGGTCCAAAAAATGAGCCTGAATGATATCACAGCTTACATCCTCAATTAAGCCCTCATTGACCAGACAAAAGGCAATCATGAAAACATACTGTACCAAGCATGAGAATCACTTGATTGCCTATCTCTACTGGTATTAATTCAAAAAATAAACTCCATCATTCATAGCAATTCAAAGGAAATGAATCCAATTGACAGTTTAATTAAAAAGACATACAATAAACAGATATGTTTGGAAAGTTCTACATTTGGAAAGTTCTAGAAATCTGCCATGTTCTGTACTTTCTTTGATTCAACCTACCACAATTAAAAAACTAAAATAACAACATAATTTATTCCACACCAGATTCCTTTCTACAATTAAACCGAGTTCACATTTCGCTTCACACTACATCAGAGGAGCAGCAGTCGGATTTTGGGGTTTTGGATGGCTTGACTGAACATAGTAGCCATTTTTCTGAATGTTTCCTACCCACAGTGAATAAGCAGAGGAACTACCTGAGGAACTTCTCCACGTCCTCGCGGCTGCAGGTGGACCAGGACACGTCTCCCGGGTTCTGTCCTTTGATCCACTCGCCGGACATGATGTGGAGGCCGTCGGCGCACGCCGGGTGGTCGTTGTCGTGGCTCACCCCCATGCTGTGGTGACCGCAAACAGGAAGAGATTCGGGGAGAGTAGGGAGCGGTGGGGTGGGGTTATCAAACTAGCATTTCAACACATTGTTTCATCCCTGTAAAGCCGCATAGCAACATGCCCCCCCACCCTCCTGACAAACACAGCCCATTCACAGACAACAAAAAACACACACAAACATCTGTAGTGCACAAAAAACATGGTGGGACATGAAAGGCCAAGATATTGCCCACAAAACCAACAGGCCATGAGCTGCGCTCAAGGCACAAGACTCTCCAGCCCAGTTCTCACAAAGAGATGACCAGAGACAAACAAACGAGTGAGCTAACAAGTGAGAAAGCAAACGATCGCATCTTCATCTGCTGCCCATTTCGATTAAGCGAAACAAGTGCGACTCTGTCTCGGTTTCCATTTTGCCCGTAGGGACAGCAAAATCAAAGAGGCCTCCCTTCCTCCTCTCCACTATCCGCCTTCCCCCTTTCTCCCCTTCCTCCACTCTCTCCCTCCCTGCCTCCAGCCCGGTATCTTTATCGCCCCAATGCCTCTGTGTGAGTGCTGGAACTGCTCAAGAGTCAAAGCCTCAAAGGCCTTCCTGGATCTTTAAAGCCACTTCCACCTGGGCCTTTCAATGGGAGAGAGGGAGGGAGGGCGTTAGCCATCTCCGACACGCCCCAGCAAGAGAGGTTCAGGGTGAAGTTGAGGCTGAATCTGATTCCTCTGATAATGCCGGCACCTGGAGAAGGTTAAGGGGTGGGCTGAGAAGTATCACAGTGAGAAGAGAAGATATAAGAAGTTTGTGTGTGTGGGTGTGTGTGTACGTACAGTTCACTACACAGCCCTTCTTCTCAAATGGTCTTGTCAGTTGCACACCTAACTGCAATCCTGTAATCCAAAACTTCTTTCCCCTCCTCTGAAGGGACAAACAAAACCTTTCCTGAAGCTACCACTTTAAGATTCAGTTTATGGTATCACTTACCACTTCATAAAGTTACGAAAATGCATTTTATTGCCGCAATGTAAAAGTGTCCAAAATGCCCGGCCAGGGCCTTGACTGAGTTTGTGAGTCGGCACAAATGTGTTTGACATTAGGCTAGTGGGATGTGGTTCTAATTAGAAACAACTAGCGTGGCATTAGGGCTCTTGTGGCATATGGCGGTTCACAAATGGCCGTACCACATTAATAAAGCACACCAATGGCTGCCACGCTCTGTTTCAGCGTAGGAAGCAATTAAAGTTCTCTGGATTTGGTATTGATTCTCTTCCTTATTTACCCCTTTCCTCTTTTCAACAGAAAACAGGAGTCCAGTAGGTCAGAGAAGGGTTCAATGTTATTTATGAGTATGAGTATCTAGGAACTCCACAATTCTGCATTGTATTTTCTTACCAAAGAGATCTCTATCTGCCACAGCCAGATCTGCAGAGGTATCAGCGGGGGGATTGAATAGGTTCTGCAAGTTCAGCATTTGGCCATTTCACTGACAATTACACAGTTAGCTGCAAGGCTAAAATGGGAACGCACAATGCGGTTCCCTATCATCACATTTTCAGATTTTTGTTTGATAACAAAAGAAAAGCCAATGTTAAATTGCCTAACAATAGCTTGACATATCTGAAGATCTAAATTCAGCGCAGAACAAGAAATTGGACAGTTTCTCCATCAGTTTCAGTGAAATCCAAAGCAGACTATGCTAACACCAAATGGCACAGATACTGCTCTTTTCTCGAAATTCATCAGGAAAAACAACAGTGAATGAAAAGAGCAGAATAACATTCCAAAACTTCTAGCCACTAGAAGCTAATTGCTGCGGCTTGCACTTGTGCAAGGAAGACAAAATTCCCTCTTTCCATATCCATTCCCTCTTTCCCCCCATTCAAAAAGCATTTGCATCCATTCATCTGACAGACAGATTTTTTCTTCTCTTCTTTTCTTTTCTTCCTCTCCTCTTTTTTCACCACTTTTTTGCTGAGCTCCGCTTTTTGCCAACATACATCATTCTTGACTGTCTCCAAAAACTGTATATTCAATTTGCTCTAAAATGCAAAACAGATGGGAGGATGCCAGGGCAGAACCATAAGGCTGTTGAAAAAGGGGGAAAAAAATAATTTTCAAAGAAATTAAACATAAGTTTTCAAGATAATTACGGAACCATAAATCATATGACATCATGGGGAATCGTTCACTTGATTGTATATTTCATGGCAATCAGTGAACCTCCGAGATGAAATCGGGTCACAGGGGGGTTAGGCTTTTGGGGGGCACCTTTGAGCTGTTGAGAGGTAATTGTTTTCATTAAATCCATTTTCAAACGGAGCATTTCAGGGCGATGAATCGCACCGTGAAGGTACGGACGCAAGGACAACTGGCCCGTGGAAAGAGAAACATTGTGGTGGAAAAAATACAGAATTGACTTTGAAAGAAAGCTCAAAGTCCGCTTATGACCATGAACCGTTACCTCAGGTAGGCCTATAAAGTGGAGATCTATATACAAGGTCAGTGCAGTAATAATAGAGATATTACGCAGGCTTTTTTATGCATGCCCCATGTTGGGTTATCTAATGTAGAGGCCCTTGCTGTGAGCGTAGCATCATAAAGCATCCACATTCTTTCCCAATACTTGTGTTCAAAGAAAAGAGGGCTAGCAAACAATCTTGCATTTCACGCTAGGATTCCTTCTCACTGACTTTTATAGGAGGCTACAGTAGAGGAGATGGAGATTAGAACTGGGATGCCTTGCCGTCAAAGATGATCCTTTATTAGATCGGTGATGTCAGATCACGTCTGAGAATTTCATGA